>NC_141257.1:6860813-7220743 GCF_054856555.1 Leptonotus elevatus
GACTCGCTCGAACAACTTTATTTTTTTACTTTGCTTTTCATACAAATTTACCAATACGTTCCAACGACTTTACCTAATACGTTTGAACAAATTTGTAGCACGCTCCAACGACTTTACGCTCTAAAAAGAGAATTGTTAAACCAATTTAAGATTACAAATTGAATTGTTGACCAACTTAAAAATAAAATAAAAAATGCTTCAATTGGTAACACACGATTCAATTAACTCATTCGCTGCCATTGACGGCTATAGACGTCAAAAATTCATTTGAACTATTTCTATTAGTTTAACATTTATTTCCACTTTTGTTAACAAGAGCATGAAAACCTAGATTTTTTAGTGTATTAGAACAGATTTAAAATTTGTGATTAATCGTGAGTTAACTAGTGAAGTCACGCAAATATTTACAAATACAAATTGTTATCGCCTGCTGCCCCTAATTTTTCATCTTAAAAAAAAAAAAGAAGATATATATATTTTTTTATTTTAAATCTTTTTTTTTAGGCGTCAGGCGATTACAATTGTTAATCGTAATTAATCGCATGACTTCACTAGTTAACTCACGATTAATCACACATTTTAAATCTGTTCTAATACAGTAAAAAAAAATCTAGGTTTTCATACTCTTGTTAACAAAAGTGGGAAAAAATGTGAAACTAATAGAAATAGTTCAAATGAATTTTTGACGTCTATAGCCGTCAATGGCAGTGAATGAGTTAAGTTAGTCCAAAGCAAATATATTTATTAATTACGAGTTCATTAAACTTAATACTTTGGATCGGAGCCACTTTGGATTAACTTAACTCAGGTGAAAATATAAAATTTGATGAACTCATAATGAATTAAACAATATATTCACTTTGAAGACTTTCACTGAAAAATACATAAACCAGGCATCATTTGCCTTCTTATGTTACATTCTATCACATAGTTTTGCAAACAATCTCTCAATAACACATTAAAATAAAAACAATAGCATGTAATTGCCTAATTAACACTAAACGGCTTGAGCTGGAAAACAAACTGATTTAACCTTCTCATGAATAAAAACAGCCAACTCAATCCATGCCAATCGTTTATGCGGAGATCCTGGAAACATTCCAACATCTTGCGTTTAATCAAACAGTTCTATCTTCATCCAGCAGAACGGGAGAGGATGAACATGAGTGGGAAACTAAGCCGGTGACTTTTCGACCTTGAAACTGTTTTTTTTGCTTATTTTGCTCAAAGGGAGACGTAGGTGTGGGGGGGGGGGGGGGGGGGGTTGTTGGAGGTAAGATGAAGTGAGTGGTGTGTTTGGCTCATCTGTAAAGATGTTGAGAACTTTGGACCAGGAACGGCTTGCAGGGAAATAGAAATTGCAATAGAGATTGTGACCTTCAGCAAGGCACCACTGAACGTGATCTTGGTTTGGCGTGCAACAAAAATATATGTACATGATGAAAGGTTCAAAACATTGTTAAAATACTTTAGAAGATTTATTCCACTAGGATCTCCATTCAGCCTAAGGCTCACTGCTAAGCCCCCATGTTTTGTATATTGGGGAAATAATAAAAAATACTTCTTTTTTTTTATTTAAATACCGAGTTACAGCACAAACACTCATAACGGATAAGGATGAGATCAACTAAACATACATGAGTCACTTAATTGTTGCTTTTAGCACCTCAATTAAACAATAAACATCTGTTATCTTTCACGTTCTCAATTTTAACGATTCAATCTTCATAATATATATATATATTTTTTTTGGGGTGGGTTCCATGAACATGAAATAGTAAAAAACTCAATTCTATAAGCCATCACACCTTTCATGTTTGAGGAAAACATCATTTCAAAGACTTTCATCAAAGTGTTGTAGACGTTGCATCATTGGCACTCCACCAAATCTTGTCTTAATGGCTGAAAAGGTAAAAGATGAAAAAAGTATCACAGAACTGAAAGGAATGAATACTTCCTGTATTATGGTGGATAACATATCAGTGAGATAAGGTATCCTAATATATATATATATATATATATATATATATATATATATATATATATATATATATATATATATTAGGGGTGTCAAAATTGTGTTAATTTAAATTTCCTTTAGCACCACCTGTACTCGGGGAATTCTAGTTTTTGACAATTCTTTGCAGTTATATATTTAATCATAATGCATACAATTGTAAAGACTGAAGTCAAGTTGTGTTTTACAATTTAAAAAAAATTGCAGAATTTAACAAGTTACTTCATGTTAAAGATTTGAGAGCTCTTAATATGAAAATAAACTGTCACCAATGTCTTACAAATGCAATTATGCCATCTGGTGGCAGAAAAATGACCTCCACACAAATCAATATCACACTTGTGTATTTACAGTACAGTGCATGTTTTTAATTTTAAGTACATTTTATGAAATTACTGTATTAATGACTAAAATATATTTCTATTAGTTTAGCATTTTTTCCACTTTTACGTTAACAAGGATGAAAACAGAACAAATATTTTATTGTATATTTAAAACAGATATAAAACATGCGATTAATCCTGAGTTAACTATTGAAGTCATGCGATTAATTCCGATTAAAAAAAATTAATCGCCTGACACCCCAATATACTTATTTAAATAAAACGTACTTGAGCCACTATTGACACGTTAGTAAAGGTTCGAATATTTACAGCAAAAGAATTTGAGAACCTTTTCAACTCCTCCGTTTTTCTTGTTTTCGATAAATCCATTCGTGCAACTCGGCACATATATTGTGCGAGGCTGCATTTTGATTAAGCCTGGCGAGTTCTGTTGAGCGTTCAACAGATGAGCCATGTTTTCGTTGGCCTTACTTCTTAATAACAAGTACAGTGACTTAAGCACACTTGCAATATGTCATCACATGTAAACAGTTTTTGTGAAGGGGACCTGAAACAGCTTCCAGGCGAGCGGTAAGGTTAAAGAGGCGAGGGTAATTGCTGTAACCTATCTGGGTTGGGGAAAAAAAAAAAAGAAGTTTGCCTTTGTACTCCTCTCTGATGCGCCTGGGCATGAAATTGTTCCCCTTTTCCAATCCGAGCAAGCCCCGAGCCTCGAAGTCAATTGGCCATCAGACGAGGCGGCCTTCCCCGCATGCCGTTTTTGTTAAGCTCGCCTCCCCTCTCATGACGGCCGAGCGTTATCAGCCGACCCTCGGCGCTTCCTCGCCGACGAGCGGGATGCGCGAGCGGCCATTATGGGCCGGAATCAAGCGAAAACAGCAAATGTACTGTGTGTTTGGTGAGATAGTGCTGGAGGAAAACATTGCATTGATCACGCTGGGGAGCTGAAAAATCCATACAGTATGAGAAATATGCCGCAGTTTGCGAAAAAAAAAAGCCAACATGTTTGCTGGTGCTTTCATGTTTGAGCGTCCCAGGAGATGTTGTGCATCACTGTTGAATAAAACAGAGTAATTTTCATAGGTAATAATTGAGCCTATGTGCACGTTCTGTTCCATGCCGTTTATTTCCATGGGAAGTGTTGTGCACTCATGTGCACAAAGTGCGCTGTTTTTTTGTCTGACTGAAAAGAGTGGGGAAAAAAGTGTAGTATTTATTTTTCATATTTAACTCATTCACTGCCATTGACGGCTAAAGACGTCAAAAATTCATTTGAATGATTTCTATTAGTTTCACATTTGTTTCCGCTTGTTAACAAGAGTATGAAAACCTAGAAAAAATGTATTGTACATATGGAGCAGATATAACATTTGTGATTAATCTTGAGTTTAAATAAGTCATCAAACAAAAAAGAAAATATTATAAAAAAAATGAGGGGCGTCAGATGATAATTTTTTTATTATAATTAATCGCGTGAGTTCAATAGTAATACAAATGTTATATTTGTTCTAAACGTACAATAACTTTTTTTCTAGGTTTTCATACTCTTGTTAACAAAAGCGGGAAAAAAATGTGAAACTAATAGAAATAGTTCAAATGAATTTTGACGTCTATAGCCGTCAATGGCAGTGAATGAGTTAAATATAAAAAATAAATACATAAAATAAAATGACAATAACCACTTTTTTTTTTAAACGAATAGAAATTAATTTGAACAAAATGACAATAACCACTTTTTGTTGTTGAAACTAATAGAAATAGTATTAATATAAAATTTTTGATGTCAACGGCAGTGAATTAGTTAATTGGATCAAAAACCCTCTCAAGTTATTAGTGGCTGAATAAAAGGCACTGAAAGACTCCAGATTGAATTAGTTGGATCTTTTTACAGGACATATCGGACTTCATGCCTTCGCCACCACGCGATAACTATATCAAGGCGCAGGTGGGCAGGGGCGAGCCGGAAGACGAGCCCAGTCATTATAAATAAGGGGGCGGGGGGGGCTGAGATGACGACCTAATGGAGTGGATGAGCAACGGCTGTCGATGAGTCACGACGAAAAGCTGCCATTTGACGGATGGGGGATGATTGTAAATGCTAGGCTTCATCGCAAAGTATGGCAGCCCGTCATTGTCTCCCAGCGTGGCGCACTATTCTCTTCCTGTGTTCCGTCCTCCCCGCCTCCTCACTTTGAGCGTCTGCTTTCCTTCCTCCATCACCATCTCATCTTCTTTAACGCCTTCATCCATCCATCACCACGTTTGTCCCCGTCCGATTGCGGTCTTCCCGAACTCTTTAGCACGGGACACGTCCCGAGCATGCCGCCAAACCTTCGAGCTCTCGTCAACGGAGCAGGTGGCAGAGCGAGGACACATTTTCAGTGGGACGCACGCTGGCGCTGAGATTTAAATAGATAATGGCAGAGCCCGAGCGCTTGTTGGGCCCTCTGAATAATGCAAGCGGGTCCCTGAAGCCATTGTTGCTAGGCGTCGCTGATGTAGCAGCTCGGGAAGCTTGTCATATCGATACCCAAAGAGATGGACGGGCGGCAGTTATGTTTTTATCTAAAATTTGTGGAAAATGCCAATTGGGTTGGTTCAACCGATGAAGCCGTCATTTTGAAGATACCGACACCGGGCTTTTCCTGGGCCAACCTAACAATCCAGTCACCAGTGGGATAGACAGTAGATGGGAATACGCCACAACACTAACAGTCAATTACTCGGGGTTACCTGAACACTGAGTATCGCAGTACAGTGAGGCAGTGATCAGGGTTAAGCATGGGTTTGACGGTTACGCCGTCACCGTGATGTTAAAAAGCCTAGTTTAACTCATTTGCTCCCAAAAAAACGTATAAATATGTTTTTTATGCTTAAGTATACAGAAGGCTTTGATGCAGCTGAACTGAAGGGAAAGCTTAAAGCAATGGTAGTTATTACAAAAACAGGTGGTAGCAGAGTATAAGAGATCAACCAGGGCCATGTCGCAAAAAGCCCCCCCCCCCCCCCAGTGTTTTAAAGAGATTTGTGAATAATGATGAAACTTAGTTATATTCGAATGCTAATTGCTGCAAAACGGAAACAGAAAAAAAAAATCATGATGAAAGAAGAGACTGCTTCAGTGAAAATGGCTGGGAGCGAATGAGTTAATAACCACAAATACTGGCTTTCACCGGTAAAGAACTCTTTGTCTAGTTTTTAAAGGCATAATATGAACAAGCTACCCCTTTGAAGTTAATTGCTACCAAGGTGCCAGCGGGTACTAGTTAGCCCCAAGGACAACATAAGTATCCCATGGGTCTGAGCTTTAATTTCAATACTATGATACTGTGATCTTTTTGTACAACGGCTCATACTGTCAGAGTCTTAATATCCTCCTACGTCTAATCCGGATTCAAAACTGTTCCAAAGTGTGAATGCTTCTTCTTCAGGCAAACCAGTCCAGAATTTTAGACTCCGCTAGAAACAGTTTCTGTTGGAAGCCTGCAAATCGGCGCCGTCAACAACGGACTTTAACAACTGCTGCACTTGCCATCTGGCTTTGTATCAAAAGTGTTTACTCATATTGTACGTGAGTATCAACATAGCACATGAAGTGCTACTGTACCTTTTGACAACTCGGAACGAGAATGAGCTCATTTATGTCACAGGTCCTTAAAATGAGAGAAGTCATTTATTAACCATATGAGATCACATCAATCCTTCATCTGGTGACGGAAGATACGGAGTCGTGTCAATTCATCACTTGTCATGTTCTGATGGAATATCATCAGTGGGAATGATTGACTTGATAACCATCCACTAATAACCTCGTTTGGCCTATCTGCCATCATAGTCTGTTTTTTACACTCCGTGAGGACAAAAGGGGAATAAAGGAACAGTTTGAGGTTTTAGGATGAGTGCGATCCCAATATCTGTGTTGCCTTCCAGTTGGCCAGTTTAGTTTTAATGTGGTGCATCTGGAAGAGGGCGAGAGGCAGCAGCTGATGTGTTCAGAAGTGAAGGGAGTTGGGGTGGGGGTGGTGGGGGTGGGGGGGGGGGGGGGAGTCCACAGCTGTCGCACTGTTTTGACCCGCTGGGCAGACATTGAGGCGTGGCAGACATCCACTGGCTCAACATGATACTGCAATGGGGGGGGGGGGGGGGGGGGGGCTGTGACCTTTGTGTGCCATGTGACTAACTGCCACACCCATCGAGCGAGTAAAAATGGATTATTGTGTTAGAAAAATATTTTACGGCCCCAGATGAATTTACATACGTATACAAAGTCGCTGGCGACGGGCCAAAAGCCCACAAATTACAATTTGGCACATTTTCTTCTTTTTTTTCCAGAAATATTTACTATTGGTCCATTCACACAAATAATTGCCGGCCAATCTAAAGTGTTGAAAATGCCTTGCACTCTTTGATGGTGCAATTTAAATTGTTTAACAAACATGCCGTTTTTTGGAGGTACAAGGTTTCGGCCCAACGCCAGTGACATATACAGATACATATTATACATATATATTAGTGCTGCCAAATGATTCCAATTTTAACTAATTAATCACACAAAATGTTCCACAATTAACTCATTCACTCCCAGCCATTTTCACTGAAGCAACCCCCTTCGCTCCCGGCTGGTTTGCTGGATTTTTACTGATTTTGCAAGGCCCACAGAATATTATGCTCTATTGCTATAAAAACATGGAACCTACCAAAAGAAAGATTAGAGTCTCTTCTTTCATCAGGATTAAAAAGTACATTTCAATCTGTTTCCATTTTGCAGCAATTAGCATTCAAATATAGCTAAGTTTCATCATTATTCACAAATCTGTTAAAAACATGGCCCTGGTTGATCTCTTATACTGTGCTGCCACCTGTTGGCCGTTTTTGTAATAATTACCATTGCTTTAAGCGTTCTCTTCAGTTCAGAGGCTGCATCAAAGCCTTCTGTATACTTAAGCATAAAAAACAAAACAAAAATGTATAAATACGCTTTTGGGACCATGACAATATTTAAAATAGAACGTTTTTATATGTTTTTGGGAGCATATGAGTTAATCGCGATTAATAGCATTTTCTTACTTCCACTATTTTCTAAAATTAAAAGGAAAAATACTGTACATCCACATACACAAATACACATATGCACACACCTCTACATATAAATACACACTCACACACATATTCAATATTGTACTTAATTTATGGCATTATGTGTAGTTAATGCTATAATGTTTCTGAACAATTCAAAGAAATTGAATACATTCTCGTGCATTACGCTTTGCTGGAGCAAATTCCCTGCAGGCGTTTGTTGTTGTTCCACTGATGTGCATTAAGAAATCTCTTGTCAAGTGTATGAAGCTACGTACACAATACAAAATGATTAGCGCCTTGGCGTGTTTGCTTTGCTGTGATGACTGAAGAACTGCCAAGGAGGTTACGAGTGCCGAGTAAAAATGAAGGCACTCATCGACAGACAATATGTCACCGAATCGCAATTTGTGGGTTTGAGTTCCAATAAAGAAAAACACTTGAGAGTCATCATATTGATTCTTTAGATTCAAAGATTTTTTTAGAGTCAAAACCATGTCGTGTTCTTACAATTTGTATCTAGTCCTTCCCCCCAAGGTCTGTATTGATTACAAAAAGTAAGCGACGGCAATGTTGCAAGCGCTGCGCCGTGTTGAAGTTTAAAGTGAAAGGAGACAGGAAATAAGGCATGTATGGAATTGGTTTGCGCTTCGTGTGTGTGTTAGTTCAAGTGCCTTTTGTGGATCAGCCCACTTTGGCCATTATCTTTCTGTTGTGGACGTTTGATGAGCGTGTGTGTCGAGGCTGCAAAAAAACAAACTACCCCCCGCCCTTCTCCTACCCCAGTTTATTGATTTCTGCCGTCACTCACTCTTGACATTTTGTAGCTTCTCACAACTCGCCCCTGCCTCACCTATTTATTTATTTATTTATTTATTTTACTCTCCCCTACAACCCCTGGATCTTTTGCTGCTAGTCCATCCGCTCTACAGCTACTTTATGGCGAAATGGACAAGGTGAGGGTCGAGATGGAGCCAACAGGGAAAACGGCTGAGTGAGCCGGGGATGTTGGCGCGAGGGAGTTCAAGGGTCAGCTATGATGGAGAGCTTCAACGATGAGGTTCGAGGTCAGCGTCGAGCACTTTGGATTGAGGTGAAGAAACAAAGTGAGCGCAGAGGGAGAAAGGTTGGGGTGAGGGTGAGGTGACATGAAGGACGAGGAAGGGGGAGATGATTTAAAGTGAGCCGGGTGTTGAAGGTTAGAAATGTGTCACACTTGGGGGGTCATGTTACATTTAACCGCCATAACAAAAGGTATCTTTATTCCGAAGTCCACATGGTCGCAAATGAGGAAACTAACAAAAGGCTGACGTGAATTTAACAAGCAAATATTGGTAACGGTTTCATTATCACAACAACACAAAGCCACTCCCACACATAGAAGAAACAGAACTGAGCAAATCAGCTGCTTAAATAGAAACAGACGCTGATTAGGCCCCGCCCCCTTCAGGTGTGCGGCTCCACATTGGCGCTCGTTCTCTAAACGAGCAGCACCTGCTCCATTGAATTCTAAAAAAAAATAACAATAATGAAATTAAATGTAACCAAGAACGTAATGGTCAAAACATTAGGTACAATTCACAGTTGTAATAAATGTTGACCAAGATGGCACTAAATAGGGAGAATATCTTATTTTAGATCAGACAAACAACAGGTTGCAATGAATCAACAAAACAAGAACAATTCGAATATCGTAGCTCCAGAAATAATATTACAAGTCATCAATTGAAAGTTTGTGAATTCCACCTGCCGAGTTGTGACTTTAGACACGAGTGTCCTGACTCGTTTTTCAAGACATGAGCCGTCATAGTTTTTGCTTTGCGATACAAGCACTGAAAACGACGTTTTGAAGTTCACTTTCAAACTGAACACAAAAGAGAAGTACACACTATGTATTTAAAAACGACCACAAAATTTCACTTTAAAGAACTGCATAAGATTGGTGTACACAATTTTTGTTGAGTTTGGTCTGGAAGTTGTTTTTAAGTAATTTTTGAGTGCAGAATCTAAAACTGATCTCAGTTTTTGTCTATCACATCAGTTGTTTTTTTTTAGATACGGGATCCCTATTTTCTTCAAAAATACAAACTAAATGTAATAAAACAAACCGATGGAATATTTACAAGCTTTGAAAAGCAGCCAAACAAAAATACCGCATGGTTACAAGGTTAAGAGAAAAGCCAGCATGAATCCTTTTCATTCGCACTACGCTAGCTTTCTTTCTTTTTTTTTTCAGATATTGATAGTACTGATGCAGGTACTGGGAGCTGCACAGACCTCTTTACTTTCAATTGTGACTGCGCAAACAATTTGCCGCGTAGCTGTCATTCAATCGTAAAATCGGCTCTTCTTACTACAGTCTTACTACAGCTAATCAGTGGAATTTTCCTTATCACAAAGCCCATTGAATTGAAGCATAAATGTGGTAACAACGGAGTCATTTCTTTACATTCTATTTAATCACGTCATTGGGAGTCACTGGCTACGTTTACATGCAAGCAATATTCGGTTTATGGTCAAAATTCGGGTTTCTGGAACAATTGGAATAACGCGTTTACATGCGCAAGTTGACAGAGTTACCCCCGTATACATGGCGTTTGGAATAACCCAATGTAAGGGGGTGGAGGACGGACACCATCATGGCAGAAATAGACGTCATTTCCGCTTTAAACGGTCAATAAAATACATGATATTCATGTGGCGGCACGGTGGCTGACTGGTTAGCACGTCCGCCTCCCAGTGCAAAGGTTGTGAGATCAAGTCCGGGCTTCGGCCTTCCTGGGTGGAGCTTGCATGTTCTCCCCGTGCTTGCGTGGGTTTTCTCCGGGTACTCCGGTTTCCTCCCACATTCCAAAAACATGCATGGCAGGTGAATTGGACACTCCAAATTGTCCATAGGTGTGATTGTGAGTATGGTTGTTTTTCTCTGTGTGCCCTGCGATTGGCTGGCAACCAGTTCAGGGTGTACCCCGCCTACTGCCCAAAGCCAGCTGGGATAGGCTCCAGCAACCCCCGCGACCCTTGTGAGGACAAGCGGTACAGAAAATGGATGGATGGATGGATATTCATGTCACTCACCACGCTAAATAAAGTCGGTTTCCTACTCGCTCCAGAAGTGCGGTTCTTGTCGGCACACGCCAGAAGCACGGACTGCAAGCTGGAGATAAACATTGTTTAAGCGCTACGAGTGATGTCGCGTCCGTCTCACATGAATAGTTGACGTGTCACAAACTGTGGCATTTTAGAAGCTCAATATAACGGGAAAACGCCGCGGCGAAATCAATGTATTTAAACGAGGCCCGCGTAGGACGGCGTTGCGCAAATAAGTCATTACTACGAAGAGCAAGATTCCTTGCGAGTGCAAATAAGCGAAGAAAAGGGAAAAGGAGATGAAAGAAGAGCAATGCCCCGTTGATTCGAGGTATGCCGATTGCGTTTATATGAACCGGTATTCCGGTTATAAAAGGGGTAACCATATTTTATTGGGTTATTGCGCGTGTTTACATGGCCTTTCAAAACCTGAATATTGCCAATATTTGGGTTTTAAAAGGGTCATTGCCTGGATGTAAACGTAGTCACTGGGCTAGCTAAGTGTTGCAACAACAAACAAAACAAGGAAAGGATTTGAGCATTGTTGGAAATCATTTCTTTGATTTCTGCGTGTTCAAATAAAATTCAAAGTTGAAGTCTCGTGGAGAAGTTTTGCTAGCTTTATTTCAGAGTCTGAAAGACATCTCTAGAACCCGGCTCAAATAGCCCTGGTCCAAGAAGTGTAACATTCTCAAAATACACTCACTCATTTATACATAAAACAGTTCCCTCCCCCTTCATTGACAAAGAGGTACCTTTTTGCCCCCTACAGACATAGAGCAACCCATGTGGCACTCTTTGTCAAGACAAGAGTCTTCAAGTCTACACCCCCCCCCCCCCCCCCCCAGTCTTATCTTTCCTCAGTTCCTGTCTTGATCAACCCAGAGGATGTGGGTAAACACTTGGCCCCCGCCGCCTCCTGGCACCAGGGTTTTTTTATGGACCGACCTGTGATTGCATCTACAGACATCCCTTCATTTAGATTAAATCAGAAACCTTACTATGACAGGGAAGAGAACAAAGACTATAGATTAACTAACATATGGGGAACACTTAGAAAAATATAAATTGAAACAGAAAAACAATGTTAATAATCCAACAGTATTCATTACGCAGTTTCTAATCGCTGCTGTTTTGGTGTCACATGTTCGCTCGCCAACTCAACATCTTATTGGTGGGCCATGTTGCCTTTGTCGCCACCTTGACCTCCGTGTCTCTCTTTCTTCGCACTCATTCCATATTCAGCGCAGCCATCCAGGTCAGTTCTTATTATCGGGGTCCAATTGGAATTGACTTTTCAATTTTTGACGGCGCAGTGGTGAAAATCACAATGTGCCAAGCCTCCCCCCCCCCCCCCCTCCAGCGGCGTGACTTAATATGCTCGATACATTCACCTCGCTGCGCCAAGGCTCGGCACGTACGGCCCAGCGTGAACGCCTGCGCGGTGCTAGGTGGAAAAAACGAGAGACTGAGGCTATTATTGTAAGTCACTCTAAGGTCAGCCGGAGTGCGTGATCGGAGGGGTGTGTTTATATGGTAAACAGATGTGTGGGGCTAAAAGAGCGCATGGGGCCAAGTGCGCGTGTGTGCACCAGAGTGTGAAAGAGGTGGGAGTGGCCCGGGTCTTTGCTTGGGTCCGCAGTGCAGAGGAAAAGATTAGAGCGAGGACGCTTTCTTTTGAAGTTTGGCATTATAGAAAACGCAACGCACACGCAGCAACCTCTTATCCTCTGCCTTGTAAAGCGATGCGGTAATGGGAACCCTCAGTACGTTTTAACATTCCTCACAGCACGGAAAGAAGACCCCGCTCAAGAATTCAATAGTGTCCTTTCATTTCAATGAGGGGAAGGTGATAAGAAAATAAACTCCTGATTGAGGTGAGGGGACTTGTGGCCCACTCAAAGGCGCGAGTGGACGTCACATCAGCGCCGTCAGTGTTTGTAAATGTGGTAAATACGATGACTAATTGTCCACTCACAATGGACTGAGCTCTAATTAATGAAAGTGGCCTTAATAAGAGTCTGAAGCAGAAATACCAAGAGGTCATTTCGGGGTAATATTTTAGTCTTGTTAAATGTCAGTGTCACTTAACAAGCTACGGCTCATTGCTTTGCCAAGACATTTTGAAAATCATAGTTTGGATTTAAAGAACATGATGTTATGTCGCTGGAATGAAGTTAGGCTGCAGCTTTGTTGGATTGGTTAATTGTAGGGAAGACATTTTTCTGTATGTTATGTGTAAATGACAAAGCAGAACATCAACACGACTGGCGAGGTTATTTTAGTTAACAAAAATAACGAAACAGTTTAGCTAAAAATAACATTGAACAAAACGTTTTCGGGAACGAGATAAGAAAAAAATGCTTTTAGAAATACGAAAACTGTAACTAAAGCAAAAAGGTATTTCGTTTTAGTCTTTGTCAATGTAATACATGAGCGTATCGTGTTAACAGCACGAACGTTAGCCAGAAATGGGAGTCCTTTTAGTGCGTATCGCCAAAAAGCGACGTCATTGAGCGTCAGCCAATAAAAAAACGTGCCCCATGATGACATCACTACTAGCAGAGGTGAGCGCGTCATTTGGCAATCATCAAGTCGGGACACACTTCCGCCGTCGTCAATATTTCAAGCCGAACCGTCAACCCGTCATTTTGGCGAGTGCGCATCAATGTTCCGTCAATCGTCGTCGCGACGGATTGACGAATTTAACGAAACTAAAATGAAGTATTTTTGCAAATAAAAAAAATATGCAAACACGCTATAAAAGCAAAAAAAAAAAAAGTCTAACCGAAATAAAAACTGATGATAAAAAGCATTCCCAAATTATTACAACCCTACAGACTGGTTGACATTACTCCAGTTAATCCCTGTAAAAGCACTAATAATCCATACTTGTATTTTCAATGATATGACGTCCATAGCATTCAACATTTTCAACAGCACCTGCACAACAACCTTCCTTGACTTTCTTCTTGTTGTTTGACATGAGTGGACTTTATTGATGTCACAGTTGAAATATGGCTTATTTTCTTTGGCCGTGCGTATTACACATGAAAGTGCGCTCACGTTTCTGCGTTGACAGTCCGTTGCCAGCTCTCCAATCAATCTGCATTCATGAACATTGGCATGTGCCAGGCTGCGGCGAGGCGTGATCGGTCTTGTTCCGTGTCACATGGATCGTTGTCAAGCGACAAGAAATATGGACGATGGCACTTGAAGGCGAGTGCGAGCTGCATCTTATAGCGGCGCAAAAAATAAGCAACAAACTAAATTGGAATTCTCTTGAGTCATGCACGCAGCCTTTCACGACTTGACCTCAAATTCCCTTCTGCTGCAGCAAAACTTTACTATCCCTTCCTTATTTCTTCCCTCCCGAAGGATGCGGGGTTACGAGAAAAGCGGCTTGAATTAAACATGGGGGAGGAGGGGAAAACAAATATGGAAGTATCGTTTTGAAACGACTTGAGTGACGCATTTTATTTATGAACCGTCACGTCACAACAGAACTTATCTCAAGGTACACCGGATCTCAGCAGGTGCGAGTGTCCCTAATGAAGTGTCCGGCGAGTGTCGTCTGTATGTAATAAACCGGCTTAATGTGGTGCTGGCTTCCCCCTCGTGTTGGCTTTGTATCAGCCCCCAGCTGAACATTGTTACAGATCAATGCCATCGACACACACGCACGCACGCGCGCTCACACACAGTTGGGCTTGTTTACAGTTTGAACAGCAGGTGGCACAGATAACAACCACTTAATCCGGAGCCATTTGGATGACTGAACGCAACACCCAAAACGGGGCTTTTATTCTTTTCTTACCGCCGCTGCCAAATAGGAGGGGGGAACGTTTTTTTTTCAGCGCAATCTTTAAAGTTGTTCGTCACTCACAAATAGAATTGAAGTCACTTCGGCATCCGGCATCACTCGAAAGTGGCACTGTACTGTATTTGGTTTCATGTGGGTACGTTTACAGCTGTTAATGTGTTAAGCGGCAAGGTCAACCGTCTTGAAATGAAAACTCAAGACAGAGCTACCTACGCCATTTTGTGATAAATATTTTTTTTAATTGTTTAGTGGACAACTATACAAAAGCAAATAAAAATACACACAATTTCTAAGTTAGCCTCCACCTTCAATTTTTTTTTCTTTTTCTTTTCTTTAAAGAGCTCAGTATTGTTCATTCGGAAATGTCATCATCATTGCTCTTTTTTTTTTTTTTTTATATATATATATATATATATCCACCTTCAAATTTAATGAGAACATCCTTGGAATTATACAAAAGCAATCATAACAAACAGTGAGATATAAACAAACACAGACAGGATGTGTTGCACAAATAAACAAACAGAACCCGTTGGGTAGTACCTTGAACCTGAAAAGTTTGATGAAGACTGGTTGGAAATAGTCGAGTGGCTTCCCAGGGGGAACTATAAGTAAAGTGAAAAGAAGACGACTGGGCTAAAATGGATGATTCTGGCTCTATTAAAAAATAAAAAGTAAACTCGGGCGATGGTATGCTCTGTAGAATACAACCGTGTGGAACGGGTGGGTAAACTCATACGGTTTGATTTTTTTATAAAAATGGTCTTATATTTCACAGCAAAGAAATAAGAGTTTACAGAGCGGTTGTCCTGTTTATGGAACCTCAGCTTAAAGATATAAAGTACAAATAACAGTTCCATGCTTCCATACGTTTTAAGACAGTGCTTTCGCCATGAATCATTCTTGTAGCCGATAACATCAAACATTTCTCTTAAATAAGGCCACGGCTGGGGAATGTCTTGCTTGTCCGAATCTGTTGCCGTCATAGTTAATGATCCCTGCTTCATGTTCCTTGTCTCTCTCGCCCCCCCCCCCCCCCCCCCCGTCTTATAAGTCCCGAAGAGCTCAATCGATCAAGACCTCGACTGCGGTTGACAAAACGACATCATTTCATCTTCCATGGAAGTTGCAACAAGCCTATTTTTGACCAAATATGAAGCAGAGATATCTATAAATATATCTAAATAAATACAAGTGGAGATATCTGAAAAAATCTTGTTACTTCCCAGGAAATAAGGCTGCCCTAATCTGCCACATTCTTCTTCCGTCCAAGCAGCTGTTCTTCTCGCAGCTAGCTTCAGCGCCAGCCTTCTTTTTTTCACTTCCCCGGTGCTACGAGCGGCGATGAAAGCCAGTTGGTGAAAAAAAAAAAGCTGCCTCTCGAGTTGGTCTTTGAAGAGCTTCCAGCGCCTCCTTCGCTGACGCTTCAGCGAGTTCAATAAAGACGACAAACGTCTGCAGTCTGCGAGCTTTTACCATCTTTTGTGACAGCTGCCGCTTTGCGGCTTTGATGCCGGACAGATGTGATTTGTCTTCCTTGTTGCACCTCTTGCCAAACCAGCAAGACCACTTTCAAAGCATGTTTTGGGGGGGGGGCTGCTAATTTGAATGGCGTATGCATTTGCATGCACCCCTCACATGTTAAGTGTTTATTGGCAAGGTATTGTTGGGTATGGTCTTCGCCAGGTTTCATGTGAGGCTTGTAATCAGGGTGAAGTGGGTAAAATATAGTGTCAGTGAGGGAGGAAGCGCTGTGACATACGAGAGGGGAAATTGAAGGAAGTGGCAAGCAACGGCGCTTTAGTAAGGCAAGCCAACGGTAAAGGTTCCACTCGTCACCATAGCAACCCTTTATAGGACCCCATCACCAATGCAATTAGAGTGCCTTTGATGTCGGCAGTCCAAGGGTTCTCGGATGATGATAAATAATGCCAGGGAAGTGAACATACATCATAAGCAGTACAGATGAATGTGTGTGAAAGGGCATCCATCCATTTTCCAAACCAAAGATGCATGATTGAAAAAGTGGATTTTGACCTGGAAAATGGATGCTACATCAGTTAGCATTTTCTTATGTGTAATTGTCTATATATATATATAAAACTCAATGATTGCACTATAAAAGTATATCTACTTAAAACCTCCAGAATATGGAATTTATACCACCTGGTTTGTTGCGGGGCTTTTTCACACCGCAACAAACCAAGCGCTCTAAAGTGACCGTGACAGTGCAAAGGATACAGCATATATTATGTACGGAAGAGTGGAACTGTCAAAGTGGAGTTTTTAACTGGCAAATATGTAAAAAAATATTTGTTAATACGCTTGAACGTATGTGTAAGTAGGTTTGAACGTATTTGCACGTTCGTTCGAACGTATTTGCACGTTCGTTAAAACGTATTTGCAAATACGTTCAAAGGTATTTTTAAATACGTTCAAAGGTATTTGCAAGTACATTTAAACGTATTTATGAATATGTTTAGACATATTCACAAATAGGTTTAATGGTATTTGCAAGTACACATTTTCCAGTCAAAAATGTTTATTTTCCGTATATAGGCAAAAAATAAAAAATAACGTCAGAAATGTTTTAGCTCAGTTTTGTCCACTTTTGGCTTAAAATGGCCAACTCCCAAACTTTTTTTCATTGTGTTTTTCAAAAGAAAAAAAAAAGCTATGGAACATCAAGTACCACTGTTATTTGATTTTACGCTAAAGCAAGCACAATGACATCATAAAGACACAAGTGTGCTCCCTCCTCTCATGCTAAAACAGTGAACAAATGAATGGTGGCGTGAAATCGCCCACCCTGATAAGACCTCCATTGTCTTCGTCGACGTGCCGCGCGGTGACTCCACTGCGCTTGCACCCATGTGGAAAATGTTAGGACGGCAAGAAATGAGGATCTTTTTCATTGCACATCGAGGGCACGTTGATGACTTGCGCTGCACTCGTAGCGCTGCTGAGTGTTTATAATGTAGCATTTGCACTCCACTGCCCTGATCCTGCAGCCCCCACGGGGGGGGGGGGGGGGGGGGGTGGGGGGATTGATTCCTGCTGCCTTTTCACATTTCTATCTTCTCCTTCCATACTCGTTAGTCCTCTTAATGTCATCTTCAACTCTTACTTCATCTCTCACGCCGATGTCTTTAGAATTTTGCATTCATCTCATCCTTCACTTTTGTTGCATGCGCTCCCTCTTTGCTCCCTCTGGCTCTCTTGCCATGCCTGCTTATTTTATTGTTTTATACAGTGTCTCAAAGCAGCCACTGTTTTCTATTGCTGTCCTCCCCGCACAGCGTTGCGGCCTCGTCCTCATCTTTTTGTCTTTCGCTGCCCTTGTATTTACACCCACCATCTGTCTCATCACCCGATTGTTTTCTTTCTTTTTTGCCTCTTTTCCCTGATTCCGTCGCGCCCTCCTCATCCCTCTCTGTTGCGCCGGTGCTGCCAAGTGTTATCCCTGCCTCCACTTCTCTGTCTCGTCTCTGTGTACCAGGTTCCTGTCTTCGGCCCACAGCTTGCTTGACAAATAGATTACATCTCCAAAGACACCGCGTCCGCACATCTATATTCAACAACATCCACCTTTTCCAAGGCTTTTGGAGGGTCCGTTTCAAATTCCTAACAGGGTCTCGTAATCATGTACGTATGGTGTAAAAAGATTCAAATATTTAATCAAGAGTGCGGCGTGTTTATCCGGAATTAAATCACACTCCTACATTTTAAAATAGACCTTGACGTGTGAACATCTATCTCAGTTGCGTTCCCTCCGAGTACATGCAGTAAAGTATGTACTCGCTGCATTTATGAATTATTTATGAGAGAATGCAACCTGCGACGTTAATTGCCTCAGTCAAGGTTTGGTTTCAAAGTGGCATGATTCTGAAAGTGTGGAGTTGTAGAGAACCATATCGAGGTAAAATAGCGGTGCTAGCTAACAATACTAAGCTAGCATTAGCATTGTTTCGTTGGTAGCATGACTTATTCGTAACGGACTAACCAAATACATTCGAGCATATTTGAAGGCTAAATGCTAAAAACAATTACTTTGGCTCGCGTTTTCTTTTACGTCGAGACATCATTTCACGATTGAGCTGCGAAAGTATATCTGCTTAAAAACTTATTTGAAAATACGTTTCAACGTATTTGCGAATCCGTTTGAACATACTTGCACTTCTAGACAAAATGCTAAAAACATACCATTTGCCCTATAATGCCACGGCATATTGACTCATGCATAAGGAAGTTGTTGATTTTTAAGCAATTAGCTAACATTATATCAATATGTTCATAAATTATGTAGGTAAATATTGTTTATTCAGAATTTGTATGATTTATTGTTATGTCTGCAGGGCATGATTTCCGTTCGGTATATTTTCCCATAATGCCACAGGGTATGCGCACGCGCAAGTTAATACCATGTTCTTAGGCTTAGTTTTTAGCGTTAAGCTTATAAGTTGGTTTGAAACATACTTGGAAAATTACTTTGCAAACTTGCCGTTTCACAGTTTTATTCTACAAGAATGAAAAAAACTAAAAATTTTGACCGAAATGTGGAAGATTGAAATTATGGTTACGGCTCCTGAAAGTACTTCATCTGTGCAACAACAGCGCGTTCCCCATTATGAATACAATCACGGATTTGATGAACAGTAGGTGGCTGATGATGAGAGTTGCTCAGATGAGGGGAGAAGCCTGCATGCTGGTCCAGCTCCATTTCGTTGTCAAACCACTGTCACGTCACGTAACAATCTTGCTATAAAACAGTACACCGTGTTAATTTATTCTGTATACAACATGGGGTCATTCGACTTTTGGAGGTTCCACTGTACGGATTTGGTTGGCTCAGGCTGCCAAAACCTTTCAAACGTGCCCTTTTGAGGTGAATTATTTAGCATTTCCACAGTGAAAGACTGTCACACTTGGCCCACACATTTCTGTGAGTATAAAAATGAATACATAAAAGTTGTGAACTGTGACACCAACAGTCAAATAGACTTGAAGAAAATGTTTACTTTCTTTCAATTAAGCAGCACTCCTTTAAATCGTTAAGTAGGAAAATGATTTCTCCAGACGTGACCTTATAACCTTTCCTTCGAGATTTTGGCGCTCCGTTGAGCCATTCAGTCAAATGAAAAATATTTAACACTTAACACCGGGTAAAAGCGATCCGTTTGCTTGTTTGTTTTTTTTCTTACTATTTATGTTTGATTGCTGCACTTGATTATGCGGCGCGCGGTGCATACTAAAAAGTCAGCCATCTGCATGATTTAAAATGAGAGGGAATCAAATGTGCCCCACTCCCTGATTTCGACACCATTTGATACAGCAGCACAATTTACTGACATCTTTGTGCGTCAATTGTCAAGTATTCATTTATCACAACGGTGTCTACACTATGGCCTGGGGGGCATTTATGGCCCGCCATCCATTTTTAAGCAGCCCATGGCATACACTAAAAATAATAATAATACATTTGTGTTACATACTGTAGAGCATTTCTAAAAAAATAAATAAAAATAAATGCAAATGAGCTATTTACAATTATTAAACAAGTAATGTTTTTTCACAGCACCGTGGTGAATACCGATTTTTACAATTGCCATTATCGAGCCGCCTCTGATGGTGTCAGCATGAATTGTGTTTTAGCCTCTATTGGTATTCCATATTGCAGACATTAAGGCAATGGATGTCGTCTCAGTGTGACAAATGCCCAGATGATGCAGTAGAAATCAGCCAAAAGAAAGTGAGGAAGATGGATGAGGACACACGATCGGGATGAGAGAACAGACCGAAAATATGGGAGCGCTCCCTTTGTCGCCTTGGTTGAGATATGACGGCAGACGCACACGCACGCCGCTCAGCGTGTGACACATGTGGCCCGAGCAAGCAGGTGCTTCGACCACGGAGTGAAAGAGAGTATGAAAAATTGATGTGGCCTACTTAGAGCAGCTGAGCAGACCGTGGCGGGAGAGAGGGCGCTCGCTCCACTGCAATGATATTAGAATTTAGAATCAAGCAAAGCGTATCTTTTCCTCCTTTGCGCATTACATCATATTGTGTGTGTGTGTGTGCGCGTGTGTGTGTGTACGTCGAGTTAAAGTCGAACCGCTTTTGCCTCGTAGCCGCACGGCTCTCATTAGGCCATCTTGCACTTTTTCGACGCTGTTTAACCAAGTGCGGATCCTTTAGCTGCCCTCCTCCCATTAAAAACGCGATTGGGGGAAAGGAGCGTTCCCCGAAGGAGTCAGCACAACAGCAAAAAAAAAGCTGCATGTTAATCAATGCTTCCCGAACTCCACGCAGGGACAAAAACGAAGGGAAGCCTCGCCTCCTTAGCCGGTTTCCTCAGAGGAATATGTTAACGACCAAATTTGTTTATTTATAAGCGGTTATTGTATGTTGCGGGGCGTATCCGTTGCGCGATTCGTGCTGTCCTCAGCAGATGGCTTACTGCAACGTTCACTTTATGTGGGCAACATTATTTGAGCACCCGGTCATTGAAGCGACAATTGAAGAGCATACGGAGTTGGGTTTGTGAATGTGATTTCACATGTTCCACATATGGAGTGTAACGGGTGGCTAAATGATACTAACACAAAATGTTTTTTGTTTTATTGTCCTCACTAATTGACATTCAGGATTTTGGAGCCCACCAATAGCCCAAATTTGCGTAAAACTGATTTCCATTGAAAGACATTGAAAAATAAACTACCATTAAATAATTTTAAAAATGCTCCCAAAAACGCTAATAGACATTCAAGGCACAGAAAATTGCCCCAAAAAAACCTAACTAATTATTAAAAATATATTGGGAAATAAATTGATAAAAAAAATCTGACTGTATATGCTAATAAATCTTTGATTTTTAACAATAAGAGCACAGAACGTCCCTGAAGTCAACGAGATTGCGTTTACTGTAATTATTATTATTTTGCGGATCCACTCAATGATGTCATTCATCGAAATTATGACTGATTTACAACCGATCACCAATTTTGGGTAAAATGCAAAATATCTGAAACTGTTCCAGCCGATCAGATTTGTGTAAAGCCTATTGATCAATAGCCATTTGTAACAACAACAAATCAACTTAACGTCAACAAAAAGTCAAAATTTTTAGGGGGGAAATTGGGAAGTCTCAACAGCACCAATATTCATGTATCATTTGTGATGTCGGACTTTGGGCCGTACTATAATAAAGTGTAATTGCTCATCCACAACAGTAGGTGGCAGTAGCACTCTCATTGTCAACAAATAATTAAGAAGCACTGCATTAACCTGAGAGCAAAGATTTTCACTAATAAAAACTGGCTCAGGCAACAAAATTGATTCCAGGGTCAGTTGTTATGTGTCGCAGATTAAAGTAAAAATGTTTATGGATATTTTATTGCTCATCCAACAGGTACCCGTTTTCTTGGCAAAGGGCTTTTTACTCATTTGATTAAATGTCAATTTAAAGGCAATTTGTGATGTATTTTAGCAAGGTTGGGTCCCAATGTTTTATTTAGGTCTTGAAAAAAGTGAGACGACGACCTGATATTGATCCTACCATTAGTCGGACTTCAAAATGTGAAGCAGGCTGGCAGCAATGTGCTTAGAAAGTCTTTTACTTCAAGCCAATTGCCTGCATGCTTGAGCTTGCTGAACTATTTAATAACACACACTTAACTGAACCTGTTCTTGCAGTTTCATGTTCGGTAATAGTATTCCAATCTACTTAAAGACACCTTCATTTTGAAGCATCCATTTTTTACGACAGCATTATCAGTGTGACCCCATATTAGCAACAAAGACAATTAATAAGACGTCTGATAGATGGCATTAACTATAAGTAGAAATGGTGACCTTTAAACGTTGACACTATTGGCCAATGAGCAGAAGGTGTTTTTCGGATGATGAGAAATACTGATCATTATTGTGGCAAGGTTTTTTTTTTTCTTCCTCTAAGGAGACACATACAGAGTGTTAGATTATTTTTGTATTTATTTGTACAACGAGCTGAGGAAAGAACACTCATTAGCGCGTTGGTCCTCCAGAAACTTTCAAGTGGCAGTATTTCATAAAATGAGACAAATGACAAGAGGGTTTATTTTTGTTGAACATTCTGCCCATTTTCCGCTTCAACCAACTTGTTTTTGTATGTGTACCCCCGAGGAAGAAAAGTTCATTTTGACATGAGGCACAAGACGAACAGATGGAGGTGTAGCTCGCATGCCAGTCCAATGGATTTAGCAGTTCCTTAATGAAGGCCAACACACACGCACACACGCACGCACCTCATTTTGCCTAATATTTCTTCTTTCAGTTTCCAGATGTGTCTCTTAGCCATCCAAAATAGATACTGATACATCTGTGCATATTCTTAGTCGTTTTGTAAAAATGCAAAACTACAAAATACATAATAACTCCAAAGTAACCAGTTAATCCCCCCCCTCCAAGTCTTTTCCTTTTTTTTTTTTTTCAAGATCCTGTCCTTTCCCTGACTGCCCATTTAAGGATTTAAAAAGAGCTTCTTCAAGGCGTGAAGGAAATAATCCACTGTTTCCATAATCCTGTGTGGATAGATGCACTCAAACCATCAGCGCACATTTGCGCACATATGCATATTCAAATAAGTACGCAGTCGCTCAGATTCAGACACATATTTTAAACAAGCTGCAGGGTTTTTCCTGGAAAGTACCGAAACTATCTTCCTGTTATGTGATAGTCGACTCTTGTTGTTCATTATATGTTACTTTGGGCACTCTTGAATTTGATTATGTATTCGCATGGCTAAAAACCACCGACAAAACATTCAACTACTTAGCTGGAAGGTTGTTGAAAGATATGTAATTATATTGAATGATATTGAATGGTAATGGTTATGTATGGATGGAATGATGTGGAATGATAATGTTGAAAATATGCAATATGTGAGTGAAACGTTTCTGAATGGGAATTGGGGGATTGGGGGAATGTTGAAAATTGATCCCAAGGTGAATTGAATGAAGTTGAAGCGTGACCATTTTGATTGGGAGACAATTGGAAATGGAATGGGTGAGTGAAAAATGTTGCATTTGGAATGGTTTAAATCTGTCGAGAAATGTAGAACTAGTTGAATGGCACACAATAGCGGAAAAAAATATATATATAAAAAAAAAAATGTAAAATAGCAATTTGTCAATTAAAAGTCAGAGAAAAATGTATCCCACTTGTTCTGGGCTAATTAAGGTTGCGAATAAGCCGTGAGGCATTATAAATTGCAGTCTTTATGCAATTGTTATTTTTGCAACGTTCCGGCCTGTCAACTGCCTAAGACTATGATGACAACAAACAACTCAATATGGTTTAAAGTGACTCCAGAGTGACTTAAGGCACAGACAGAAGGCACAGTTGTCTATTAGATCTCGGTACGATGCTATGTGACTAGAGTAGACCGTTTTGCGTATGATTTTGTAATACTTAAGGGTTCATACGGCTTCTGAAATGCGAAGGACACCAACCAAACAAGCACGAAGACTGCGTGCAAAAAAAAACGTTGTCGTTCAATTAGCTACTTTTCACAGCATCTTCTTGTGATATTGAAGTGTCAAAAATTGCACTCAAAAGTGCAACGTTCAAGTGCGAAAGGTGCGTCGGGATGCTCGTGGTGCAAGAACACCGAGTGCATTTCGGGAATGTCATTTCACACTTCCAATCACAATGAGGAGGTTGTCGTCGCTCGCCGAGTTAAATAAAAGTCAAACTACAGAAAAGAGCAACAACAACGTGGACACGCCAAAAAGGAATTCAACAATATACAAATGAAATAGGCAAATGCTACCCTTGGACTTCTCTCGACGGTGATGGCTATTTCCCCTTTTGCTACCTTGGTACGATCCAATTTTAGACATCATTATACCTATCAAGGCCTGCCAAAACCTAGGGTTTCCTTCTAGATAGATCTAAATCCTCAATGTCCAGAAAATAGTCCCACATTATATCATTTAGTATTCATTGGTTGAACCACAAAACGTGTTCAGTATTCCGATCCAGTTTGCGTGTTTTTGTGTGTGGGAGAATCTCTCAGTGCAGGCGCAAAAAGGGCAGGAAGGCTCCCTGAAGGAAAGACCTCATTCCAAGGCCTTGCCTGTCGATATTACTGCCACAAATCAGGGCTCCCCGTTGCTGAGAGGAGCAAATACTCACGCGCAACCACGCGCACACACCCTAACACACTCGCAGCCTCGACTGGACAAGGGAATTATGACCAATCTGCTCCCCTGCCACACGAGAGTCGTTTGAATGCTCTCAGACTTATTGAGCATGTGCACGATATGCTGATGCATGGACGTGCGCAGGTCCTGATCCACATACGAGAGCATGTTGGGGACTTGCTATGGCGCACTCGCGTCGACTTATTGTTCATTCAGTTGCGGAAACAGATTTGAACTTGTACCGTAATAGACTTTTTTCGTCTTTTGCTTCCAATTATACAGATCCAGGCAGTTTCCCGGAAAAGTAAATGTATAATGTTGTTTCTGTTTCTCCACTGTATTTACAACTCCGGTACGGTGAACTACGATAGACTTCTAAAAGGTAGTTCAAATATTTTTTGGGATAAATACAACATTGGGAATAGTTTCTGGAAAACCTTATATTATACTACATTTATTGAGTAAACAAATGGGGCTGTATAGAACATTTTTTCCATGGAATTGGGAATTTGGTGAGTTTCCCAAATGGCTGGTCCAATCTCATGCCGGTCGACCACACACACAATCTGGTCGCTAAATATTAATTGCCAGCCACTGTACGCACTCCTCGGCAATAAACGATGAATAATAATCACTGGATGTAAGCCGGGTTGCCGTCCAACCCTGCCGACGAACAGGATTTGGCGCATGTCTGTTGTCTCATCCCAGGTATATGAGGTACCTTAGTGTTGATTCTCAGTTTAAATTTCCCAATCTTTAAATTTAACAGGATTGGTGCCCCCTGTTTCTTATCAAGAACTATAGCAGTGGTTGCTAGCTAGCTAACACATTAGCCTTGTTAGCTGTGCAGTCTCAAATCTCGTTTTCAGGGACTGTGCGAGACAAACAGGTTGTTTTCATTCCTTATGGGAATCTACTTTTCAACTCATCCAACTGGCAGACCACAAAGGAATCAATCTATTGTTGTGAGATCTTTGTTATCGCCGTCCGTCTGTTACACAGGCACGAGACCTCTGGTGACTCGGGGGAATAGAGTGTTTGGACGAAACAAAAAGAAGTCTTACCACAGGTGGCGTTAATGTGACTGGATGGTCGGGGTGTCAGACGAGCTTGTGTCGCAGTTGTGCCCAAAAGTCGGACACTCACCTGCGTCTCGTTTTTTTCAATAAACATCATCGTGACATGACAGGCAAGTGCTCATTCTGCACTATGACATCACAGTCCTCTCAAGGAGCGGGTATTATATTCTTATACTTGCATGAAACCAATAGTTTCCATATGTTTCTCGGCCTCCACCGCCCTTGCTCGGTATTTGATTTTTCCTATGATTAATTCACAACTACATTCTTTGTCCGCTTTCAAACAGTTTGAATTGTTATGCGTGCCTCGTAGTGTTTTGCTTATTGCCACTTCCCACAGTTTAATAAAAGCATTTTTATAAACAGAATAATTCATCGGCAGAAACGGCATCATTGCCGGTTTGTTGACAGAAGCCTGTGATACCGTCATAAGAGCGTGTTCATTACTTTTTAATGAATACGTTATTACTGCTTCTCTATTCTGAGTGTGGCGTGTGTTTGATGGATTCAAAAGAAGCACTCCAGAGTTGCACGCATCAAAAGGAAGAGAGCTGGCAACGCTGACCCCGAGAGAAGCGCAGCCTTCGCGGGTCAAATCTGACCTTTGTCTGCCTCCTGCTCCAAGTAGGCTTTGATCCGTGGCGATGGCGCTGGGCTTTGGCGGTGCGGCTGTCTTCTTAGAGTTGATTTGGTTAAGGAGCCATTCGTTTCAATGAACTAATTCACGTATTTGGTTAAATGGGATGGATACGAGCTTGCATGAGCGCACTCTCATTTAGAAAAGTGAGCAAAACTACTGAGTGAATGTTGCTGAAGGTCACAAAAAGAGAAAAGTTGTCAGGAAAGGATGAAAAATCATTTTGAAGAAAACTTGACCTCCTTTTAAGCTGAATTTTGCTGCTGCTGCTGCTTCAGTTTTTTTATTTTTTATTACTTGAAGCAGACATTGACATCATCGAATTCAGATTTTAAATGATGTACAGAAGAGCTATCAACAGCGCAATTAACAATCATTCCATGACGTGGAACTGCCGAGTTAATGAAGGAGAAGGAGCGGAACGGGAGGAAAGACCAAAGGCAAAGCTGGAGAGGGTGAAGGCGAACGGCAAGACAAACAGATGGTTTCGGCTTTCTTGCTCCAGGCACTCCATATTCACGGAAATCACTGGGACTATGAACAGGAAGATGAAGATGATGAGATGAAGCACTGAATCCACATCTGCAGATGTCAGGGCTCTACCATAATATGCAAAGACTAAGAAAAAAAGTAGTGGAGGGGAAAAGACTGACATCACCAACAGGCATCATGTCAGAAAATATAGGGGAACTGCTTTACATTATGTCATTGGTCAGATTTGGAAGATAAATGTTAAAGGTCTGCCAGGCTTAGTTTTCACCAGTTCTCTCCAAACTTTCTGATACGATTGTCTTCTAAGTAATTGCCCAATTCACACTGACTGCGGAACGGACGCGGAGCGGCATCCATACGGACGCTGGAAGGAATAGAAAGCGTTTGAGTCAGTGTGTTAATTCACACCAGCTGCAGTGCGGTGCGGATGCGGTGCGGATCAGATTCGGGGCTGATTCGCAAGGTTTCCGCAAGCTTTCTATTTTTTCCGGATTCTGCATGCGGATTTTCATGAAGCTGAAGAAATTATACGAGCCGGACAGGAAGTCAGGCGTCGGCATCAAGGTAGAGCCGGTATATTTCAAAATAAAATCATTTTGGGGAGGGAAGCTAGCTAACTACATAGCTCAACATGAGTCGGACATTTAAAAGACAAAGAACAGGCTCAGAATAAATTAAACACGACAAAATAACATTATTTAAACACAAAACGTACTTACCCGTGGTAGAAGTACAGAAATAAATTCCCAAAAGCATATCGATGTGACGGCAGGCAAGCGTGGCTATTGTTTACCAATAGCACTCTATAAACACGGTTGTTAACGCGTGAACTCAACTCTCTAGCGCGAACCCCGTGATATTGTGGTCTGACGGGTGCCGATTTCCCGACGACACGTACGGCTCACGCAATGCATTCGGTGTGCTCGGTGTGGTGCGGAACCCGCTCCCGCATCCGCAGTCAAGTGTGAATTGGGCGTAAGAATTTTTCTCAGTCCCATAGGCAGCTCTCTGGTCTTCCTGTTTGCTTCACAACAAATGCAGTATTCACAGGTGAAATCCATAACCAAAAACATGCATGATCTAAACGTTCTCACTCTGATGTAGCACATGATAGCAAAAGATTCAAACAGAAACATCACTAGCCTAAAATCTTACAACGGAGGAGCAGTAAATACCTGATTGACATCCTATTTCCCCCTCCGGCACTTCACTTTGGACACACGCACACAACTGATACACTGCCATGTTAAATGGGGAGTGAATGATGGATGCGCGCGAGGCTTTGCGGAGCGGCCATCTGCTCCAACCTGAGAGACAACGGAAGATTCTCGTTCGGCTCCGTATCCATCGCGGCGTTTGAATACAGTTCGCACGTGGACCGGATTTGTGTCCGGAGAGGAGAGTAGTCGACTTTATTAACGCGAGCGCCTCATGACCTCTACTGAGATGATCGTCATTCCCCATATGCTAATGAATGATGGAATATTAGCCTGTTTTATTTCGTAGCGCCACGTTTTCAGTAGCGCGCATCCCGTCACTGCGATTGCCGCGCCGTGTCTTTACTCAAACGGACAGCTCCGTGCTAACCGTAGCCACTCGAAAAACACATTTGAAGGCACACTTTTACCTCGCTTGTGCAGCTCTCATCCGGGGAGAGGAATGACTGCGCTCGCTTCATCTGCCCCGTGGGTATGTGACGCATCGATGAGAAGAGAAATACATGCTAGGGGTTTTGTGCGACTAGACGGGAAATCTTGGTTTTTATCCGGTTTGGTTCTGCCCTTGTCGGACCCGTCTAATTCGAAAAAAAAAGACGTGTTTCACCAGATTTTTCCATCCGAGCGCTCTCATCCCTCTCATCTCCCGCTTAAGACATCCAGAAGGTTAACGGAGGAGTGTTATGCGGCAGATAGCTTTGCCCTTTACAACAAAGAATTGGTGCCAATTAAAAGCTATGAGTACGGCAATGGATGGACTAAAGAGCGCGTGTGCATGCCAGCCTCGTTCTCGCCAGGTGTCTCACGTATACGGCCTAAAAATTGTCAGCTATTCACCCAGCGAGGATACATTTATTCAAATATTTGCCCAAATTACCGCTCCTGCTCCTCGCCGTTCTCTCGGCTCGCAAACAAATTTATTTTGTGTCACACTACGTCCCGAACGTTTCGCATGGCAGAGTTCGGTCGGCTTAAAAAAAAATGCCACAGCCACTTTGTAAAGTTTCCCAAGATTTTCTTGCTCGTCGCGGCTGCCGAGGCAAATGGACCTTCATCGCTGGCGTTATTAATAACCCTTTTCATGTAGCGAGTATGCGACGCTACTGCCTCACATCATTTAAAGCTTTTATCATTGTTGTCTCCTGGATCGTTACATCGGAAATGTAGATCATAAAATTTGATATTAATCACTCGTCTGTTACCAGTTTTACAGTGTTTGATCGTAAGCTTTCGTTTTATATACCACTTAAATATACCACTTCTTGACTGGAATCATCTCTGAAGGCCCACACGCAGGTTTCAGGAAAATAAACTAATCTCTATATATTTATTTATATGAGAGACCAAAAAAGCGGTCTTTGATGTCTTTTGGGTGGATTTTTGTCGCTTTAGCCCATTATTCTGCGCTTTGCATGGGAAACTACATTAAGTCATAACAAGGTCACTTCAAGTGGAAAGCTGGCTCACTGGATTAGAGCTCCCGCCATGTGTTCAGGGGCATTCTTATAAATACCAACAAAGCCATTGCTGCTTGAACGATCCTGATATCTCCTTTTTGAAATAGTGTCACACTGCTACCTGGATGCAGACTCTGAAATAGGATTTACTTCCCTGGCTTGTTTGTATACTTTTCCAAGTTAAAAGTGACAGGACACGGTGGCACAACAAAAGAAGGACTTTGAGGTTCAGGGATTTAATTTGTCTCCTTGTGTGCAAACTCAAGACTCAGGCGAGAAGATTGTACCTTCATGACATAAAAGTACGATGAAATTGATTTTTTTTTTTCTTTCAATGTACAAAGGAACTTTTTATCCAGGCATCTGATTTTATGTAAGCAATAATCCATTACCTATGTATTTATTTTACCGCTTAACTTTTCTTGTGAGCTGGACTATACCAGCCTGTCAATACGAGGACACATACCGTCCCTTTGTTTAACATGTACCCTTGTATAACACACACCCGTGTATAACGTACCCGTACCCATGTATAACATGCACTCGTATATCCTGGCAAGCCAAACCCACTTTCTTGAAAAAGAAAGTGGGTCTGGACAGGCATCCATAGACAACGATTTGGCACCGGCCGAAAAGAGTTCGATTATCAAAACAGAGTGACTCATGACACCATGAATCTTCAATTTTCCGTTTCCACAAAAATAAAAAAAAATAAAAAAAAAACTTCAACAAGTTGCTTTTCTTTTTTTTCTTTTTCTTTTTTGTTTCTTTTTTTTTTTTGTTTCTTTTTTTTTTTTTGAGCTCAGTATTGTTCATTCGGAAATGTCATCATCATTGCTCTTTAAAAAAATTGTTTTAATATATATATATATATATATATATATTTTTTTTTTTTTTTTTAATTTTTTTTTTAATTTTATTTTTTTTTATTTAAAAAAAAACAAAAAAAAACAAAACAAAAACAAGTTGCTTTTCTGACGTCACGTCAGCTCTTTGCTCATTGGTTCATTCTACTGTCTGTTAGCTCAGGTTTGCCCCGCCTCAGAAATGCGATAGGGTGCTGCGATTCTAACCTCCTACCATTGACGGTGAGGCGTATATGATACACGCAAATAATCTAAAAAATATGCTTTTCGGAAATCAACTCTAATAAAACATAAGATGACTATCCAGTCATTCTGCCTGTTGCTGATATGTGCATTTTTAAGGCATATAGCTCCCACACAAGCAGGTTAGCAAGGTCAGGCCAACGCATTCGCCTCCTCTTACCTTCAACCTCGCAGCATAAAGATATTGGAAGATTCTTAAGCAATTGCATATGAGAAAAAAATACCCTCCAAATCACGCAAGTTCATTATCTAAGATGCGCTGTCGTGCAACATTCAGGGCGGGAAATGTGACTTTATCTCAGATTTGAGTTACACCGTAACTAAATAAAGTTAAAGCAGTAAATAGTGGCGTGCACAACTTGCCCCGGCACAACTCCCGCTGTATGAAATAATAATGCGACAGGAAGAGGAGAGGTCTGAACTCATGACCTCATGCTTCATAACGAGCCATGTTGCCCGTATGCACGATTCGGCTTTCCTGTGCAGACCCGTGTGGCGCATGTTTGTCTTCGGCTAACGTAAGGATGTGCATGCGGTGGCGTCCTCATGCAAAATGCATGTCACTAAGTGCTGTCACCGGACAAGGAGCGAGCGAGGGGTCGGCGGCGGAGCAAAACCGCCCAAATGTTATGCAAGGCTGAATCCCGTGAGACGTCGACGGTACATTAAGATTAAGGGCCGCTCTGTCGTTGGACTCAAAAGTTGTTTTGCCGGCAAAACACAACAACAGACAGAGATCGGGTCTGACAGCTCCTTTTTTTTTTTCAGTATAGCAAAACATATAGGATGATTCAATTCCAAACAGAAAGAATAGGCTAAAGTGGGTATAATAAGTCTACACACCCCTGTCAAAATACCTGATTTTTGTGACATAAGAACGTGAGACCAAGAAAAAAAACAAGTCACCTATACATTTTGTGGTATCATTAAGGTTGCACAAGTGTGCACACCCTCCTATATATAGTATGTGGCTGTGTTCAGAAGTAACCAATCACATTCAAACTCTTGTTAATTGGGAGTCAGAACACAACTGCTACCATTTATAGTCCTTCTGATTAACCCAAAATAAAGCTCAGATGTTTTAGTAATCTTTTGCTGACTTTTTTTTTTTTTTTTTTTTAAAGCAGATACACATTTCTCTAAATGTATTTTGGAGATTTTGTTATAGTCCAATGAAACTAAGGTTGAACTTTTTGGCCATAACCAAAGTCATTTGAACACACTATTAAAAACACCACGCCTTTAATATAAATGGGCATTTATGGCAACACTGTTAGCACAACAAAACAAACAAGTTGTTTACTTCTGTCTTTGAGTGACAATAAAAGCGACAATTAGTTCTGTAAACTCTTCTTTTTTTTTGGTTCTGAAATGCGGAAAAGCATATTTCACACCAGCTAAATTTAAAAGATTGAGTTGAATCGCCTAACTTAAAATGTTATCAAAGTCTGTTGCCTTGCAATTTTGGAGTTCATCCAACTTTTTAACAGGGTTGTGTAGACTTTTCTATTACTACTGTATGCATTCACAGGCACTATAAGTGCGACAAATAAAACATCAATGATTGAAAAGCGGCATGTGATCACCATGTTGCAAATCGACAAGCAGAAAGTGCTCACAGCCTACTGCAGCGTGTGAACGCTTCCCCGCGTGTTGACACTGCAGGTGCAAGGTTCCAACGTGTGCACATGTTCTGGCTCGCTTTATTGAACAGATCTCAGGATTAACACAAGCATAACATGGGACCATAGCAAAAGCAATCTATAGGTGCAGAAAAAGAAGAGGTCCAATTTTTCAACGAGATGCAACACTTCCGTTTTCATCATCTGAACATCCTAAGGGCAAAATGGGACGAGTACTTCAGCTGGCTTCAACTAACACAGCGGTGATGTTTTTACCTCTGAGCAACCCTTCAATCACATTTTGCAGTTGTAATTCAACACAAATCGATTTGTTAGGAGTGCAAATGAGATTCCCGCTTAAAGCTGACTAAATTTATGCCTTCAGTTTCAGTCAACACATCCACCAATTCGACCATTTTACATACTTAACTCATTCACTGCCATTGACGGCTATAGACGTCAAAAATGTATTTGAACTATTCATATTAGTTTAAAACTTTTTCCCACTTTTGTTAAAAAGAGTATGAAAACCTGGAAAATAATTTATAGTACATTTAGAACATATATAAAATTTGTGATTAATCGTGAGTTAACTATTGAAGTCATGTGATTAATTACAATTGAAAATTTTAATCGTCTGACGCCCCTAATTTTTAATAATCTTTCCTTTTCATAAAAGATTATTTAAAAAAATGTCTAGGTTTTCATACTCTTGTTAACAAAAGTGAAGAAAAAAAATTAAGCTAATAGAAATAGTTCCAATGAATTTTTGACGTTTATAGGCGTCAATGGCAGTGAATGAGTTAAATTGTAATGTGCCATTGTCATTTTCCGCAAGCAACATTTTGGTAACAGCAACCTTTTTTCCCTCCCACCCATTGATTCCTGTGACATTGTGCAAACAGCCTTTCTTAATGGAGAGAATCCTGTTTGGTAGAGAATACCTTTTCTTTTCATTGCAATCGGAAGTCTTAATGCACCGAGATGGATTCCATTCGATCAGAGCGGCCCCATAACAGCGGGAGCTTCACAGAGCAAATTCTCGGCTAATCCCTGTATTGCTTGAGGGCTACAAGCGGGAAGCGAGGTGGCGCGGCGCGCTGGTGCCACATCTCGGGAGGAGAGAAAATGAGCGTGTCGCTTTTCATTTTCGTTTTATTTTGCTTGTATTATTTGCTACTTTTGCTAGCATGAAGATGTGCAGTTAAGCAATGGAGAAAAATCCGTTTGTGTGCCCTATAAACACACCTGTAATCACACACACGCACACAACCACACACAGACATGCACAAAAGTACACACGCAAGTATGCTAATTACAGTACATGGATATGTAATGTATGTAATTAGTTAAGTAGATAATTAGTGGCAAGATTTATTAGCATTTTTATGGCATGGTGTATGCGGCATGCCAACACTGTTTATGCGCGTGTGTGCATTTAGCGCCTTTAATTCAGGGATGGGCAACTTGAACACTGGAGGGGGACACCATTTTTCATCAGTGGGGGGCCACATTGGACCACGTACTCCCAAACTAGATGTGTGGCAAAAACATTATGTGCAGTGACAAGCATATCATATCGTTGCTGCTATGTGAAAAACACTTATGTCCATTTTGTTATTTTTATGTTTTTGGGATGAAAGTGAATGCAGAGACATCCCCAAAAACATAAAAATAAAAAAAGGGGAAAAAATGGACATAGGCCCCCCCAAAATGTGAATATAATAAGTTTTTTCACACTTATGTCCATTTTCTTTTTCATTTGTATGTTTTTGGGATGAAACTGAATGCAGACATTCCAAAAACTTTTTTTTTTTTAAATGGGGGGAAAATGGACATAAGTGTTAAAAATACTTAGATTATAATTCAATTTTTTTTTAAAGGTTTTTGGAATGTCTAGCATTCAGTTTCATCCCCAAAACATAAAAAAGGGAAAGAAAATAGGCATAAGTATTTTTCACACTTATGTCTGCATTCAGTTTCAACCCAAAATGTGAAAAACACTTGTGTCTATTTTTTTTACATTGTTATTTCTTTATATTTATATTTTTGGGATGAAACTAAATGCAGGCATCCCAAAAACCTAAAATGTTTTATTAATATGGACATAAGTGTGAAAAATACTTGGGATGATGCAGACATCCCAAAAAACAAAAACAAAAAACAAAAAAAACACATAGCAGTGATAATATGTGAAAAATACATGCTCTTTATATATTTTATATTTATTAATCAAGGGGCCAATCAGAGTGCTGATCATTTGAAACTATCGTGCCTAAGAAAATAAAAGAAAAAAAAGACAGAAGACGTCAGTCATTTGTCACAGATTCACTAAAAATAACTCTGACTCCAAATATATATATAACATTTAGTGTTTCAGTATAGCGACACTTTATTACCAATTTTTGGTAAGGCTTTTTTTTTTTTTTTTTTTTTGCTAACTCCCACTAACACATGAAATGCTTCATTAAAGGAAAAAGATGAGAATTCTTCTCTCGATTGTGCGGAGGTCATCATCGTCACACACAATAACATAATAACCTCTCTAATGATGCGGTCCCCCCACGCTGGGGGCCCCGCAGCAGCCTAATGCTAACAAATCACCGTCGGCGCTCTCATGCATGGCACACGCACATGCATGATGGCATTTAGAAGCCAATTAATGAGAGGAAAGGAAAAGGGTGAGAGGAGAGAAGTCCAAAAGACAACATTCCTCCTTGTCAAAACGAGAAGCTGCTGCTGTGCTTTGCACTCCGTCTCCTAATTAGTGTCCAGCTATGGCTCACTTTCGTGTTTTTTCTCGCCCTTGTGTGCTTGTAGGTGAGTTTTAACATTTACACAGTCAGTGGGAAAAAGAAAGCATTTTGTCTTGGTAATTGGGGTTTGGGAAACGGGAATCGAAAAGCAGCTGGGTTTTATCAAAGTGATCAAATGTCACAGAAAAAGTCGTTTTTGGTTGCTTTTTGGACAAAACAGCCATACAGGTTATGCGGCTGTGTATCAATGTTTGTTAACGTATATTTTTAAGACAAAGCAGCTATGACAGCCACATACCAACTTTATTTTATTGTATTTTATTATTATTATCAAACTTCCGTCTGTACGTGCAACACAAAGTGATGTCTGTGTGCCTGGATCGGTTCCTGAAAGGTCACCGGGACATTTGCTATTCCGCAACATGCAAACTGGAGATGGCACCGAGGAGTCGTTTTTTGTAGTTTTGTTTTTTTGTTATTAACTCATTCACTGCCATTCATTTGAACTATTTCTATTAGTTTAACTTTTTTTTCTTCCACTTTTGCTAACAAGAGTATGAAAACCTAGGAATTTTTTTTTGTACATTTAGAACAGATATAACATTTGTGATTAATCGTGAGTTAACTAGTGAAGTCATGCAATAAATTACGGAAAAAAAATGAATTGCCTGACGCCTCTAATTTTTAAGAATCTTTTCTTCTTCTTTTTATTTTGTTTAAAAAAAGTAATTTTATTTTTATTTTTTGTTTTTAATAATCTTTTCTTTAAAAAAAAAAAGGAAAAAAAAGTTATTAAAAATTAGGGGCGTCAGGCGATACATTTTTTAAATCATAATTAATCAATCGCATGACTTCATTAGTTAACTCACGATTAATCACAAATGTTATATCTGTTCTAAATGTACAATCAAAAATTATAGGTTTTCATACTCTTGTTAACAAAAATGGGAAAAAATGTTAAACTAATAGAAATAGTTCAAATGAATTTTGGACGTCTATAGCCGTCAATGGCAGTGAATGAGTTAAAAGAAATAATAAATAAATGACGACTCACAATAACATTTGGGTGAAACGTAACATAAAAACAGCAGACAAAACTCAATTTCACGATTTAGCAAATTTTCAACGATTCCATTTTTAAAATGACGATGAATCGAAATAATTAAATTTATCGCCCAGCCCTAGCACCACCCCTTCACAAAACATTTCCACCTCCAATCTAATTCTAACTTGATTTATCTCACTTAAATGACAAAGACGTGAGTATAATCTCTAAATTCTGTCCATGGCTCAGTCCTTTTCGTCAACGTGTCCTTGAACAGGCATCTGACCACAAAAGATGTGCATTTCTTTCAATGGCTGAATTTCAAGCTGGTTAAAAATTTGAATATTACCAAGCACGCCCCATTGTGAGCTTTCAAAAAACGGTCACGGTGAATCGGGAAGTCGCTCTGCCACGCGCTACGTTTGCAGACACATTGAACTCTGCTGCAGTAAACCCGAGAAGAGGAATCTTAAAATCTCTTTTGGTGAAACAAATCCACATTTCACTCACCGCGTAGCCTTCAAATCAAGTGGGCTTGTTCGCCGAAAATAGTCCCAAAAAAAAAGAAAACTCCAAATAACTTAAAAGGCCTGTGAATATGTCTTGCGCGTCATGCTTCTTACTGGTGCAAATTAGGCAGCCATAAAGGTCTCATTTGTTCTCTTTTCAACACGCTTTGGAAAGTATTTTCAAAAGGGAGCGTGGGGGAGAAAACGTAAATGCGCTTGAGTGACAAGTGAATATTTGCAGGTGCAAACACAGTCAACTGGTAAAAATGAAATCATGACGGCTGACTCGCTTAAATGAGCTGAAGTAACAGCAAAGGACAATTCGCTATTTATTTCGAGCCTGGCCTTTTTCCAGGGAGACAAAATTAGCAAGTGTTTCATGAGGTTGATGTTTTGAATTGAGCACTGATTTTTTCTTTCTTTCTTTTTTCTAATTTTATTTAAGAGCTAGTCTGCCGCTAAATGTTCTGAGGTAACCAATTACAATTACAAATGGTCTTCTTAATACAATCATCGTTGGTATCATGTCTGGTCCGTTAGCGGGAAAGCTACGTCACGAATGACAACGCGCGCCCATTTAAAACTTAACAAAATAATGGCATTCAATGTTGTACAAAGGAGTGACCATAACATAATTTAGCAATAATAAATAGAATATAAATATATATTTAATGTTACTAGGGTCTAGTTTTAATTTACAATGAATTAAATGGGCAGGAATGAACAAGTTGCTTCATGTTCTAATTAAATTTGCTCTTAATTTGAAGCAAAGACTTGTACTGCTCCTGTAGCCAACATTCAACATGAAAACGCTAACGCCACCTAATGGCAGAAAATTCACCTCAACAGAAAAATCGATGACTCAAATGTTTAGCACTCATTTGAACGTCTAATGTCTTTAACTTAAAATAACCTTATGAACTACTATACATTTACAATGAACTAAGACATACAACCACATTTGTATTAGGGTAAGTCACGGATATTTGTCTACAATTTTTATTTAACAAGAGTTTTAAAAACGTATGAAAAAAGATTTTATATATATATATATATATATATATAAATATATATATATATATTCATTTTTTTCAAGTTTCATACTCTTGTTAACATATAAGTGGGGAATTTTTTTAAACTAATAGAAATAGGGCTGCATCTTTTAGTCATTGACACAGTCATTTCATAATTCTTTATCAAATTGAGTTCAAATTTAAAAGATGTACTGTACTGTAAAAAAAACAAAAAAACAAGTGTGATATTTATTTGTTATTAGGTCATTTTTGTGCCACTAGATGGCATAATTGCATTTGTAAGACATTGGCGACAGCTCAGTGCATTTTTCTTTTCATATTAAGAGCTCTCTAATCTTTAACATGAAGTAACTTGTGAAATTCTGCACATTTTTAAGATCAACTGGAATGAACCCAGTCTCCACAAATACATGCATTATTATTAAATGTATTACTGCTAAATTAATTAGCTCCATTCCAGTACAGGCTTTCCAAATAAGGGGCGGTCATTAATCGCACATTCAAGAAATTAGTGGCGTTAAAGGAACTTTAAATGAACTCAAAATGAATGCACTAATTTTAACACCCCTATATACTGCTACGAACACCAAGTGCTGTTTGAAAGGCGCAGCGCAAATAAACAGAGAATGAATGCAATTGTCCATCATTGTTGCCCTGCAAGTGACCTTGAGCGAAGGCCGATGACGCGGTCTCGGATGCCGCCTTAACCTTCGCCGTAACCCTGGTATCGCATTACCGATAGTCTGCCTCTAATGGACATCCTCTTCATTACCTTGAGACAGTCTATCTGAAATGACCTCATTGTTTGAACTGAAACACAATTATGCACACATTTACACACACATGGGGGGTTTGGGGGGGGGGGGGTTAAGTATGCATCATTCAGTTTTGTAATCAGTGCTCAGCCAGTATGTTTGTCTAATGATCTGTAATGTATTAGCAGGCAAGGGATTTGGTTTCGGGGGGGGGGTGAAAGGATGCAGGCATTAAATTACATTCCGAAGATCACCCCGGCACGGAGTTTTGAGCATTTTCTGACACCCGCGCGCGCGCGCGCAAATCTTTCACAGGTCGCACGGCGCGTAATGACAACGCTACTGATTATACGCGTATGCTCTGGGGATGGGTGTCAGCGGGACTTCGGGATTTAACAGCGGTGGCGGGATGAATTAATCATCAGTTTAGTCGTTCTTCAAGTCACCCCCGCTTGTTAATAGCGACTAGCACGAGGCAACGTTTGACGCTTTGCAAACTGGTTTTTGTTGTGTTTGTGGCGAGATGAATATGTAAAGTGCCCAGCGTGGTTGCTGGAAATGTTGGTTTTGTGGATTTGATGAAAAAAAGAAAAGCAGATAAATGACTGTGTTAATGTGTTGCATAGGAATTATTATCCACACAAAAATAGGGATGTTCGATAGAGCTGGGGGTTTTTTCAGTTATTCAACTGTAAAATGTTAAAACAACAAAACACTTTGGAGATTGGAATTCTGCCTAGCAACGAGTGACTTTGAAAACCTTTCCTTTTCTGACTAGTGGGTGTGGCTAGCACGTACTATTTCCTTGCAACTGGCCTATTGGGGCGGATATAATCGGGACTCATGAATTCTGCCTAGCAACAGGTAACTGTGCAATCATTTGACTTCCTGTTCTTGACTTTTTTTTTTTATCCCATTGGAACAGTTATGATTGTGCCATATTTCTCCATGGTCACGTTAAGCCAAGAGTTGAACATAGAATATCACACTGAATGCAAACTCTTCTATTTAACAAACAAGTGCTCCCTGGGTAAATGGTCACTGATCTTAAGATGAGGCACTCGTTGTAGGTCAACATGCCAGAAGGCAGATGCACCATAAAGAGGCTTAGTGAAATTAATTAAGGTGTCTATGCAAAGTAGGTGACACGAGTGGCACAATGATGCCGAGCTTTCGAACGCTCACTTCCTCCTGTTGAGGTTTAATATTACGCCGCTTCTCGTTTGCACAGCTGTTGGGTTTGCATGCACACTGAGCTGACACAGAACAGAGATAATACATGCAAGGTGTAGCAAACAAAATAGTACTGTCCACTTTCAATTGATACAGTGAAAGAGTATATTTATTATCGGAGTTTACAATAGAGTGAAAGTAAACTAAAGGTTTTATTTTATGATCCTTAGAAACTGGGTTGTCCGCATCTCTTAACTGCAACTAATAAAGTAACTTGTAAGACATTTTAGTTACTTTTTAAACTAAAAGAAATCTGTAAAGTAACGGAGTTACTTTTAAAGTCAAGCCATTAGTTGAGTTACAGTTACTTTTAAAATCAAGTAATCTGTAAAGTAGCCAAGTTACTTTTTTATGTAACTGACAACTAGCAAATTCACTGACAGCCATTTTCACTGAAGCAACCCCCTTTGCTCCCGGCTGTTTTAATGGGTTTTGACTGATTTTGCAAGGCCCACAGAATATTCTGTTCTATTGCTATGAAAACATGGAACCTACCAAAAGAAAGATTAGAGTATTTTCTTTCATCGGGAAAAAAGTATATTTGTATCTGTTTCCGTTTTGCAGAAATAGGCATTAGAATATAGCTAAGTTTCATCATTATTCACAAGCCTGTTGAAAACACTGGCAAAAAGAGCTTGTTGCAACATGGTCCTGGTTGTTCTCTTATACTCTGCTGCCACCTGCTGGCCGTTTTATGTAATAACTACCATTGCTTTAAGCCACCTCTTTAGGTCAGAGTCTGCATCAAAAAATGAAAAACGTAAAAAACGTATGACTACGTTTTTGGGACCACGGCGATATTTAAAATAGAACATTTTTATACGTTTTTGGGAGCAAATGAGTTAAATGTAACTAATGAAGTAACTTGTAATCCAATTTAGTTACTTTTTATTAAAATAAATCTGTAAAGTAACAAAGATACTTTTAAAATCGAGTAATCTGTAAACTAAGTAATTAAGTTACTTTCTCAAGTAACTGTGCCAACTAGCAAATAAATAGTAGTGTATAATGTGTAAAAATGTAATATCCTCTTATATCAGGACAAAACTTGCCGAATTCAAAAACAAAAATTTTGGGCTCTTGTGTTCGAAATAGTAAACATCCAACTCCCATTTTAAATTAAGTTTCACTTGGTGGAAAGAACATGGAGGGATTTAATTCCAATTTGAGAGTGACTTGACAGAGAATATTTGGAAGCGAGGGAGGAAAATCTTCAGTTCAAAGATCTGACTAATGTGCACACAGTCGCCACGTGAAGATACTCCAGCCTGTGTGATAACACATGAATGCGATTAAAACCCCTCTGTGCTCGCTTTGATTGATACCAACGTGCAAGTGTTAGCGTTTTCTTTTAAATATTCCTGCAGTGGTTAGATCAAATCAAATGGGTCCTCTTGCTCGCTTGGTATGAACTGGACTTACTGCTCCGCCCTGTAGGGAATCCTTGGCGCATGTCTGGCCCTAATTAATGCCCCCCCACTGCAGCGTCTTGTTGGAGAAGATAGAGAGAGAGTCAGTAGAGAAGCCGCCCATTAAATATTGATTTTATTTGTATAAATACCCGCAGCTTTAAGCCCTGCGTGACCCCACTTGCTCGCTTTGCACCGTTCCGGCTGAAAGAAGAAGAGAAGATTGCGCGGATCTCCCGCAATGCGACATTACGCTGACCCCCCCCCCCCCCCCCCCCCCCCCCAGCCCCCGTCCGAAAATCAAACCGTCACAAAGGCCACTAGTTGTTCGTGTAATTTATACCAATTATTGCCACGTCAGCTCACATCGCATAACGTTGATTTTATGGTGAGTTATCAGAGGAATGGGTTGGCGCAGGCACTTGAAGAGGGCGACGCATACTCGCTCCGTGCTACTTTGACATGATGACCGACAGACAGAAGAAGAGAGAAGATAATTACTTTCCTCTCTCTCTCCACACTTGGCTGTCTCTTCTTCAACTTGGCTGCAGCCCAGTTGTAGCAAATGCAGTTCTTGCCTAAGTCCCTGTGATTTGGCTTTGATCAATCGCAGGCGCGCAGAAGATGACCAAGGATGCATTTAACATGTAAATAAATAAATAACGGTTGGTTGGTTAGCGGGTAGGTGGACTTCCACCTCACAGTTCTGAGGTTCTGGGTTCGAATCTGAGTTTCAGCTGTGGAGTTTGAATGTTCTGCCAAAATGTTCGTGACCGGGCAAAGTCCAGTTGACTGTGTTCGGGAATTTGGCAGATCATGCTTGGCAGGCTGATGGACTGACACAAAGGTTTAAAAAGAAAAGAAAAAGCAGGTCTAAGTTGTGGCGCACAATTTGGAGTTTGATCGAGTCACATGCAGACAGATTCTGAGTTCCGCTGTGTCCATCCATGTGATGGACTTGCCAGTGGCCAACTTTACATCATCCGCAAGCGGAGATATTCTCACAATCTCACATGTGCCGATATAGCGAGTCTGTTACGCTACCACCATGAAGACCGCGACCCTCTCATGCACTGAATGTAAAAGGAGCCGCTTCCATTGGCCGGCTGTGTTCACTCCCGCAACAGCGCAAAAGAGAGAAAAGTGTTTTTAAGAGTAAATAATTACACTCGCTAGCATTTCCCTTATTAGAATTAAAAGAGTGCATTTCTGAGGAACTTCAATTAAAATACACCAAATGGAAAACAGATCTGTTTTAATGTTGTTAGAATTGTATTCTTTTTCTTTTTTTTTAACTCATTCACTGCCATAAATTCATTTTTTTTTTTACATGATTAAAAATTAGGGGCAAGAGGCGATTCATTTTTAAAAAATTGTAATTAATCACTAGTTAACTCACGATTAATCACAAATATTTTTTTCTTTTTGTTATTCTAGGTTTTTATACTCTTGTTAACAAAAGTGGGGAAAAAAATGTTAGTTTCATTTTTTCCCCACTTTTCTTAACAAGGGTATGAAAACCTAGAAAAAAAAATATTGTACACTTAGAACAGATACAAAATTTGTGATTAGTCGTGAGTTAACTATTGAAGTCCTGCAATGAATCACAATTAAAAAAATGTAATTGACGCGATTTAAAAAAGAAAAGATTATTAAAAATTAATTAAAATTTGTAATCGTAATTGAATCGCATGGATCACAAATTTTATATCTGTTCTAAATGTACAATAAAAAAAAATCTAGGTTTTCATACTCTTGTTAAAGTGGAAAAAAATATCAAACTAATAGAAATAGTTCAAATTAACTTTTGACGTCTATAGCCGTCAATGGCAGTGAATGAGTTCAAAACCATCAATGTGTATGATGACAGACGTACAGTATTTATTGTCACGGAGACGCCAAGAAGCAATTCATGCTGGCTTTGTGGGCACCATTTCTCTCGTCTGTACAATAAACTGTATATGCAACGGCATTATTTGCGTGCAGGCCAAGCTGATCAGCGTCCATGCAGTGGTCTTTGTCACAGCTGACCTATATTAGATGAAAGCAGCTGGATCCGTGTCCTGCAGGGACAGCAAAAGAGTTGTGTTCTAATTATCTCGCTAGAAAGCTAGCAACACATCACTCCCCCACACTCACATGACTACACACACAAAACTCCGGCAAATCAATGAGAGAATCTGCAGCACAACACGTATCGTCGCCCGTTCAATATTACGCGTTCAGCCTTTTGATCCCGTCGGGTCGCGGCGTTGCCGCTACTTGATTCTTCCCCGCGCAAACGTAACCGCAAGGAGAATTTATTGGGAATTTGTGCGGGAGTCGTCTTTTAAGGCGGCTATAGTGTATAGTGTATATGGGCCGCTGTTGCCATGGAGATGCAAGCCCTCGCTTACAAAGGGCGTGTGTAAGATAACGAGAAGCAGACATGAAGAAAAGCCGAGCTGCTTACACTAATGGAGAGATAGAGTATCTCGCAAAAGTGAGCACACCCCGCACATTTTTTTTTAGGTATTTTTTAACTTCCCGTGAGCAAACTTTAACACACCTGCTCCCATTCTCACCTGAGACCATATAACAGTAACGATTTACAAAACAGCAGGGAGGGAAAATGGCTAATGGGGCCTAATTGGGACAATTTCCCTGAGGGGTGTGCTCACTTTTGTTGTAATCAGTTTACCAGCAATTAGAGCATGAGTAAAATTGAACACACCTGCTCCCATTCCCACATTTTTTTTATTTTGATTAGAATTTTTATTTCGAACATGCATAAAAAATTATGAAAATAAAAATTGTGAAGCCAACATTTGTTAACAGCAAAAAATTATAAGAAAAAGAAAACAATTGAAGTAAATAAGAAACAAAACTGAACTTCATTTTAAGCAACAAGAAGTAAGCTCAGTTTTTGGTAACGAGTTGCAAGACAGCAGGGAGGGAAACTAGCTAATGGGGCCGAATTTAGACAGTTTCACTTTGGGGTGTGCTCACTTTTGTTGCAATTCTGCTGTCACCTGCACTATTTTGCCCCCTTAATCAGATCAAACGAATTCTATGCGGAGCCAAGTCAAGTCATACATTTTACACACTAAGAGGGCAATTGAATGCAGCATGCACACAATTAGCTCTTGCCTCTCGCACCCTCACCCCTTCCCTTTTTTCTTATATTCTTTCCATCACTAATGTTGTCATCTTCTAGACCCCCCAGCCCCCCCCCCCCCACCCCCGCCCATATACACACTCTCAGCACATCATTTTCTCTGATCATCCCTCCTTTTTATTATTCCTGGGGGGGGGGGGGGGGGGGGGGGCTCATACCACAGTCCATTTTCAGGCATCACCAGGGACCCATTTACAGGTCAGACTACATGGGGAGGTGTGCATTTACCATTACAGGGAAAACGAAATGCTCTGTAGGCACGTATGGGCTTATGTGCAGCTTCCCTGATATTTTTTCTCTCTCTCTCTATTTTTACAGCAGAGGGGCTGTGAGTGAAGTATAAAGTCGGCTGTTTCTCCCCCCTCCCCCCCACCCCCCACCAAGTAAACATGGAGCACCATTTCCCGATGAGATTGTGGTAAGTAGCCGATATGCGCATGTACACCGGCGCTCAAGTGTCATTCCCGCTGCTAGTCGTCACCCAGCACGTATAAAATCCCACTTCTGCCTGGCGCGTCCTTGAAATTCATCCCCTTGAGGAGTGCGCGAGCGAGCCCGGTGGGACCTCTCAAGGATTAACCCGCAGTCAGTGAAGTGGCTCCAAGGAAGTGCATGCCACTCACTCTCGGCGCCTTTTAGGTGTGAAGCAGAGTTGTTGTCCTCTTGTCGTTTTGACGTCATACGTTGCTTTCTCCGGGGTCAGCGGTCACATAAGCGTTATTCTTGAACGGCCACAGTTGATGGAGAAAAGAGAGAAGCGTGGCTGACAAGTCGGAGCTGGCACGGGAGTAAATTGAAAAATAGCAGGCGGGGGCCGAGGTTGTACCGCTATTCTTAGCCATAAACCTCCTTTTTGCTCACGTCTGTGCTCCAGAGGTTTTTTTTGTTGGAAATCTGGTGCGAGCAAGCACACTGGATCCATCAGCTCAACTGTAATTGAATTATTTTATTAGCGTTCGCCACTGATTCAACCTTTATTATTTTACCTTTATTTTCAGATTGGATTATATCTGTCAACGTAGACATTTGAAACATTGTTCATTTTGTAGCATTTTTCTTTTCTACAGTAATTCCAGTAAGTCTGCTTTTTTGTTTGTTTGTTTGTCCAATTCAGATTTCAGTCTCTATGTGTTGCCATGTCAATGTAGTCTGCCCGGGGCCTTCGGAATCACAAGTGAAGGTTGATATAACAAACTATGTTAGCAATGGGACGTTTCTGCAAACATCAGCATGTTTCCAACCTCTGATTGGTTGGTCAGAGCAAAACTTGTTACTTCTGATGTAACGATATCCAAACGTCGCAATATGATATTATCACGATATGAACCTCACGGTACATAATTAGCACGATTTTCGGGGGAGGGTGCCGATATTAAAAAAGGTTACGGTGAGTAGATTGCATTTTATGCAAATGTTTTTGTCATGTTATTAGATTCAGGATGATTGTACGCAGTCATGTGCTCTTATATTGCATTTTTGTATTGTGTTGATGGTTTCTATTAAAGATGGGTGAGTACCGGTATCAGTATCAGGCCTCTAATACCTGGCCTCTTGTGGCCGTTTTACGATGAGAAACTGAAATAACAAGAATTGCCAGTAATTTTATGCAGTTTAAAGGGAAAATACTATATTTGGAATATATAGGACCTTCTTTAAAATTATCTGTTATTGTTTTTTGAGGGCAATTTTTATGTATCAAAAGTACTAGCGCTATTGGGACTTGGTATCTGTATCGGTGACTACTCATGAGTTGAGTATTGTTTGGCTGGTACATGGTTGGGAAATTTTTTTTGTGGAAGCCCATAGCATATTGTGTGACTCAATGTGATGACTTGCCAAGCCAATCAGTCCAAATATTCCTGAGGTCATTTTGAAAATCTTTATCCCGTATTACCCTGTGCCAGAGCAATTACACGCCTTTCCTAATTACTGAGCCCAAAAAAATAAAAAATAAAATCATTCACTAAACTGCTGTTATTATTCCACATAACTGCTGCAAATGGGCCCTCAAACGATCCCAAAATTGGCAAATCATCCTCGGCACCTAACACATTGTGCCGACTGGAAGTTGAATGTTGAAGTTACTCTTGAATGATCTCATAAGTGAGACGAAAAAGATGAGCAATCAAAACATTAACTCCAATGACTGTGATGTATCAGGTGCATGTATTTCTGGGGGGAGACAATTTTAAACTGCAGCATTAGAAGCATCCCATTGGGAGGCACGTTAGGATGTTGATTGTTGAACACAACAATTTTGATGAAGCGGATATAAGTCAGCCAGCAGGAATACAAGTTATCAATTGTGCTTCTCCTTTGTTCAGTTGCGGCTTATCAGTTGTAGATAAGAGAATTGGTCTGGAAATTGTTTTCCTTGGCTGTCGCCATCCTGCATGTGTGCTTTTTCAACTCACACTCCCAATACTGTTTATTTTTCTTTTAAAAATAATGCTTGGGTTCAATTCAAAACTTGGTAAATAAACGATAAATCTATTGTTGTAAAACACTGTAGTGCTCATTTTTTTTTGCACTGTGACAGATGCAGTAAAGATAGCAAAAAGACCATTAGCTGATGCTATATTTTGGCATGTTGCAAAAACTTTGTTCAGTGGTTCTTAACCTCGTTGGAGGTATTGAACCCCACCAATTTCATATGCGCATAAACTAAACTCTTCTTCATGGGAAAAAAAAAAGTCCCCCCCCCCCAACTTAGACATAGGCATAGGGTTGGTGAACAAAATGAGCAAGGAGAGTTGCCTTTTTATCGGTCCCGATCTCCTTGCAGCTATTAACTAATTTGCTCCCAAAAACGTATAAAAACGTTGTATTTTAAATATTGCCATGGTCCCAAAAACGCATTTCTACGTTTTTTTGTTTTTGTTTGTTTTTTTACGCTAGAGCATACAGAAGGCTTTGATGCAGTCTCTGACCTGATGAGAGTGTTTAAAGCAATGGTAGTCATTACAAAAAAACGGCCAGCAGGTGGCAGCAGACTATAAGAGCTCAACCAGGGCCATGTTGCAAAAAAGCTCTTTTCCCCAGTGTTTTCAACAGATATGTGAATAATGATGAAACTTAGCTATTCTAATGCTAATTGCTGCAAAACAGAAAAATATACAAATATACCTTTTTCCTGATGAAAGAAGAGACTCTAATCTTTGTTTTTTTTGGTAGGGTCCATTTTTTATATATATAATAATAGAACACAATATTCTGTGGGCCAGTAAAACAGCCAGGAGCGAAGGGGGTTGCATCAGTGAAAATGGATGGTAGTGAATGAGTTAATGGCACGTTCCTTTAGTTTTGCTCGATAGTTAGTTGTGCTGGAACCCAGAGACAGCAGATACAATGAAAACAGCATAGGCCCCAGAATTGAACCCTGTGGAACACCACACGTTCCATTATACATGTGATTTCATATAGCACATATTCATCCAACCATTTTCTTTTTTTGCTGGACATAGCATGAAGGGATTAACATAAAGAAATCACATGATGTACAATCACAACAGTCACAACTCGACTACTAAGTGCAACAAATTCCCTGCAGCACAGCCAAACAATGCAGCGTGATTGACTGACCCCATGGTTAAGAACAACTGATTTAGATATTCAATCCGTCCTTTACATATGCTAACCTCCTTGAGAATTTGTGTCGTTTTTGTAAGATCACAGTCAGCTGTCGCTGAATGAAAAATGACGACTCATCGCAAAACATCCCACTATAAAATCTAAACTAATTTTCTGTAAGCACCAGCGATACTGCTCTCTAGTTGTCCATCTTTTCTGTGTAATTCATTCTCACAGCCCTCTCTTGCTACCTCATGATGATTTATGGATATCTTTTATCAGCGTTGAAGTGAGAGCTCATCTTTTCTGAACTACTCCAGTCCCAAAGCATCGAGCGGGCGCGAAACAAAAAGAGGGTCGGAGGGGAAAAGAGGGAGGCGCCGACTGTCTCGGCCTTCATGCGCTTTAATCAAAGCCATCCATCACGTGCGGATAATTAGACAGCAGCAGAGATCTGGTGGGCCACGTCCCATCGCTTACAACCAACACACACTTGTGCGCACCTGCGTCAACACATGCTTTTCTGCCTTTACAGATGGGAGACAGAAAAGCAACATAAGACGCGTCAAATCTTCCAGTCAGTCGCCATAGTGACACCAACCAGTTATAGCCAGTCGCTCACTCTGGCCAATTAAGTGAGGATTCACAATGCTGATCCAAGAGCTTTGATTACTTAAAATTGCTGCGGCAAACAGCAAATATGAACAACTCTTTTTAGAGATGCTTCAAATTCCGCCCCACTCATTCACTCTCTCAAATCATCTTTCCCCATTGAAATGAATGGAAATGTCATTAATCTGTTCCAGTCTCCCACCAAAAAGTCGTAGAAATGATCATTTCAAAATGTGAGCATTGCCTATCGTGAGAAATCACAATAATGAATTTCATGAACTATGAATAATAACATATAATACTAACATTAATAAAACGTTGAGCAAATCTTTTATTTCAGAAGTGTGCATGAAACAAGGTTACTTAACTCTTTGACTGCCAGACGTTTTCAGAAAAGGGATGCCGTCAGTGCCAGCCGATTTAAGCATTTTGACTGATTTTCAAGGTCCACAGAAAATGTTCTGTTTGGACTATGGAAACACACGTACTACCAAATGAAAGATTGGACTTTCATCTTTCATCAGAAAAAAAGAGTTTGTTTCTACCTTATTCCGTTCTTTAGTAATCAACAATAGAAAATGGTTAGTTTGACCCAATTTCGCCTGTGTTGGACCAAAATACGGAGAAATCAAGCTTTTAGTGAAACGATATTATTTCATGCATTCTAGTGAATTTGACACTTCTTTTTGTCCATGAATGATGCCACAAACACCTAAATAGTGCTTTACTTCTATAAAACACTACCACCAAGAATGAAAAAGTGTTTTTTGATAGCAAAATACGTTTATTTACATTCAACAGTGTAACAATTTGACAACAATTTGGCAAACTATTTACAAATGTGTGCAACTGTGGTGCTATTTACAAATATGTGGATGTTTCAACGACAGTTTTTCTTTTTGTAACACTCTCCTGCGTGCAAAGAGACGCAACAGCATTTGCACAACAGATTGCCTCTTCGCGTGCGCCACTTTCTTGCCGGCCGTTTTTTTCCGGGGAATAGCAAGTATATACTGCAGTGTGTCATCAAGTCTAATATCAGGATCATGCTACGGTTACGTTACGGTGGTGTTACGTCTCGCTTCCTCGCGTCCTTCAGTTGCTATACCGGGTGGTAGGAGATGTTCTGATCCATTTTATCCACTCCATTCATGGTGGCATCGTAGTCCAGAAACAGTGTCTTCTCCGTGATCAGACTGTACCCGCTCCTCCGATGAATATGCATTGGACTCGGGGTACTCTTCATTGTCCGATCGAATGTCCGCTTGTGCAGCTCCGCGTTTTCCGGCGTTAGCAGCGCTAGCCGGTGAGGCTTACTACGTGATCGTAAACACGTCCAGGCTTCCAACTTTGGCGTCAAACTCGCAGTCATCATCATCATCATCATCAATCTGCATTGGTCGATGCCAACTCTCCATCGCCCGATCGAATGTCCGCTTGTGCAGAAGTACCCGGCCGGCTATTGTGCGCGTTTTCCGGCCTTAGCAGCGCTAGCCGCGCTAAGCCGGTGAGGCTTACTACGTGTTCATAACAGTCACGCCAAAGCTTCCAACTTTGGCGTAGAGCTCGTTGTCATCATCATCATCATCATCAATCTGCATTGGTCGATGCCAACTCTCCATCGCCCGATCGAATGTCCGATTGTGTAGAAGTACCCGGCCGGCTATTGTGCGCGTTTTCCGGCCTTAGCAGCGCTAGCCGCGCTAGCCGCGCTTAGCCGGTGAGGCTTACTACGTGTTCATAACAGTCACGCCAAAGCTTCCAACTTTGGCGTAGAGGAGTCATCATCATCGTTGACATCAATGCGCTTTTTAGTATTGATTGATGCTTTCCGTCTTTGAAAAAAATGCTCAAGCGTGAGCTGCTTGCAACCGGTTGCTTGGGCAGCCATTGTGGGCTTATTCAGCCATGTCTCCTCAACACTCTAGCTCCGCCTCACGTCTTCGACTGACGCCCACGGTGGGCGGCCCATCCAACCTTGTGCAAAGAGAGTCATCGCTGCCCTCTAGGGGCCAAAACGAGTCTTTGACTAATCAGATCTGCCTGATACTTTCAGCACAGCTGCCCAAGGCTTTCCTGCACCCGTTTTTGAAAAAGAAAAAAGAAAAAACATAGGGGACGTCTTTTAACGTCCTCGGCGCCCTTCCCTAGGTTTATGCTAAACGTTTTATAACGTTTATGGCAGTCAAAGAGTTAAGATAATGAAAATTAACTAAACTAACACTAAAATTGACATATATATATATATAGATAGATAGATAGATAGATAGAGAGAGAGAGAGAGAGAGATTTTTTTTTGTCGTTAAAATAAAAATGAAAATTTTTTTTTTAAATTAATCTTCACAAAACTAACTAATTATAGCATAAATGCTCTTCATTTTCATCTTTGGCAATACATTTATCACGAGCCATTGGGTTTGATTTTAAGTGTATTTATTTCGTTATTACAGCACAGCCGAAGAAGGAAGTTCGAATGGTCGTCTGGTCGTTGTGGGATCCTATTTGATTTGTGGATGGTTGTTTTAAAAATAATATTTTTTGTTGAATTTTGATACACAATTTTTTATATGAAAAAAGAATAAAAACTAACTATAATGACAATTTAGTTTGGTAATGCCCTGGTACATACGGTGCCTATAATGAATATCTGCTCACTTTAATGAGATTCAATGCAGGTCATTAGCTACAGCTACAATAAACAATCTGTCAAATAAATACCTTTATCACTACAGTCATTACCGTCTGTGTAAAGGCAGAATGGTTTATTTTGCTCTTGTATTGGATATTGGTAGTTGGGTGATGATGTACATTTAAGACACGATATAGTTCATAAACTACAGTAAATGTATTCTCATAATGGGTAAGTCAGTTAAAAATAAACCCTGATATATTTCACTTTTGCAATGTTAAGGCAATAGAACGTGAAATGTCAATATTTAGACAAGATTGTAAGCTTAAATCAGTGCAGTGGTGCTCCAAGCGAGAAAAGAGTCCAAAGTGATATCTTGGTCAGGCCCTTCTTTATTGATACGTGCCCGCATGCCTCCACATAAGACAAATGAGTCCACTCGTACTTTTTACTTTGAAAATCAAGATCATTTTAATCTTAACTCCGGTTGTCGGCCAAACTGCCACTGTCAGTATCTGCAAAAACCCAAAAGACTTAATTTAATCTACAAAAATGACTGATGTGATTGTGCAGTGCTTATGACTTGTTTGTTTTACTGTGGATTATAACGCTGCCATTAATGATTCTTGCAATTAAATTGCATTTGTGGATGATATGTATTGCAACTACAGATTAGCACTAATCCTTCCAAGAAGTCTTTTCATATTTTGTTCGCTCATAGTCAACCAACAATGGCGCTGCCAGTGATCCTCTTTTAATGGGGCTTTCTTATTATAATGATGAGAGCATCCATACAGGATTTGAATCAAGACGAGGAGACGTGTAGATGGAGGACCAAAACTGCCAAAATTAAAACTAAATTAATAAATTAACAAATAGAAGTGAAAATAAAAACCAATATAAAAAATATATATAAATGGAAATAAAAACAACAAAATACATATATACCCTAAATAAATAAATACAAGAGAAAATAAAAATAGATATAAAAAATGTAATTAAAAAGTTAAATACAAAAATATACTACCCTGAATAAATAAATGAAAGTAAAAATAAAAAAATTAAAATGAGATTAAAAAATATTTCATTCTGCAGACGCTCTGTCAGGTCGAAATGCTATTCAAATGAAGGGGTGGTGCCAAGACAACCCAGCCTAACCCACAACACACTTGGGACCGCCCCCTCATTTGAATAACATTTCGACCTGACAGAGCGTCTGCAGCATGAAATAAATAAATGAGAGAGCACAGCATTTTTATTTATTGATGGATATTTAATTGTATTTATATAATTATTTTTGTCTTTATTTCAGACAAACATTTTTTAAATAGTTTTTTAATTTTTGAATCTCGTTTTTTTTTTTTTTTTTTTTACTTGTATTTATTTATTTAGGGATATATATATATTGTTATTTTTATTTCCATTTATATTTATTTTTGGTATTGAATTTTTGAATTATATTTGTAATATCCGTTTTTATTTCCACTTTTATTTAGTCATTTATTTAGTCATTTATTTATTTTTAATTTGGGCAGTTTTGGTCCTCCATACGTGTATACTACATATTGATGCTTCTGCTGACTAAGACCAGTTGTCCTCTCTCCACTCCGTCCTCACACACCCTTTGATTGATCACGAGCCAGCGGCGAGGACGCAGCATGGATCTGTTCCAGGGAAGGTGAAAACTCCCCAGGATTTGTTTTTCTCCCGTCTTTGATTTGTCATTCCCGCAATGCCATCTCGCACACAATCACACGCAACGAGGGCCTGAAAAAAAGAAAATTGCATCCCCCACTTCTATGTGTCGTAATCGCCTCGTCGCTTTTTCCGCTTTCATTCTCAGTTGTGACTCAGTCAGTGCAGGTAATGAGTCGGTTTGAGCCTAAAACACCCCCCCCCCCCCTTGGAAACAAAAAGCTGCTGAAATACAAAAGGTGTTGTTGTGAAACTTGGTGGGGGAAACGAACCGTGTGTGTGTGTGTGTGCGCATGCTGCTTCGGGATCATGTTCGTTTGACAGCATGTGTGTGTATTCTGCGTCCAGCGGGAATTGAGGGCAGTTGAAAATTTGAGCCACCCACAGCCTCTTGCTCCCTGCCACTCGCAGCTGAAATAACATGTGCTTGTCACACACATGCACACACACCTTGAGTTCAGAACAATCGTGATCTAGTGAATTTTTAATATCCGTATTGTTTTCGTCAAACGCTTAACCTCCTAATATTACCGTATCCAGCAAAAATAATAACAATAAAACCTCAGAAATGTTACCCATTCACTCCCAGGAATTTTCACTTTACTCATTTTCACTGGAGTTTGACTCATTTTTTAAGGCCCACATAATATTGTATTCTATTGCTATAAAAACATGGAAGCTACCAAAAGAACGATTAGAGTATCTTCTTTCATCAGGAAAAAAAAAAAGTATAGTTGTATCCGTTTCCATTTTGCAGCACTTTCTGATCTCTTAAACTCTGTTGCCACCTGCTGGCCGTTTTTTATAAAAACTACGATTGCTTTAAGCCACCTCTTCATGTCAGAAGCTGCATAAAAAACAACAACATAAAACGTGTAAATACGTTTTGGGGAGTGAAGAACAAAGTATTAAAAATGTGTTTGGGTTTGAATGAGTTATTAAAAACAACAATTATAGTCCTCCAAAAGTATTGGAACGACAAGGTCAATTCCGTTGTTTTGTTGTATACTGATGAATACGAGACAACAATTCAGAATTCCAGCATTTATTTCATGGTAATTACATCTGGATGTGTTAATAGAATACGCCATTAGTTTATTGCTTCTTCAGGACATTCAATATTGTTATTTTGGCAATGCCCAATGTTTGTTCAATAGCTCTGATCAATTTTCCTTTTCTCCTCCAGACAGCTCTCTTTTGTTCTGAAACCCAAATGTCTTCAATATACAACAAAAACAAATGAATTGTTCCAATACTTTTGGAAGGCACTGTATATTTTTCCTCAAGGTCGCTCTTTGCAGCACACAGTTATGAATAGGGAGCAATATTCAATAAGCAATACAGATTCAGCACAATGGACATGATGAGCACGATTTGAGAATATGAGGAGTGATGTCAGCAAACCACGCGAGACACTGTGAGCATAAAAACACACTCAGGCAATCTTTTATTTATGATGTTTTTCTCACTGGGATATGACACATTGCGTCACTGAGTGACGTACAGTGCATCTGACTATATGTGGTGCACAGCAATGAGCAGTCCGTATATATGAATGGGCGAGGTGTTGATGGTATGGTTGCCATGGTGAGCGTGACCTATAGCCTTGAGTGGAAAGCAGAGTGATGCCTTCACTGGTAAAAAAAACCAGACTGTATTTTGATATATTTTGTGAGTACACGACCGCCTGAGAATGATGTGATGTGCTTTTTGGGGCTGGGAAGAAAATATAATTTTGTCATATTGCAACTAATACATCATCCAGTAAGCAATATTGCAGGAATTATCATACAAATTAGTTTCTCTGGAGATGAGCCTTCAAGCTTCTGGAATTGTCACTGTTGCTGATAGCAACAATGTCGCCACTAAGAAGCTTTCACACGCATAGCTTACCCGCTCTACCCTCCTTTTTTCCTTTTTTTGTTTTTAAATAGAGCAATGTATTAGTTCTGGGAAAATACCAATATATAGTTAAAGGGGACTTACATATGGGAAATATACTTTTTTAGTCCTTATATGCAATTGTGTGAAATTAAGCAACTGTGAAGATTCAGAGCACCTTTTAGTTGTTGGCCAAATTACCCATCAGAGAAACTTGCACATCCCATTATCTTATGGGCACTTGCATAATTTGCATTTTAATGAGGAAAAATCATATTCCATCCAAGGTGCAGCAGATATAATGAAAACAGCAGAGGCTCCAGAATTGAACCCTGTGGAATGCCATATGCGCGTGGGGCAATACACAATACTGCGGTCGAACAAATGAATAAAATTAATGAATGAATACATTTGACAAGAATATGACTTGTGTTGCTGCAAAGTTATGTTCAATCCGTTTCAAGTTTTATACCTTTGAAGCATAGCAATTAAGATAGCAGATGAAAAGGCTAAGCTACGTGGTTGTTTTTGTTTTTAGTGCGGCGGTAATCTTCATCTGGGTGGGGCAATAAATAACTTGAAGGCTCTTTTTTTTTTACTATTACTTGGTGTGAAGTGAGTTGAGCCACTGCCCACTGTTGATCGACCTCATATATTTTAAACCTCATAAGTCACTCGTACCTAAAGGCACCACTGTGCTTTCAATATATAGAAACCAAAACGACACCAATTCAAAAGATTTGATATTTTCCCGAAAAATAAGAGAAATAATTTAAAAGTGAATGAGTGAGTTGCCTTCCTCCAATGTCATCCCTTTTCTCACCTATTTTCCATTTTTCCCATTTCACCGGCAAACTTCTCTTGGTATAGTAATCCTCATTCCACCCCCTCTTCTGTTCTTATCTCCATTCCCACGACTGTGCTGAGACACTCCAAAGCTCTTCTTCCCTCATTAACTCTCTTTCATGTGGCTGCAGTTGACAATAACTGGTTTGGAAACAGTAGACAATGGGATACAAGGATTATCCCTGGCTCATACCCGCCATGGCCGCCACATTTCGTCCGATGTTGCTGCTCCGACTCCCGCCCGCCGTTTCTTGTCTGAGGGTTAGGTTTTGCCCTTTCTTTTGCCATTTTTTTTGTTTCATAATTAATTCCGGGTTCTTACTTGAACCTCCATTATTCATTAACTTCCACTTGAGATTCCTTCAAATCCTTTCTCACGGAGCTAAGAGACGACTTGCGAGTGCGGTAATCCGATCACGGGTGCCGATGGCATTACTGACGCTTGCGCACATACCTGCTTCTGCCAAGTGGTAGTGACGTTTGATTAAAGGGTGTGACAAATGTGATGTCAGCTCTTCGTAAAAAATCATGAACCTGCGAAGTGACAAAGAGGAATGGCTCAGACGGAAGATGAGGATGCAGAGGACAAAACAAGCCTTTCGAAATAAGTCCCCTTAAAATAAAAATAAAAAGTGTTTCTCTTCGGAAAAGAGTTACTGTGTGAAAGGTGAGGCCACTTTTTTGTCCTCCCACTACTTTCACATTTTTCGTCTGATTCACACCATTCCAAATTCAATAGATTTAGAAAATTCATGTCATCCCTTGGGGGTTCATAAAAAAAAAAAAAGAGTCAGTTTTCTCAAAATTCTACACTGTCAAGGTATGGAGGAGGTTGAGGACCCAAATGCGGGAAGGCAGAGCGAAGGGGGAAAAAATGGCACATTCAACTTTCCTGATCTCTCCTGCAGACTATAAAGTAAAACCGTTTTTTTATATGATCGTTATGTCTATGTGTGAATAAACAAATCAACTTTACACATTTACATTGTTCCCACTTGAAGTTGAAATCTCTCACATTCAATTCACCTTGGGAATTGTTTTCAACATGCAAACATTTCCCAGTGATCAACATTTTCACCATTAAAATACCCTTTAAAAAAATCCCTATTACCCATGACACTTTCAACCAAAGAGATTCACATTGTTCCCGTGTGAAATTCAAAACATTCAGCTCATTCACAACATTTTTGATTTAATAATAACTCAACATTTTCTCAAATAAAGTCCCCCACAAAAAAAATCCTATCCATTCTCAATGATAGAGTTAAACAAAACAAATCCATGCCATTCCCATTCCAAATTCTAAATGTTCAGTTCATTTAATTCAATGATTTTTAACATGCCAAAAATGTCCATTTACCACAAAAACGCCATTTTCAACATTACAGTTCCCACCAAAAATGATCTTATTTATTCCCAATGACTCATTCGACAAAACAGATTCACATCATTCCCATTCTAAAATCTAAATATTCTGCTGATACAATTCGCCTTGGAAATGATTTTCAACATGCCCACCAAAAAAAAAAAATTCCCAATCGCTCATTCAAAAAAACTTTCATTACATTCAATATCATTTCACATCATTCTATTTCTTTCAATCTCATCCCATATTTTTCACATCATTCAGCATTTCAGCCTCCACCAGAAATTGCACTAGTTTTGTATTTATTTATTCTATTCTTTAAAATGGACCATCACCAAAATGTGTTCTTCTTTATCCACTTGGTGAAGCAGACATACAAACAAACCTAACCTTCCTTGGCGGAGGTGACAAGCAAAGCAAAGATCGCAGTCACCCAATTTCACCTCGTACAGAAGACCACAGAAATTTCAAGTTGACTTTTTTCTCTCTCGCTGGTATCCAATCTACTTGTTTTCTCCTCATCAGTCTTCTCCATTCCGCTCCCCATCTGCTTTCTCCTCATTTCATGTTGTCCCGAAGTCACTCCCTCCGCAGTTCCGGCTCATCCCGCCCTTTCGCTGTCATCTCATCCCTCCTCTGGATAGGATTCTCGGGTTTCGGTTTCGAGCACTGTTTTAGTGCGAAGAATAATGGACTGTAATTCACTACCACCTCCTCCTATCTGTTTGCCAAACCTTGTGTTCAAGTCGGGGGAAGGAAACTGTGTTGGCCATGCAGTTCGAAGGTCATCTGATGAATTATGTAATCTATCTTTTCATCAAAAACAAAACTGCCCTTCCAACCTAAGACCATTCACACATTTTTCCCTCCATGAAGTGACACATCCACCTGATCCTCCCCATCAAAGTCTCCAAGCCTCAATCTCCCCACAGTATGAATAATACAGACATCCCATATGTGTTCGCCTGTAAAACTAGAGCACCAACTGTGGGCCCGAGGAAGCTCTCGGTTGGGGCGAGGGCTGCCCCCAGGGGCCTCCGGGTTGTTGTGGGTGTGGGGCTATGCAGACCGCGTCCACATCGTTGGGCAACTCATGACGTTCGCACACACACACACACACACACACAAATACATGCAACACATATGATAACGCATGCAGAGAAAGACGAAAAAAAAATCACAATTGTGATGCACTGCTATAATTCATTTTTCCGCAGTGGTCAAATGTTCATTCACAAGCTGAGTCGTCGTTACCCGAGCAACTGCGATGTAATTTTTTGCTGTGTGTTTGTAAGACAAAGTGCTTGTTTGGGTAAATATGTAGTAAATCTCTATTGTGCGTTTATAATAATAATTATAATAATAATAATAATAATAATTATAATAATAATAATAACAATGCATCAGATTTATAGTTTCAAGGTAAACTTCAACTGGAGTGTCAATACAACGTTTGAATCAAGCAAAGTTGGTCTCTTTTTGAGGAACTGTTAGCTATTGGCCAAATGACAGACTGTCTGCTCTGGGAGGAAAGATACAGTACTATCGGTGCATCATTGTAATTAATAAACATGAAGTTTCATGTTTTGGGTTCTGTTTTCCTTGTGTGTCTCCCTTGGTCTTGTTTAAGTGTGATCCTGCCCTTCCTCGTGTGATCCAATCAGTGCCCTCAGCCACTTGTGTCTTGCCCCAGGTGTGTCTTGTTGTGTCGTTAGTCTGTGTATTTAGTCTGCTGTCTCCCCTCTGTCTGTGTCAGGTCATTGTTGTATTTCCCCCTGTGATGATGCCCGTTTTTGCCTTGGATTCCCCCCCCCCCCCCCCATGTCATGCTGCCCGTTTTGCCTTGTTGTTTTCTCCATGTTATGTTTTTCCGTGCAATTTAGATCTCGCCTTTTGTTTTGTAGAAATTAAAATCCCTTTTTTGATCGAACCTCTGCCTCCTTGCCCTGTCTTCCCGCATTTGGGTCTTCAAGCTCCCCCTTCTTGACATGAAGAAATAACGTCTTAACTGCACGTTAAAATGAATCATTGGTTTATATGTCCAGGTGGCCGACGGATAAGTTTGAAACGACTGTTGTAAAGGTCTGTATGTGCAGTAGTTTTTCCAGGCTCCTACTGTGCTCCCCTATGGGAGCATGGCTTGAGCTTGTCTTTTTTTTTTTTTTTTTTTTTTTTTTTCGCTCCCTAGCGCCCTTTAAGATTTTGGGGCGCTGAAAAGCCTGTCTACCTCTTTTTTTTTTTTTTTCATGTTTCTTGGTCAATTTCATTGCTCTGTACTTGACAATACAGATCCATTAATTCCTACATCCCATTCTAAAGCGGAACTGAACCCGTACTGGTGAATGTACTGCTACACCATCAGTAAACTGATGATTAGTCGAAGCCCTCTTTTCTTTTGATTATGGCCATAAAAGCCTGCCTGCATTTATGATTTATTATATGCCTAATTTGGCATCCGCGTGTATTTTATTATTCATAAGGGTAAGTAGTAGCATGTGTATTTCAACACCAAAGAGAGTGTGACAGATATTTCAAATTGCATTGCTTTGCTCCATTCTTAATTCTATTCTCCCCGCACTCAAGTATAGCACTCCTATTTGAATTAATGGTGATGTCTGAGCAATGTTTGCCTGCCTCCCCGAATCATCCCAGTGTGCCGCCATCATAAAAAATGCAGAATACATCAAATAAATGTTTCTCAAACTGCTCCTGGAACAATAGAAAGGGGAAACAATGATTGGCTCAGCCGGTGAGTTAAGTTCAATAATTCAGATCCCGCTCAAACATACCACAAATAGATCAAATATAATCGCTTGAAAGTTTCCACTTTAACTGTCAAGCTACCCGTGCAGACACCTTCTACCATTCGTGTTCTTTCAACCGCGTCCATAGCTTTAGATTTAAAGTCTTAAGATTTGTTTTCTTTTCCCATCCGTTAGCCGAATTGCCGGGATCTGCCGCTACCGTCACGGTGCCGGACCTTTTCCCTTCGTTAGCGGCAAGGTTGCGGGCGAGCTGCTTTGTTTGTAGAGACGCGCTCAGCAATTCAATTTCACAGCTTCATCTCACGAGAGAGCTGGACGGGGCGGCAGGATTTGAGGGGACAGTAATTGAAAGGCACTGAGGCTCATCCGGTGTCCTCGTTTTTTTTTTTGTGTGTATGCCTCTTGTAGTCATAGAGGTATTTTGTGTTTGCGCTATCATTATTGTTGGAAGGTACATTTTACGAATCTATTGTCACCCTCCGAATGTTGCCACAAAGTGAACTGACATTCTGCTTATGTCTACATTTGTCAAGCTTCTTTTTTGGGTCAAACGTTTTTTTGGTTACGCATTGCTGGAAAAAAAATGGGAACATATTTTATCTGTTAACGTCAATGCGAATCATCAAATTATTTGCGTAACAATGAGGGCCTTTAATTCCATTTTAAATCGATTCATTGCAACTCGGTCTGAATGTTTCGGCAGTGATTTTGAAAGGCGAGCGACATGAGTGGGATCCACGCTGCATTATTCAGAGGGAATGGGAGATTATGAGCCATCTGCGTCCATACCCCAGTGGGCCTGTCACAATTGATCCACAACCCTTGCCCTTTTGTCCATACCAGCAGTGTTTTGCAGGCATCCCCTTGCCATGTTTGTCGTGATTGCGTGCAAACGTAAAGGCTTTGGACGGACAGACTTCCAAGCTGTTAGGATCACACCTTGGTCCTCAGGACAGATGCTATTCATCCGTTAGGTCATCTGTGCAAAAACTCCAGTTATCACTTGTAAATAAAAACGGTGTATGACTGCTCTGGATCAGTGGGAGGCTCATCTTAAGACATCGCTGACCCTTTAATACATACTGCGATCAAGACTTGCAACTCGACATCGATTCATCCACTAAAGACTCGGGACTATTCTTTCGGGACTCGTGAGCATTAACGAGTCTCAATGGCGTGGGCTTATTCTCATTTTCTCTCCTTACAGCAAATATTTATAAGTATGTGTGCGTGCGGCTCAAGTGCTCGCTCGTAAGTTATCTCTCGCTCATCTTTCCGTGTAGCTGAGCAACATATAAAGCATTAGCTTTGTTAATGACAAAGAGGACACAAATGCGACAAGAACACACAAACAAGTCCATGTCTTGGACTTCACTTGGACTCAGGGACTTGAGACTTGACTTGGACTTGGAACCGAAATACTTGGACTTGGAACCGAAATACTTGGACTTGGAACCGAAATACTTGGACTTGTGGGTCTTGACTTGGGTTTGGCCCTTAGAGACTTGTGCCCATCTCTCCTACAGGGGTCCTCGATTTACGTTAGAGTTCGGAGGTTTGTTTCAGAGTAATTCATATCCAGAGAAAAATTCTTCGATTTTTGGGTTTAGCTAATGAAAAATGAGTGTTTGGTTTATATTTTTGTTCAGAAGTCTCATGCATACGTACCCCTCACAACTGTGCTCAATTTAGGCATTTTCACTTTGGGGTGTACTCACTTTTGTTGCCATGTGTTTTAGCTATCAATGGCTGTATTTTGAGAGAAGAAAACATGTACACTGTTAGAGAAGCTGTATAATAACTTACTTTTCATTGTGTCAAACTGTCATTTATTCCGTGATTAAATATCTGCAGAAATGTGAGGTTTGTACTCCCTTTTGTAGTGAAAGTGTGCTCTTATACTCTTATACTAAATACCGTTTGTAACCGTCCGTGGTTGTATGGACTAACCCAGGGGTGGGCACACTCGGTCCTCGAGGGCCGGAGTCCTGCAGGTTTTGGATGTTTCCCTTCTCCAACACAGCTGATATATGATCAGCTCATCAGCAAGCTCTGCATATTTTTAATTTTATTTTTTATCTTTTTCTTATAAAGAGCTCAGTATTGTTCATTCGGAAATGTCATCATCATTGCTCTTTATTTTTATTTTTTTTATTTTTTATTTTATTTTTATTTTTTTTGTGTGTGGGGGTGAGTATGTGTATGTGCGTGCGTGCGTGCGTGCGTGTGTGCGTGCGTGTATTTGTTAGCTCACCAAAAAACCTATTAGAAAAAATCTCATACCGTTCACCTAAACCGAACACCGCCGTCAGGAGACCCGAGGGGACCAAAGAAAACCAAGGAAGGTGAAATCCAGCACCGACCAGACACCACCCACCAGAACTCCTCCCCAACCCAAGAAACATCCAGACCCCAACAAATCCAAAAAACATAAAATCAGGGAGGCCTCAAGAGACCGAAGGAGAGACAGAGAAAAGGAAGGAAGGACAGAAGAAGCCGCGTGAGATCCGCAGACACCAGCCTCCACCGATTCAATGACCTGAGGAGGAAACAGATTGTGTCTGAGTTTCGGTAGATGCTGGTGTGGTGGATCTGGCATGCATGAAAATCTCCACCAAAGAGGGGAGCCGTCGACCCCCGCCGGAACAGAGCAAGCGCAACACCTCAGAAAAAAAAACACCTCCAAAAAGAAAAAAAAAAAAAAAAAAAAAGCAAGCTCTGCATAAGCTTGGTAACGATTCTGTTGATTAGAATCAGCTGTGTTGCAGCAGGGAAACCTCCAAAACCTGCAGGACGCCGGCCCTTGAGGACCGAGTTTGCCCACCACTGGTCACTAACCAAAACACCTTAAAATACAAGGTTGAACACAATCCGTTCTGGAACACTGTTTGTTAGGATTTTACCATTTTGCCACACAGATAAATTAAGTACGATTTTCCACAATTTGTCACTGATAGTCGTGTCTGGGGCTGTGTCGTGGTTCATTAGCGGCTATTAGACTGACTTCTGTTGAGGCAGCGCGGGTTGAGTTCACACTGCCTGACGGTGTAAATAAGAGTGTGAATGTTTGTTTGTGCCTTGAATTCAACTCAGTGGGGGTTTTTGGTCCACCTTTTGCCTGAAGTTAGCTCCCTGTGACAGAATTAGCATGTAGCAAATGGATGGATTTTTTTTTAAATTACTGTGTGTATAACAACAACAAACACAAGTTATACACTCAAAAAGCCAAGGAAAACGTTAATCACAAAACTCTCATGGGGACCAGGTTCTACTGTACTCTTGTTAGTGGCCTTAGCCTTCACCGTCGAAGGTCTGCTGATGCAACTTGCCATCTCCAAAGAGCTAATCATCATCAGCGCCGGCATACAAACTACAATATGGAAGGCCGATAAGAACGCCTCTCACTTTTGCAAGTTATGCCAAAGAGCAGCCGAGCAAACGGCAGAAAGCTTCCCTCTGATCCGCCACGTGTTCTCACGCCTCCTCCACACTCGTCCGCAGGTTCGGTTATCCTACTGAATCACCGTTTTTTACTGTCTTGCCACAGCTGTCTGCGAAGATAAGGCCGTTAAAAAGGTTAGCGTCGATGCGATGAAGCCCAAACGGTTCCGCTTTAGCGGCGCCCTTGGAGTCGAGCGAGGTCGCACGCTCGCAGATGCTTACGTTCATATACCAATTGTGAAGTGCAACCTACATTGAGACCAATGTGTCCATAGGAAAGGAGTGCTGACACGAGGTCAGGCTCGTGCACAGTTCTGACTGATTGTAGTTAATTAGATGATGAGAAGTGTGCCATGACAAGCTGCTTAGTCCGATTAGAGAGATCAGCAGAACTTAACGGGGCTTGCCAAGCTTGACGCCGAGCTTTTGGAGGATGCGAACACTCTCAACTAGTTTTATTGCTTTTTTTTTTCCTGCGCAATTGAATCGACCAAAAAGCACGATTTTTATACCTTAAAAGGAAACTTCAAATTATTTCAGGCATCAGGCTCGATCTGTAATTCTTACATTTGTGCTTTGCAGCTCGGGTACTCCCAAATCTTCCCACTTTTACAACATACATATTAGGAACATTTGTCAAACCTGTCATTTGAAAAGTGGTGTGTAGACTTTTTGTACATGCGCTGAACAATATTCCATAAAGCTCAAAAGTAATGCAACCATCCTGAAGATGAGTCACTGTGTCTTTCAGATCTATTGTTGCTCAAGATGTATTTGATTATCGCAGCATTTAAGGCAACCAAGAGTGAAATTAAGGGAAATTCAGTGTGCCATGACCTCATTGACGCTAATTGCCAAGAGCTGCTGCTGTACAATATTTGCATATTCCAGTTACGCATTAATTATTGACAGTAATATCCGATGTGTTTCAGCGTTGCTTTTCGCTAAGCAGTGACTGTGCTGACTTGCAGGGCAGCTTTGATGCCTGCAAAATAAGTTAGCAGTTCTCCCTTTCATTTTATACCAGACAGTGTATGCTTGTAAAATCGTGTTGTTTCCAGTTTATTTGCAAACATTCGCCCGTTGAATAGATGTGAATCCTTCACTGTTCATTTTGTTCTTCTTACATAAGCATGCTTCCCCAACATACTTCCCTTTATGCAAAATGACAGGAGTGTGTTGGTTGTACTGGCTGGGGATGCAAGGACAATTAAATGACGAGCAAAAACGTATATATATATATATATATATATATATATATATATATATATATATATATATATATATATGTATATATATATATATATGTATATATATATATATATGTATATATATATATATATATATATGTATATATATATATATATATATATGTATATATATATATATATATATATATGTATATATATATATATGTATATATATATATATATGTATATATATATATATATGTATATATATATATATATATATATATGTATATATATATATATGTATATATATATATATATATATGTATATATATATATATATGTAAAAAAAAAAAAAATATATATATATATATAAATAAATAAATATATATATATAAATAAATATATATATATATATATATATATATAAATATATATATATATATATATAAAAATATATATATATATATATATATATATATATATAAATAAATATATATATATATATATAAATAAATATATATATATATATATATATAAATAAATATATATATATATATGTATATATATATATATATATATATATATATAAATAAATATATATATATATATATATATATATATATATATATATATATATATATATATATAAATAAATATATATATATATATATATATATATAAAAATAAATATATATATAAATATATATAAAAATAAATATATATATATATAAAAATAAATATATATATAAATATATATAAAAATAAATATATATATATATATATATATATATATATATATAAATAAATATATATATAAAAATAAATATGTATATATATATATATAAATAAATAAATATATATATATATATATATATATATATAATCTTATTTGATGTGCATGTAAATGCATGTAAGGACTTGTTTCTCTGTGGAAATTCTCTCCAAGCGTCTCAGTCGTGTGTTTACCGTTGATAGCTTTTCAGTTGCGCTCAATTAACCAGAGACAAAAATCCTCAAAAACTTTGCAAAAGATTGTCCCTGTGAGTCTGTTTTTCTCTGATTATGGATATTTCTCTGAGGGCTCACTTGTCTGCACTGAATGGTGACGGACATCCTCCCTAGTTAAGTGACACAAGTGTGTACACACAAACACACGCGCACACACACAGCTTGCTTGTGTGGCATAAAAATAATAATAAGTCCCATTGCACATATCAGATCGCGCAAAGAGATTAAAAAAAAAAAGAAACTTGATGAAAGAAGAGCCTGACAAAAATGGAAGAGCACTCTCTGTCATCCACTTTGGCAATTTTACTGTTGGAAACACACTAATCCTGCTTCCATTGTTTTCCATTACCGCAAGCCAGACAGGTAATCAAGTGTCAGAGTGTCTCCATGAGTTCGCTTCTCGTTTGAACTCATTTGCATTTCCCCACCACTTACATAATCTGCCTGAGCTACACTCCACACCAAATATATACATTTTTTATTAATTTTTTTTGCTTTAGAATAAACTATATGTATTCAAAGAAGGTCTTGATTTAAAGCTTATTTTCAAATGTTTTTTGCATAACACAGTGGAGTTAATGTCATGTCTTGGGCTTGCATGGCTTCCTATCTGGCGAGCAGATTTATCTTCATTTCTGTAACAAATGATTGCAGCAGCCATATAAACTTGGTGATCTACAGTAATCATTTTGTCTGCCAATGTAAGGAAAAATACAACAAACTTGATTGGGAGTTCATCATGTTGCAAGATAAGAACTAAACAACAAAGGGGAAAAAAATGAAAGATTCTGGACCGTTCCAGATGTAAATAGATCCAACCCAATTATTTGTTCGGTCTACAACATAAATAAAAGGAATCGGCCACACTGTTCCTCATATGCATATATTGAAGTCATCATCCTTTTACAGGATATTCAACATATTCATGAATATCTTTTTTTTTTTTCCTCATTAAATAATCCACCGTGTGACCTTACCAGCTCATTTCATATGGTCGCCTGACTTTGGCATTTGGTATTATAAAATGATTCTTGAGATTAAGGTAGTATGCGCTTGAACATTTTATATTAAAAAAAAAGAAAGCCTCCCTTTTAAACTAGTGACTAACAAATATATTACCAATCCATAATTGAATTTCACAGCAAATATATATTTGCTTCTGTTATTATTGTAGTTAAAATTGCATCTTCAGTATATTGGTTACCGCAAAGGCCTCCATATTAGAGACATGTCACATCATACACATTCGGGCGGAAATGTAAACGTAGCCATAGAAAAAAAAGGCACCTAAATAGACTTGGTCTAATCATGCAGACAAGAAACAGCTGGGTTGAACACAAGTGCAACCTGGGAGCTGATTGGCTGACAAACAAAGAACAGGCCAGGTGAAGCCAATGATAGCCAAACAATGAGCGACATGGATACATATGAAAAAAATATATATATATACATAAATAAATACAGGAGGTGACTTACTGCAGTTTGGCCAACAACAAGGAGTTAACAGAAATTGTAGATACTGTATATTTCACTCTATCCTTGCCAGGAAATTAAAGATTCATTGATTGCCAAAATGTCATCTCCATTCACCAGACACAACATTAGGTACACCTGAACAATATCCAGTACTGTATGACATTCATTACAAAAGATAATCAAACCAATCTGCTTTTCCAAAGACGATGCTCCATTTTGACACGGTCAGGGAGTTAATTTAATATGTTTATTGTAGTGCTTGTAATTTGCAGTGGTGTGGATCTGCTTATTGGGCTCCATGACATTTGAATATTATTTCCATAATGATGAAGAGTTACTCTGACAGTTTAAATTAAAACGCAGCATTACTAACTTTTGCAAAGGGAGACTTTTTTAGACAACAATTAAGAACATTTTAATCATGTGCAACAATGTAAATGTATGTTATTACTTTATGTTCATCTTATAATGTGTGTGTAATGTGTTCTTTTTGTTTTATTTGTGTTTTTAGGGACTTTGGAACGGATTAATGGCATTTCTGTTCATTTCAATGGGGAAAGATGATTTGGCATTAAGTCTAAGGCACCATTGTCATTAAAATATATATATATTTAAAATCCCATTTACAGTATATGCATCACCTCCACCAGATTTTGTGACAAGTGAAGACCTTTCAGCGACGAGGAGGCGCAGAGGTGGAATGTATACGTTTAAACGACGACATGATAAACGAGAGCGTGTAGCAGCAGTGATTAATTAAGTCTTCATTATCTCCTGTTTCCCGCTTTCTCTTTTCGTCCCCACTCTGGTCTACGCTGACTGTTTTCCCTGCTTAGATTGCATCAATTTTTTTTGCAAAACTTCATAATGAGAACGGGCACAATAGAGGCGTTCTTTCCCCCCACTTTCCATCCTCAGCAATACTTGTTCTTTTGTCTGAGGCTTCCACTGATTGTCTCTTGAATGTCACCAGCTAGTTTTTTTTTTTATCTCCCCTCCCTTATTTTCTGCAAGCAATTCTCATTGATTTTGAATGTTGACTGGAATGAATGAGGAGACCTTTCCATTTATTGCACTACTGACTTTTTTTTTGTGTCGTATGAACCAAAATAGCGATTTGTTCATTTCAAATTGTCCTTGTGCATCGGTATTTTGCAGCACCTGACACACATGCTGCCACTCTGAGATGACTAATCTCGTTGGACTAGACTAGTGCTGAAATGCAACATTATATGCATTTTGAATATCCTATTGGATCGTATCTATTGCAGAAATGAAATTACCTTCAGTTAATTCCATTTGGATAATATTAGGCTAATAGAGAAATGGAATATTGTGTGCGGCGCACTGTCGACTATGAGCCGAGCAAATATATTTGTACATCCATAAGGCGCGTCTCTGCAACCTGCGGTTGTGTAAGGAGCTTGCTTTTCAATTATAGAATTCCATGTTCTCATCTTCAACAAAAGAAGATAGCAGCGGGAAGCCGTTAATCACATAAAGCACCTGGACAAAATCTTGCTTGACCTCAACGCACAGCTTTATAAGCAGCCTTGTTAGCCTTTCTGAAAAAATATGGAATGGGGGTTAAGCTCACACTTTCCCTGCCTGTCACCTCTAACATATTGCGCAGCTGCGTCCCTGCTACCAGGAGCGACCTCCGAGCACAACTCACTTCTCACCGTTTGGTATGGTTCATTAAGTTTGTTTGTATCTATAAAAAGCTGGTTTTTTTACAACATCACATGACAAAATGGATGCCAGGTCTGCCTTTTGCCACACAATCTCTTTAAAAATGTGAGTGAAAGCACATACGATGAAACAAATCAGTGTTGTAGCGAGGCACAGGCCGATCACAAATTGAACAGGAAATGACCTGGAAGTGCCCTCAAATCAACAGGAAGTGCCCTAAATTGAACAGGAAGTGACCTGGAAATATCCCCAAATCAACAGAAAGTGACCCAGAAGTGTGCCAAAACCAACAAGTGCCCCAAAAACAGGAAGTGACCCAGAAGTGACCCAAAGTCAACAGGAAGTGACCCAAAATCAACAGGAAGTACTCAAACTCCACTTCCAACATGTTCAAATCATTAAAACCATCTTATTTATTAAGTCCCCGCCACTAAATTCGCAAATTTTTCAAAAGCCCAAAATTCAAAATTTTTATAGATTCACCTCCATTTTCCACGTTTATGAACAATGAATCTATTCCATCTAAAATTACCCTTTTGAAATATTTGGGTCAATAAAAACAGCAAATTTGTTCCCACAGAACACAATCTATTTTGTATAGAATATTTGGTACAAATAAATAAATAAATGGTAACATTCTTCTTCTGTTTTAATTATCTTAGTAAGGGACAGAGTCCCATCACTGGTGAGAACAGACCAGTAAGCTACTCATGTTGTCCTTCAGGCTAACTAGTATGTGCTGTCCTGAAGCAATATTGACTCTTGCCTTTGCTGTATTACCGCACTTGTTTTATCATCAAAAGCATGTCTATGGCATCCATCCATCCATCCGAGGAACTGAAAAGTCAAGTTCATATCGCAGCTTTCTTAATGGAGCGTTTGCGGCCAAAAAGCTAGTGAAAGATGCTATTGTTCTCAGGTCAAATTAAGGAAAGGAAATGAAAGGCAAACAAAAGGGGGAAAAAATGGGCTGACTGTCCTCAAAGCTACATAGCAATCCTGAATAAGAACCTGCACTTATGTACACATATATTATGCAAATGCACATACTGTGTAGTTTGCTTTTATATTTGCATTTCAAGCATTCTGCAATAAAGATAAATAAGCCCTTAATTTGCTGCTATATGAGTTTGTCATCCCCAATGGAGACAATATAAATGTCACTTCTCCCAACAGACATTTGTCATCACTCACCCATGTAAGACGTATGCAAATGCACTGTAAATGTAGTAACCTAGTTTACTAAGTAACCTAGCAACACCAGTGTGTGTCCATGCGGTGGTGCGCCCCACTGTCAGTGTGGGATTTGCATTTTATTATTCCTCAGAAACTTGGTGCGCTAATTAGCAAACCACCAGGCTTCTTTTTCTGTCTCCCTCTGATGGTTATTTTTCGGGTTTCTCGGACAGGTTGTGACTGTGAGGACAAATTCCTTGTCTTTTAAAAAAAAAAAAATACTTAGCTGATAATTCTGATTCTATACACGTGCAGCAATTAAAAAGTGCTGCAGACGAGTGCTGGGGATCAGTCGACAACCTTGAAAATTAAGACTTATTGTAGCAAACAGCCACAAAACGTTCATGAGTCAAATCTCTTTCCGATTTTCCGTTGCCGTCATGTACTGCGTGTGCGTTTTTTGTTTGTTGTTGTTTTTTTAAACAGAGCCTTCCCGTCAGTTTGTTCTTGACCTTGAAGAGTGTATTCGACAAGTTAGTGGCTGAATAATTCTATTTGCTTTAAGTTCCACAGCAGATGGACTTCCTCAACTTGTCAGAGATGTTTAATTCGTCATTTTTTCAGCTCTTCCTGGCTTAGATGTTGGAAGCAATTCTTGACCTTGACAATAGCAGCTGCCTGTGCAACCTTACTTAAGGCGCCATTCAACTATTTCATCGTTTGATTTTCCAGAGGTGGCAAATCCAGGTCCAGAAAGTAAAAAACTCTGCCACAGTTTGGCTTTAGCCCCTGATGCTAGCTAGCTAGCTCCCTAGCTTTGTTTACCTTTTAGGGAGCTATCCCTCGCCATTTACTATTAACATTGTGTATCTAAATGACAAAGAATCCATTCTATACTTATTGACACATAATCGCTGTATTGTAATATTATTCGTAGCCAAATCTGAATGCTCTCTCCGCTCATGCGCGAGTGCGTCAGTCTTTAATATCAGTTACAGATGAAAGAAAAATACATTTGACTTGTTTAAATGACTTCTGAAACCACTCATCAACCTTTTCTATCTCGAATTATAAATCTGGGCTCTTCAATTCGTGCTGCCGCATCAGCGACAATTGTGGTTATTTTTCCTCATCTCGACACGAGAGTAATTAATTGCGCGGTCATAGTGATGCATCTGGATGAAGCTGCACCTTTGAGCTGCTCAGCCTGCGAGCAATGTGTGACGTGAGACTTTCTCTGAGCTGCATCCTACCTTCAACTGCCTTTGATTATCCGTCAGGAGAGCTTGTAATACAGCAAAACACAACGTAGACCAGAGAGGGGGAGTTTTTTTGGAAGCGGCAGAGAGGGAACGGTGGATTGAGACCAAAAAAAGTGAACGCAAGTTGAAGAGTTCACTTGCTGTTCATCAGAAATGGATGCAAGCCATGGGTAAATGATAAAAAATAGGTCAAATGTGTGATACAGTATACGTTTATCCGTATTTGAGGAGTCAAATTAAGAAAGTAGAAGTAGGCGGAGTTCTTGATGGAAATGGAGCAAAACGAGAAACATCAAGAAAAGGGAGAGACGGTTAAGACTACGTGAGATACGAGAGGACGGGAGTGGGAGTAATATCCAAATAAGCTGTGTTTACATGCGTGCGTGCGGAGAAGAGAGGCGAGCGCCCGGGCCTGCACGGCTGATGAGCTGAAGCTCAAAATGAGCCTGTTGTGCTATTTTCTTATTAGCTTCCATCTCCTGCTGTACGACCATCTCGTGTCCTCAGCAACGTCCCCTCGTGTTATCGAGGTGGCGAGCGAGAATGTAAGCCAATTACGAGCAAGCAGCACCGTCCGTCTAAGTGGTGTTGGTATTTTTTTTCTCATTAGTCAGCAGCTCTCTTAGGATGTTTCTGTGCTGTAAACAGTTGATGATCACGAAAAGGGCACACGTTTTGATATATGATGAATTTCATGCGTATGATGACAGTCGTTTCTCTCTCACTAATGGATTTGAAACAAAAGTAAATGATCATTTTCCGCAGTCTTCAATGAACCTTAGGCATGCCACAGTTAACGATTTGATCACCTGATGGGTTTCGAGGCTCCACACACACTATATTGTACTGAATCACTTTTATTGAGCCATAAAACCATAGCATGATTGGCAAGGATGAAGTTGGATACCCCAAAGAGAGGAAATGGATGAGAATAAAGGAGGGAGTGTGGATAGACGCTGATTCGCACCATTCATTGACTCCACCCGGCATGCTAGGTACAACACTCGGGTGAGTTTTGGTGATAGCAAAATTTGCTATTTTATCCAATATCCATATATTAGGGATGCAACAAAAAAAAAAACGGTTTGAACCAGAAAATCGTTTCCTCACTGAGTCGAACCGAATGGGATCGTTACACTTACAAATAAATTCAACAGTCCTTGCGCCAATCCGCGCACCCGTATACATGCTGCTATCTTACCATTGGATTTGTATCTCAAGGCACAGCTGTATGTATTCAAGCACCTCAATGGAAATCCAGTGAGTCCTACTTGCCAGTTCCTTGGAGCTTCTCAATGGCAAGAAAAAAATGACACTTGCCCGAACGTGTGTTCCAGAAATGATGAGAGAAAATGTGTCAAATTGGAAGTGGAAAATCAGGGTAGATGGGAAAGCAGGGCAAGGCTAGGAGGAGAGTAAGACAGAAGGAAATACCCCCAAGGCTCTCTTCCATTTTGCCCTTATGATGGCGGCATATTTCCCTTGTGCTGGGGCCATCATTATCTCTCTCACACACAGACTCACTTACAAAACATGTGCTAAATTCCATACCAGGATGTATTTAAAATGTGATCCAAATGTCATTTTTAACTTACTGTCACAATGTCAATAAGAATGCATGCTTGATTGTAATTTTTCTTGTTTTCCCAAAATTTTCAAAAAATGACGTGGACAGTTATGGCATTAGGCTCCACTTGCGTTTCACATCATTATCATATGTTGGTTTAAAATTAGCTTTGCATTTCAATCACTCTCAGTCATCCACATAAAAAAAGGTATTTGGAGTCAGAATTCAGTTGTCAGCTCTTGGGAAATATTTTTTCATGTCCACTGGATAGAACGGTGAGAAGGCACAAGGCGCGTACACGTGACTGTAACCATCTGCAGTGCCGTCATTTCACACCGGTTTCTACCATTTCTCCTTTCAAAGTCCCCAGCTACAAAGTCTTCATCTAAAATAGATATAAAAGCATTTACGCGCCTTGCAGGTTGCTTTGCATTTTTTAAAACCCCAAGACATGACTTCCATTCCTGTCTTCTCGTCTTTCCACTTTACTCTCTTGTCGACCTTTCCTTCTGTATGGACAGGAATGACACGCGTCTCCCCACTCCCAAAAATGTTTCCTATTATCTTCAAGTCTTCCTGGATCTCACTGCCAGAAGAGAAAAGTGTGTGTGTGTGTGTGGGGGGTGTTCATTAGTCTTTTTTCCCAGAATGTGGATTCTGCCTACCAGGATGAGACAATTCAATTTTTTTTGTGACTGCCCATTTACCATGACAGCTGTACGGAGATGGTATCTTCAGAGTCTACTGTGCTCTCCTTGTAGCAAGCTAACGAAAACCGGTTTGGCTACAATTATTTAAGCAGCTCATGCACTCACACTCCAATGGATCGACATATCAGCATGGAGCCCACGGTTCATTGTAACTACGGTCCAACAAAGCCCGCATTCGGGGACACAATGCCCTCTGCCATGCAGCATTAGCCGTTCCAATGAAAGCCAAGGCAGCGGCTGGCTTGTTGATTATCTACTATTGTTTGGCTAGCACCACAAAATGACAAAAAGCTCAAATGAAAAAGTGTATGGATATTACATTTTCAAACTATGTGGCAAGTTCAAACCCAAGCTTTTTTATTGCCAAACCAAAATGTGATGCAGAACTGTCTAATTCAAACAGCAGAATGTGATGCCATAACTACAAAACTATTTGCCGTAAGAAATCTCAGACCAAACCAGTAGTTTGGAAAATCAGTGGAATGTTACTACCAAGGGTTCAAACAAAAGGTGTAGTAATCTTTTTTTCCCCACCCACCCAGTCCTTCACTCACTGCAGTTAGACCTTCAGTATCTTTCCCAAGGATACTTCCACGGGTCCTCTATCTGCCTCAAGATTTGAGCCTGACATTTTGAGAGTGACCACTACTCACTAGAGGCGTAAAAAAATAAATAGGGTATTCAAGGTCTTGAAGTTATAGTAGCGTACATCCGCAGCGTGAAGCACCCCCTTGACCCACGCTCTCGTGAAGATAGCAAAGAGCGGGCCGACTCAGCTGTTAGCAAAGTGGGTCAGAGAAGCTGGCATGATCGCATGAATATTTAATGAAAAGAGCTCGGGAGTAAAGTCTCTGCAACAGTCAGGTTGATACTAACAGTGTTAAACATCAGCGGCGTGACAGCATGTTTTGACTCCCCGGTGAATAGATGCTACTTCAAATACAGGGCGAGGCATCATAGATGGATATGCATCCATCAAAAGATTTCTTTTTCATTCCTAGAGTCAGTACAAGACAACCATGGGCATATAAGGGGTATGCTTTTGTAGTTGTATTGTAGCTGAACTTCAAATTTGTGTTCAACTTTGAGCTTCCACTGTGGTACAGTAGGGAAGAAAAACTACGGAAGAAATCACACAGAACACCGTTGAGTGATTGCAATATAGTGCCTGATGTTTGACGTCAAAAGTCAATATAACAGGTGTTAAATTCAAGGGCTGCCGCATCATTTGATGCGGTCCGCAAAAGTAAATCATTCCATGATTCTTGCAAGAAGTTTTGCCAATTTTTCAAATTATCGTTGGTAATAAATGACGTTGCAAAATTGCAAGGATTTTTATTGTTACCAAACCCTTTTTTACAGGGAGGTGATGAATGGTTGGAAAACTATTATCATTGATTTATGATTTCAAAACTATTTAGCCATCAATTTGTTGTGCATGTGTAATACTATGATTAGGTGGTTTAACATTTATATGGTTTCACAGTCATAACCCGTAAGAAAAATTGGATTGATACCCCTTGGTCTATACTGTCCCACTCAATGAAGATGGCGGTATAGCACAATATACACAGTCAATTTTGTAGAGTAATTAAAAGGTCGATTTGGTCCCACTTTAAACAGAGTAAAATTTACACTTGGAAGAGAGTAAAAAATTCTGAGTAAATTTTCTTTTTAAGAGTAAAATGTACTCTTGGAAGAGAGTAAAACATTCTGAGTACATTTTCTTTTTAGAGTAAAATGTACTCTACGAAATTTACTGCGTAGTGATCAACAACAGCCAAATGAAAAAAAAAATTTGTTTTATTGTCTCCTGTTTCTATAGTGATTGTCCTCATTATAGAGTGATGTGCGATCTGGAGTAACATACAACCAGTCACCAGCCAATCACAGAGCCCATATAGGCAAATAACCATGCACAAATCTAATAATCATGTTTATGTAAGTAATGTGGGAGAATGCTGGAGTACAAAAAAAAAAAACACAAGCATGGGGTAACTAGCGATTTTCACATCTGAAGGTGGGATCCAAGACTCAAACTGTGAGCCAGACTTGCAAACTAATTCACCTTTTTTGTGGAATCAGTTCTCAAAATAAAAGATGGTGAAAGTAGTCACGCAGCCCTCAGTTTGGAGTTTATAAAGACTGTAAGGAAGACTGAGCACGATATGTTAATATTTAGAGCGACCGATGGTGGATCAAGGTGTCAAAAATGAAAACAACCATTTGCTAACAGCCAGTGAACCAGATGGGCATATTAAGGAGAAGACTGTGGCATGGGACACCCAGGATGAATGGAAGTAGGTCAGTAGGAAAGGCGGAGGAACAGGTGCCATGCGGTGAAAAAGACAGTCAGAAATAATGGGAATTGTAGCACTTTCTCTCCTGGCGTTTGTCGTCGTGGCGATGGTGTGCATGTGTCACAATGATTGGCAGCTTCTATAGCAGGAAGCCTGTAACAAAGCCACAGACTTCTTGATAAACACCGCATGGTTTAATTTGCTCCTTCGGGCAGAACAACACTTGTCATCTATTCATAGAGGGACACCAACAAATAAGGCACACTGCCAATTAGAATTCAAAAAAACATTTTAGTGGAGTCCATCCACAAATAGGTCAGTCTCATACGTTGATTTTTTTTTTCCTGTCCACGTTTGTGTAGTAGACACTTGAATGAGGGTTAACCGTCTTAGTGGCACCTCTCATTTAGCCAATCAAGGCCAGCAGGCCCTCCACTCTGCATGATTATCTCGCGTGTGTGCACCAACCCGACGACACACACTCACCGAGTCCCACGCTGCTGAGCCAATTTAGCTCTAATTATATTTGAAAATGACGCGAGATGCATGTGTTCAGGAGTTGGAGAGGATCGTGGTAAACAGAGAGGTGATTATATCAACGGCAGTCAATAAAGTCCACTTAATCCCATTTGGAATTTAATCACCAGTTGTTGAGCATTTGGTGACAACTGCAATGGAAACTCCAAACATGAACACAGTCCATTCGAGAGGTGTCAAAAATAATCAATTACAGTATTGGACAAGTAATCAATTAACAGGTGCTCCATGGAAGAGTTGAGGTGGAAAGCAAAGAGAGAGACTTTTGATTTATCAGCCAAGCAGCCATTGAGATAAATGAGAGGAAGAAATCTTTCTGTGGTTGCTTTGTAGAGTCTGTTGGATGGATGCTCACCATTTGCATTTTTTTTTTAGGAAAAATGAAGAGAGTAGCAAAAAATGTGTTAATCAGAAAAAAAAAACGTGTTTCCACTTTCAATTCATTAAGCCACTTCACAAATGACATAAAGCAATCTGTGCATCAATCGTCAGTCTCTTGCCTACATGATGATTTATTCGTGTGTCGCGAATGGGAAAATGCAATAAGTCATTTTTCTGACAGACTAGTTACTCAGCGTGTCATTAGAAAAATATATTGTTTCTGTTGTATCGTGTATTTTCATTGTTACAAGCATTTGCTTCTTACAGTACACAATGAAAGGGATGAATATTTACGGTTTATCAAGTTTTTGAATAAAATCATCCCCCACTATATACGCATTTTTTGTGGCTTCACTGTATCATGGATTCATGGAAGTCGCTCAATACAGCAAGGCTAACGGGTTAGCCAGTCAACAATTAGCTAGTCAACAGGGCAGGCCCCCCTTATTAAAGTCACACATTCAGTCACAGTGACAGATACAGAGTTTTGTTATTGTGCATAAAGCTTTAAAATAAATACAAATAGGGATGTGACAAAAACAGATTCTAATCGGAATTTTTTTTTTATTTGACAAACCGAATTGCTACATTTTAAAATTGTTGCATCCTTGAATTGTATTGCATCCTATGTATCGAGATTATGAAATTGTCTTTTATCACAAACGTCCACCAAGGTATAAAGATTTGTTGTTTGTTTGAATATAACTAACTTTGATACGTTGTTGAATCTCAATGCCACTGGATCAAACCAAATGGAATTGTTACATTCTAAAATATTTATATAGTTGAATCATATTGTGTACCACATGTATCAAAAAAACATATTGGATCGTCTTTTGTGGATGCACACCCACCCCTACATACAAATAATACAATTTTGTTACTTCTTATTCTATCGCGAGTGGTCTGGAACGTAGCCCCCGCACTTAATGAAGGATTGCTGTAATGTGCTATTGCTCTCTTTCATACTTGACTCTCTTCCTTGTGTATGTGCAGGTGAGACTTGTGCAGCCCTGTCACGCCCACAGCGCCCCCTTTCTGCCCGGACGGCCCACCACGCCCCGGTGCATATGAAAGGGTACCATGTCAGCCGCAGCTTGTCCCAGCATTCCTCCAGTGGCGGCGGAGGAGGCCCCTGTCACTGCCCGCCTGAGGACTGCGACGGCCCAGCCAGAGACTACTACCACGGTCATAACGATGGCCACTACTACCCTCCGGGAGGTCCGGCTGAGGCTTTGGCGCTGGAGAGACACCATTCCCACTCCCATTCCCATTCTCACAGCCACTCAGGTGGAGGCACTTTCCCTCGCTCGCACCCCAGCCAGCATCCGCCTCAGCAGTCGCTTGACTCGTGCGAGGAATGCTTGTCGTCGGGTCACGGAGGTAAGGTGCACCGCATCCCTCCAAACCTGATAGATCAGTTTGAGAAGCAGGTACCCTTCCACCCGGATGGCTTCCACACGCTGCAGTATCAGCGCACCACGAGTGGGGGTGCTGAGCAGCGCAGCGAGAGCCCCTCACGTATCCGCCACCTGGTCAACTCGGTGCAACGTCTCTTCGCTAAGTCCCATTCCTTGGAGGCCCCTTCCAAACGGGAGTACAATGGCACAAGAGGAGGCGGGGATTACCGAGGCGAGAGAGGAGGGGGTCACAGGAGTGGTGGAGAAGACGGTGGGGGTCATTACTCCGGCCACCAGTCTCGCTCTGCTCGGAGGAACAAGTCTCGAGAGCGCAGTAAGAGCGGGGACTCTCGGCACGAGTCGGGCAGACGACACCGCAGCAGGACAGCCGGCTGGTGGAGCTCCGATGACAACTTGGACAGTGACAGCAGCTTCCTGGTGAGCGGCGGCAGGAGAGGATACCCCAGCGGGCACGAGAGCCTGGACGCAGCCATCCAGGAGCTCACCATGAAGAGGCCCAAGGAACGAGGTGGCGGTGGGCCAGGGCCTGCCGAGTGCATGGCCTGTACCACCATCGCGCTGGCTGGAAGTGAAGGAGGCGGACACCACAGTCACACAGGTCACCCTGGTCACTCCCTGAAAAGGAGTACGTGGTCGGCCATGACGGTCAGTCAAGCCAGGGAGGTGTACCCTTCTCGGGGGGGCGGAGAAGGCTATGACAAAGCTCTGGTACCCATTGAGAACAAACTCAAGGAGAGGACGCTCCATTATCTGCAGGTGAGTGCAAGCCTGCGTGTCTGTGTCTGGTATGAAGCCTAATGTTGAGCAAGACTTTGAAAAATTAGCGGCGCAATGACGCATTACATAAGAACAGCACATTGCATGTTTTCTCAGCAATCTGTTCAGGCAAAACTCATCAAATGGAGATTTGAAATGGACACTAACGTATGTTCTTACTCACATGATGATGACGGATTGACTCCCAAAGACAATTTCCATTACCGTAAGAAACAGCACAAGCAGTTGACCTTAACTCATTCACACCCAGCCATTTTCACTGAAGCAACCCCCTTCGCTCCCGGCTGTTTTACTGGATTTTGACTGATTTTGCAAGGTCCTCAGAATATTCTGTTCTATTGCTATAAAATCATGGAACCTACCAAAAGAGAGATTAGAGTATTTTCTTTCATCAGGAAAAAAAGTATATTTGTATCTGTTTCCGTTTTGCAGAAATAGGCATTAGAATATAGCTAAGTTTCATCATTATTCACAACCCTGTTGGAAACACTGGGAAAAAAGAGCTTGTTGTAAAATGGCCCTGGCTGATCTCTTATACTCTGCTGCCACCTGCTGGCCGTGTTTCGTAATAACTACCATTGCTTTAAGAGGCCGCTTGTCAGAAGCTGTATCAAAGCTTTCTGCATGCTCTAGCATTTAAAAATATATATTTGGGAGTGCAAGACAAAGTAGGAAAAAAAAACATATATACATATTTTGGGGTTTGAATGAGTTAGTTCATGTTGATGTGCTCCCCAAAACCAGCATGGATTTCAAAGTAGCGTTTTGCTCTGACAAAAGGAGGTAAAGAAAGAAGAACAGGAAGTAATCACTAGTTTGAGAATAATAAAATTCTGTCAGGTCTCCGCATTCTCAAAGTCACTCACTCGACTCATTGTGCACAACCCAGCAGGCTCTATAGGCTCCACGCTTTTTCAGATACATGAAAGCAAAACCACCTGCTGTTTGTGGGAAGTCTACTGGCTTTGACTCTCTTGAGAGCATGTCCATCATTTTATGGTTAGAGACCATTTCCTGCTGGGTCTGAAGTCCAGTTATTGATGTTATGAGCTGTATCGTTTCTCTCTGTCGGTGGGCCAAATATGTCAACATCCTGTGAATTCCATTACAGACATTAAAGTCAAATGACTGGGGGGCTAGTCCAGGGTGTACACCTGTAGCCAAAAGTCAAGATCACCCACGATCCTAAGACTACGGATTTGCTTTGAGTCCTTATTATAGGTAATGATCAGTGTTAGTGACTACAGTACGATTATTAAACAAAAAAGGTATTTGAGAGCCTTGCATGCACACATAATGGAACTTATTTTGTGCACAAAAATACTGGTTGACATGAAGGGGCAAACACCCATACATTTATATATTCACAAATCTCCAGCTGTGTTCCTGGAGAACAGCAGGTAGCCACAATTGTCATTGGCATTTAGACAAGCCTGTGACGTCTGACAGTGACGCCGGGCCTCAGAGCATCTTCCTGCAGGTGTTACATGAATCCTTGTTAAATAACAATAGAGCTTTATATAATAGGTATAATTTACAGTATGTTTGACAGTGAGATGCAACAAGGCTCTTTCTGTGGTTTGACATAATTCATCTTAACTGTGTTCATGAAAGTGGAATGAAAGTACTTTCCATTGTACTCTGTCAACGCTGATATGTCAAAACATGTCACCCTGAGAATTAATTTTAACTTTAATGAAACAGTGTTGTTTTGTTTTGCCTCTGCTGTCATCAGGAAAGTTAATATCTCCATGTTGGCTTTGCACTGCTTCACAAAGCTTCTAAAATGGCTGTCATTTCACACAATATATTGTTCAGACTTTATAGTTTGGCAAAGCTTTTTAGCTTTGTAGGGTATAACAATAGATTTATCTTCGAGAATTTTGTCCATCTTGTGGACGGTGCCGTTGATTCACTCTAAACCACGTCAGATGTACTTTGAGTCGCCAGACGATGGCGCTTTCTCCGACAGCACCACCAGTAAACAAACTCATACTTCTTGGCAAAGGAAATCATGAGATAGCCATAAATGATCTTGTCATGGTGAAACGGATACCACAATGCAGACCAGACATTAGAATTGAGAAAAATCTGTCAAATAACCATCCCAAAATGAGGTACCACAAAAACTGATCGACTTCTGCCCTCAACAATGCCTAAGCCCCTCTCTTCTTATCTCGGTCTGGATATAAAGAATGGCAAAAATGACATTATAGAGAAAGAGTGACACATTGGCAGATATAACGTATCAGGTACAATGATGGAGGGAAATATACGGGTGCGAGATAGGAATCCAAGCTGAGGGAAGAGATAAAGTGATGGCTGCTACGGGGGGGGGGGGGATAACGAAATAAGAGGAGAAGAGCATGGAAGCGATAGTGAAAGGCCAGAAGGGGTGGCAGATTAGACCTCAAACATATTTGAAACGATGACCTTAAAAATGGGAACTCAGGTGAGATGCCAAAGCCTCAAGGCGAGACTGTATGTGTCGTGCCGGAGTGTACGCTTTGCATAAGTGTCACAATGGGAACCGGTTAATGTAACCGTTTCATTGCTTTGTATCTGTGTTTTCTGCACCTTGTTATTGTCCTCATTCTTGATTGAGCATCGTTTTCTCATCAGATTCTCATTGCTTTGTTCATCTGTCTTCTCCACCTGTTTTTATTCATCCTTTCCTGTCTTTGTCTCTCGCTTTCTCCTCTTTCATCACCTCGTACGTCTGTCCGGGCATGTGCCACCCCTACTTTCTGTCTCTACGTTTGTGTCCGTCATTCGCTCTGCTTGGCTACCTGCCTCTTTGTTGCTGTCTGCTTGCGACTGATGCTTCTTTTTTTTTTTCTTTCTCGCGCGTCAAGTGTTTCTCCAGCTGTCAGAGTTTCTCTCTCTCTGTAAGTTGCTGTGTCGCAGTCTCTCTTTATAGCAGCTCTCTCTCTCACTTTCTCTCGTATGCATGTACAGCTTGATCTCATAGGAATTTAGGAAGTTTTCATATGAAAGGGCATATCATAACTAGATAGGGGGGGGGCATGTTTTTAAAGGTTACATGTCTCTGTTGTATTAACCGCTTTGAATTTAGGGCTTAATACAGTGGATTATCAGAACCAGAATATATGATTGGGAAACTGTGTGACCTATACTGTGATCTGAATTTAAACATCCCAGGACTAAGATTTGCGCAAACTTTTAAATACTGAACAATTCTTGTTCTAAGTCGTGTCTGGCAGTAACAAGTAATAGCCACCCATTTTTTATATTGCCAGTTCTCTTCAGGGTTTGTGAAAACTGGAGTCTTCCCCAGGAGACTTCGGGCAAAAGGCAGACTACATCCTGGAGTGGTTGCCAATTAATCATGCACATAAAGAATCAGACAAGCAAGTCACTGAGTGGGAACTGAATTCACGTTGGTCAAGTGAGTCAACCACAACTCTATGAAATGACTCATGTAACGATAGTAAGACCTATAAACGATAAAGGCTATACTTCCATTTTTCTCTTGGGCTTAACATGACTGATATCCTCGTTAACAGATACCCATGACAAAAAAAAAAAGACAGTGACATTAAGTCACAAAATCAGCTGATGTGCTACTCAAAAATTATTCCATCTGCAATGGTGATTAACTTTTCAAACATGTTCTAGTAAATTCTTCTGAGATCATGCTGGCATGTGACATGCATGTAATTGTGAGGTAATGGATGTTTGAGCTGCACGTCTACTTTGTGCGTCTGTGTAAGAGGGAAAACTTATTTACCACAATAACAGCGAAGCAATACTGTCACTTACTCATCTAACCTTTTTTTTTAACCTATAAAAAAAACTCTGCCTTGCCGAGTGTCAACAAGCTTGTACTCTACTCACAACTGCCGTATTGTAAGAGCCTTGGTAGATTCATTGCTGATTTTCAAGTGGGTGTGATTGTGTCGCAGGTTCCTTCAGAAGACTGGGGGGGCGGATACGGTGGCACAGACAGTGGAGGTGAGATTCCCTGCCGTCGCATGCGCAGCGGTAGTTACATCAAGGCCATGGGCGATGACGACAGTGCTGATTCAGACAGCAGCCCTAAAGCTTCACCCAAGTCCACCCTGATCGCTCAGAGGGATGCCTTCAGACGATCCATCAGCATGGATCAAAGGTCAAACTTCGCATACGCACTGTTTAGCATAATACTGACACTGCACATTTACGCTGCAATCTGTTTAGTCTGCTTTGGCCACTTGCTGTTTGGTTTGTCTGCTCTGTTGTTGCTGAACTCAGTTCTGGCATTTGTCTGTGACATTTAATGTGTCATTGTCATATTTAGATAAGGGTGTGAACCATAGTGATGATGAGATGAGGATGAGAATCACAAATCCAAAAATTTGATTATATAAAATCTGAAGAAGCTGTTTCAAAACTCACACCATGAAGAGTAATACAGTTTTGGTGTTTCCAGAATAGGAGGATGATTCAGACACAAACATCTTTGAAAATGTGATTATAAATATGCTAATATTGTAATAATGATAATTAACCATCATATAATTAAATTCTTCCATCTTGACAATCAGAGGGACAACAACAGCGTTATATATCAATGCTAACGTGAAGAGGTTTTTTTCTCTCTCTCTCTCTCTCTCTCACTCTCTCTCTCTCTCTCTCTCTCTCTCCCTCGAGTGTGTGCTAGCTCTTATGCTAACTGGTCAAGAACAAATTTAGCTGTAGAATGAAAAAAAAAGGATATGTATACAGTATGTCTTCCTGATAAAGACTCACAGTTTGAGTGAGACACATCAGGGCAGCTAAAAGCATTGAACAAATATTAAGAGGACATACCTTAGGTCTATCCATGGCAGAGCAATGACCTCAGTCATGTAGCTTACTTTCTTCCCATTCTTCGAGATGGGTTTACGTTGAAAGACAACTTCAGAGTCCTACTATTTTAAATTCCTGTTATAAATGACTCACTAGTTGGTTGTGTTTAATTTCAGATATTCATGTAAGCAGTGTACGGACTCCTATCCTAACAACCGAACGACACCCAAGTCCCACGCGCGCTCACGTAGTTATACTCGCTCGCTGACCAGCTCACAGGTAACAGACACTACGTGGGTTACTTTGAGGACGTTCTATTGAAGCATTGACTTATTCAGATGTTTGCTTTAGTTGGGAGACACCCTGGACAGACAGTTTGAGGCCGTGTGCGAGACCATGTTCGGGGAGGTGGAGTCCCAAGCGGTCGAGGCTCTGGATCTCCCGGGGGTGTTCCGCACGCGTAGCCATAGCTATGTCCGCGCCATCCAGGCCGGCTGTTCCCAGGACGATGACTGTCTCTCTGTATTCTCTATGTCTGGTCCCCAGGGAAGCATCAAGGCGGGAGCTGGTAAGTTCCTGTGAAATTCACTCCAACGGTAGGACTGTGCTGGTGAAGGTTGGGTGTAAATACATATTTGAATACAGTTTACAAATGTAATTTGCTCTGTGTCCAAGCTTGTAACTCCACTTACTCGTATATCAAATCCCCATTTTGATGATTTGAAATGCCATTAGCGTATTCCTTTTGAAACAAATAAATGGAAGGTCGACCAGGTCCTATAAGGCATTGTGTTCAACCTTAGAGCTTCCACTGTACAAGGTCTGCTTTTAATTAGGCCTCGTGAATTAGCTTTTGTGTGTTTTGTTCTCTACATTTGTCTATGCACTTTTGATTGCAAAGCCCAAATATCCCAAGCTAAGACAAGTAAAGCTGACAATATGAACTAAAGCCTCTGCGGTGTCGAGTCGTCTCCTTCACCTGATAAACACGATCCCACCTTTGCTAACAACCATGCATGCTCACCATATTTGAGTGCATCTGCTCAACAAAGCTGTAAGGTAGAGGAGAAGACAGAGGAGGGGAGGGACGAAAGGCCTCATTTTAATATCTCCAAGGAAATTGCTTCATCTTCTAAAGAGGTAGAATTCAGCATGCTTAAGGGAAGAGCCAAGTCCTGCATATCATTTAAAATCATGCAAAAAAAGCTTATTTATTCAGAACACGGGGCTTTCTATGAGTCATTTCTCAATGGTTTTGTTATTTTTCCCTCCCTCTAATTTAACTTCCTTGATGTCAATATTCTACTTTGTTTCCATCCCCTCATCCCTCTAGTCTGTCCCTTTTGTAAGTATCTATCCCTGATCCCTTTTGGGGAAAAACAACATTTTCTCTCAACAACCCAACTATGCCTTTGTCTTCCTTTCTCCCACTTCTCTGACACTTCAGTCTTTCCTTATCGCAAAGGTGCCCCTCCCCCACTCCCACCTCGCATGTCCAAGTCTTCGCTGTCGGTGCGAGCCCAGAGCAGCACAGAGTCCACCCAGGACGCCTACTACCAGAGCAGCCACGGACGCCCCAAACTGCACAGTAACTCAGTGGACCTGGGCTGCTCCGACGGACCTTCGGGACGCTCTTCTAGAGTCGGCTACTACACCGCCACAGGTCCGGGGCGTTCCCGGCAGCACAGTAACTCAGCAGAGAGCCTGGATGGAGGGATCAGGGGCTCGCGGGAGATGGTGCCCTACGGAGGAGGTCCGGGAGTCGGTGTGCGGGCCAAACACAGCAGCTCAGCTGATAGTTTGCTGGAGGGGCCACCGAGGCCAGCTCGGGAGAGGGATAGTCGGGTTGGGGGAAGCCTGGGGAAGTCAGTCTCCCTGCCGCAGAACAGCATTGTTTTGAGTAAAGCTGGAGGGCAGGATGACGGATGCAGTGGGAGGAAGTGGAGGCCGTCCATCGCTGTGCAGGTGAGAAACAAGTATGTCTTTGTGTGTATTACAGAGAACCCCAGTTTAAGAGAAACTCATTCACTGCCAGACATTTTAGAGTATTTTGACATTTTCAAGACCCAGAAGATATCCATCTTTCTAGGAAACTAACAATTATGAAAAGAAGTGTCATTTATCAGTGGATTGGCTTACTCACTCCATTTAATTACAAAAACATGACATGCATGACAGGACTATCCAAATGCATTGACCTCAGACTATAAGGAAACACTCTGTTGCATTCTTGCCAAGAGAGAAATGAGATGAGTGATTAGATCGGCGTCTGGCTTGGCAGCTGTGTTTGTCATTTCCAGATCGGAGTTTACTTATGATGCATACCAAGCACACATTTTTGGCTGACTCATATCCAACCTTTTTTAGAACACATTTTTCATTAACATAACTCGTGATCACAACACACCTGGGCCTTCCCTGGTGTCCTGCCTTCATTAACCTACCCGTGAATGCTGTCATTATCACACCATGTCAATATGCTTGATATTACAAACAGAGATCTTGTAGTCAGAATAAATGTCACCACGAACGCCACAAAACCTTCAAGTTGTCAGTCAAGTTGTCAGTCATTTCTGTCGCATGCACCTTTCCAGATGAAGCTTTGACACTAAAATGACGGACAAACGAATTACATATATAAATGTGGCTACTTCATAGTAATATTACTGCTCTCATTTTTTTTTTTACTGACAATGGCCAACCTATAGAGGTGTTAGACAGGGCTGTAGTCAGGTCCACCATTATTGAGTCCAAGTCAAGTTTGAGTCACGAAGGCCCAAGTCACAAAGGTCCTAGTCCAAGTCCACAAGATCTAAGTACAAGTCCAAGTCCAAATCCAAGTCTAGATGAGATCAAGAGCAAAGTGAAATGTACTATTTTCACGACCACAAAATTAGAGAAATGTCAAGATGCTCAACACTCTTCCAAGATAGTATGTGACCCTTTGCTTTATTGACCATTACTAACACAGTCAATATTATAGCTAACACTGGCTATGTTGTTTGCTAGCAAACTGTGCTTAAGTTGCTGCAGCGAAGATAATAATGTTCAGACAAAAAAAAAAAGATTAGTTCTGTGAAACATGTAAAAACAATTATCGAGTAACCAGGCAAAAACAGTGAGAGGAAAACGGGTGGGAACCGTGTTATTTTATTCCCCTAATATAAATTTTAAAAAATGTGAAGATAAGGAGTTTGCCTGTTAAAGAAAGAATGTCGGCAGGCGGCGGCTTACCTCTTTTTGTGGTGCCTGTGCAACTGTCGAACGAAGTTCAATTAAGTGACGTTTGTGTCCAAAATTGTATTCTTACAGAATCTGCAGGTTGCTTCATGTTGTTTTTTTTAATTTTTTTTTTTTTTTAAAGACATTGTGGCTAACGGCAATTCTCGATGGTTGGTAAAATAAAATTTTACAACCCCGCTGTTGGTTGACATGACTGAAAGAAAAAGACTTAAGTGCTTTGACGCTCGCTGTCAGGTTAACCAGATGGCTAGCTGCCCGGTAGCTATGGTTAGCTGATGGCCAATGTCAATGGCCAAAAACAAAACATAGTTGGACTTGATCAAATCTCTAAAAATATCTCACAAGTTCAATGGTAGAGTCTAAGACAAGTCTGAGTCAAATGCCAAGGAGTCCGAGTCAAATCCGAGACAACAAAAATGTGTTAAGCCCGGACTCGATTCTACAGCCCTTGCAATAGAAACAACAAAAGCCAAGTAATGCTGATCCTTCCCTAATTTTATATCTTGGGTACATGTACTCTGTTATTTACTATTCGAAATATTACATACACACAACGTTTGAGCATTTGTTGCTAGTTACTTGGTCTTGATCTGACCATGCAACCAAAAGTATGTAACATGTATGTATACTTTGATGGGCAACAACACCAATACAAACATAACCACAACTAAGAAATAAGATCAAGCATTTTACATAAAGGACAGAGTAGTCGGGAGTGAATTGGATTGTGCTCTTTCTCCTTTATTCCAGGTGGACAGCTCAGAGACTCTGTCAGATTCAGACGCAGATGGCAAAGCTCTGACAGAGGTTCATTCAATAGGAGTACAGGTGGAAGATGACAAAAGGTAATGTCAAATTATTAACCACCTTATTGATTGCGTATTATACGTACATGACATTCAACAGAAGTGCAAACTTAAAATGTACTCATTTATATTTGGTCCAAAAATATGTCTTTTCAGCCCAAGCATCATCATTTGATTGCATAATTTACAAAACCTTTTATTTTTGTCAGGGCCCCCCACAGCGCAAACACCTTTGGTTGATTTCGCCAAAAGATTCTATTTAACATTTCATCAGACGTCACAGCTTGAAGTCTGTAACACCTTATGCGTTTTCTAACCATTAGCGTGCGCTCCTACTGCTATGGTTTCGGATGTGCCGTGGCCTGAAGCCCTTGGTCAGATTCACACATAAACACAGAATCCTACGCTAGAGATTGAGCAGTCCGTGTGTCCTGTTGTCATCGCGTATGATAGTGTCACTCCTCAAACTGTCACACAACACGGACGAGGAGGGGAGGTGTAAATTCTATGACTACATCCATTGACGTACACTCGTTTGTCATATGCCAGATGATTTAATACTAGTGAGGGAGTAGTATTGACAGGAATTGCAGTGTGATGCTCACTGCTTAAATTATCCGGAAGGAATAAGAAAAAAAAAAAGGAAAAAATGTAATCTTTTGCGTGCGATGGCAGTGCATAACGGATGGCTCTGGGCCTGCTGTGACTTCCCTGTGTCACAGACGCGCCCGTTTCAAGCGCTCCAACAGCGTGACGGCGAGCGTGCAGGCCGACCTGGACCCGGAGGGCTTCCCGGGGCTTAGCGTTGCCGTGCCAACGCAAGACAAGAGTCTCCAGTTTGGTTGCTCCTTCCAACGGCATTCATCGGAACCGGAGTCAGCTGGCCAGTACACGGAATGCCACCGCACTGTGCATACACAGGGACAGTGGGCTTATCGAGAGGTATGCGTGGCCATTTACCCACCTAACCCAACCTTTATTGAACCAAAGCATTTTATATATTAGAAAAAAATCACAGCACTGATGATGACCTTTAAGGTCCTGTCTCCTCATTCACCTAGTGATGGTACAGTATTAGCAGCAACTGGGGGTTAAGTGTCTTGCTTGACATGGTGACAAGGACCTAAAATCGAACCTGCAACCTCTCTAAAACCTTAGCAATTCCAAGTGGGTTCCTCAGCCATTAATCTTCTTGTAATGTTTCTTATTTGGAGGGTGTTTGACCATTTGTGAGGTCAGATCTCTCTAATTATAGTTCAGATGGATCACCAAAGTATTCGATGGGTTTGGTGGACAGAAATGAGCCTTCCCAAAACTGTGACCAAATAGGTGGAAGCATAGCAATGTCCCAAATAAATGGCAAAACTCAATCCCGCCCCATCGACCTTCACATGATTACAGGCCTCCCTGTGATCTCGCTGTGGAATCTACCCGAGGATGAATGGAAGGAACTACCAAGTGGTGATCCACACTCCATCCTACTGAACGGATGCAAGACATGGCCAGTGAGAAAAGCTGACCTGAGGAAACTAGAAGTCTGACAATGACTGTCTCCCACACATCCTTCACTGCCGGTCCCTTGACTGTAACCCATTAACAACCCTGCGGCAGCTATGCAGACTTTGTGCTCTCTCAGCTATTCTCCTTCGAAATCATCTGGTCACAACGATCCCCAAGTGAACTTAACCGTGAGGTTCTGCAACCGACACCACCTTCAACATGGTGAAGGCGGGTGGGTGGGCAGCTGAGGACATACGGTAGACAAGCATGCTCAAAGATTTGCTAGCAGACATCAATGGCCCCGAAGACGTCAGCCTCGGTCACTGGAACAGGAAATGGCTGACCATCGCATGTGACATGGTGCAAGATCACCATACATGGGCTGCTTCTGCTCAGGCTGCGGTCTCAGCCAAGGAAAATACTGGCTCAACCCGGACTGGGTGAATGCCGTTTCAATAACAACACCAAAACTTGATTGGTTAATTATCTGAATAGGTGCAATCCAAAGACTGTCCATAGATATGCTTGTGGTTGACTGCTATAAGACGAGAGTTAAATTGATCTGCTGTCCCCCAATATTCCAGGACTTTATCCAGAGCGGCTACACCACAGATGCTTGTCCCGGAGACCCACGGTCACACCAGCATCAGCACCTTCCTCCACGTTCCCACTCACCACTCCCCCTCACATCAGAACGAGCGTGGGCTGGGACACCCTCCTTGGAGGGTCCCCGCAGTCTGCCCGACTCGGGTCGAGCCTCCCCCTGCATGAGGGACGGAGAATTCTTCTTGCGCCTCCTGCAGACAGAAGTGGAGAGGATGGAGGGCTGGTGCCAGAACATGGAGAGGGAGGCGGAGGAGAATGAACTCCCCGAGGAGAGTGAGTTTGAGGAGGGCGACCTTTGAGATCATTGCAATAAACTATTTCTGTCTTCAACATCTTCTTTTTAAACAACTCCAGTTCTAGAGCTGATTCGCAGTGCAGTTGGCAGTGCCCAGGTGCTCATGTCTCAGAAGGTTCAACAGTTCTTCCGCCTCTGCCAACAAAGTGTGGTGAGTTTCTGCGATTGTATGTGAAGTCATGACAACACTACAGAGGTGGTTGAACACAGTCTGTAGTCTTCTTATTATCATCATTATTCCTCTAATAGACTAGCATAATCCAGTGAGTCTTTTGGAAAAAATGTCAAATGCATGTTGTTTTTATTATGGTATATTTTATCACCCACCCTAGGACCCATCTTGTTACCCCCAGCCCACCTCTCAGGACCTAGCAGGCTTGTGGGACCTACTTCAGCTCAACATAGAAGACATCCGGGTCAAATTTCAAGATCTCCAGAGGCTGAAAGACTCTGGCTGGAAACTCACCGTTGAAAAGAAGGTGAGCCAAGCAACCATGGTTTCCCTTCAGCACTCCCCCAAAGCTAAGCTGGCTCTGTGCAGAAGACTACCACAGATGTCCTCAATACCGTCACAAGTGCAAAATCACAATAAGAACTGAACTGAGTTCCAAATTTAAATCTACTCTATACTGCAGGAAGGTGTTTTGTTGCATTCTGTCGAATGGTTAAGGTGCTCAGTCACTAAATTGCTGCTCATACTGAAAGAACTAACCGTTGTCTCTTTTTTCCTCTTCTTCTTTCACATCATGTCATTGACCATTTATGTTCTTATCCCATTGTTCCCTTTCTTTACCCTATGCCAATGAATATACACGACCCAATTTCAACAAAAAAACTATGTATACACACCCATTGTCATCTCCAATGTGCACGTCACCGTTGTTGGGCTATAGGAGGATAAGAAGCTTCCTCCTCCCTTACCAAAGAAGCCAGCGGGCGGAGTGAGTGGCAGCCTCAGGGCGGATAGCGTCGGTGAAGGAGGCGGCGGAGGCGGGTCAGGGGGCCTGGTGGTGCCTCGTGTCGGGGGACACACCCTACCAATCAGGGAGAAGTCCCTGGACCTCGTGGAACGTCAGAGGACAGAAGCAAGAAGGAGGCTGCTGCAGACCAAGCGCACTGCCTCCTTCAGGCAGAATTCGGCCACAGAGAGCGCAGACAGTATCGAAATCTACATTCCCGAAGCCCAGACTCGACTCTGAAATCCCCACTCAGCCACTTCACTCTGACCAGCCACCTAGTCCTTTGCAGCTCTGGATTACCTGCAGGTCATTACTAAATCATCCGCTTCCCCCTAGACTAGAGCATTTCCATTAATACACTTCTCATAACTCTTAATTCAGTTCTCAAGCAGTAAGAGCCATTTGTGTGTCTTGAAAATTGCACATATTACTGACACAGAAGCCTAAAAAAAAACAACGTAGACTAGCTAGCAGATACGAATTACCGCCTTCTTTCCAAGTCTCTGATTTTATATTTATTTATTTATTCTATTTATTGTTTTACTGACAACAAACAAGAAACACTTTTTTTTTTTTGGTAATGGTGATTTGCTGAGGCTCTCGCACTAGTTAGTAGCATGCCCGGTCATGTTCACCCAGCACTTGTGCATCACTGAAAATTAAGGGCTTAACAGGCACAAAACCTCCATGACAGGAGATGACAAGACTTCCCAAATTTGAATTCCTGTTGCCACCCTCGGGAAACACTTTACATTTGTTGGGTTTGCCATTCCCAGCAAGACGTATCCATACTCTTCACTGACACTGCCAGTATGGATAACGAGGCACGCCCTTAATGTCTGATGGTTCACTATCGTTATACTCCACTAGCCGTCTGCATCTTTAAATTAAGCACTTTCTGGTATTTTTGTTTGCTTCAGCATCAATCACATTCATGCAAACGAGCATTTGGATCACACTTGAAAAACAATAGTACAGTTATATGAAATACTGTAAGTCCTACTGTGTCACGAGAAATGAGTCGTAATGTGACAAGACTAGCCATAGCCTGAGGAAAAAGTCATATCACAACAATAAAGTCAGGATGTTAGAAGAATGGTCATATTGGGGCGGCATGGCTTAGTAGTGGTTGAGTAGTCATCTCCCAACCCCGGAGGTTGTGGGTTTGATCCTCAACCCTTGTGACCATTTTGAAGTATCTGTGAGCAAGATACTGAACCCGCAGTTGCTCCTGATGCTGCATCATCAGTTGGTAAAATGAGGCAGGGCTAAAGCATTTTCAGTACCTAAGGTAGAAAAGTGCTATACAAGTGAAAGACCAGTTATTATATTTTTGATGAATTAGACCAAACATGAGAAGAAGGTTTTTTATTGTAATGTGACTTTTTTCTTGTAAATGATCATTTCAATTGTAATATTTTCAAATGTATTCCCCTTAAAATGACAATAATTCAATGGGTTATTTTCCCCAGTGAGTCCCATATTCTCGTTTGAACATTCAACGTGAGGTTTTCCTGATTGAACAGTTGCTATTTTGTCTGGAGCGCTCACACTCATTCTTGCCAAACGGAGCATTTGCATGGTAGCATCAGAGCCTTGACAGCAAGAGAGCGTCATTGGCCGTAAAAATAGTTCAGTTGATTGGCTGAAGTGGCTTCTCAGGACTCCACTGAAAGGGTGGGGGGCTCCATTTCACTGTGAGACTATAGCACCACCAAGTGGTCAATTTAGGAAGAAACAAGAGTATCTAGTCTGGATTTTACACGACGCCCTTATGAAAGAGACATGACGGAAATACGTTGTTTAGTTTTGAATATTGACTTGACTCTGCTAAAAGCAAGAATGACAAATCTTATCAACAAGACGGGTCTCTGTCTGGGAAACTGCTTCCAAAGAGAGTGGTCACGAGATAAAAAGGAAGCTGCTGGGTCACAAGGAGTTGTGAATGAAATTGATGGATCTTGAGTGTTTTGACGAAAACAAGTGCGGCAGTGTAGCATGACTTTAATAATTGTGTTCATTCGCGTGAAAAAGAGTAGGAACACATTTGTAATTTCCAAATATTTTTTATGGATGTTTTGTACGATGCTTAAGAGAATGCAGCGGGCGCGTGCTGGCGAACAGAAGTGATGAAGATCAATCAAATTTAGCCATTAGCATGATTTGACTTTTCCCCTAATATCTGAATGGAACCTGGCAAATATTTTAACGGGAGATGTATATTTTATAATATAATCTACATTTATAGATAAATAGAGTCTATTGAGTAGAGTGTGCAAAAAGGCCTATATGAAAATGTGAAATACCACTGTATTATTATTATTATTATTATTATTATTATGGCATAGACTTGTGTGATACTACTGCTGTGTGACATATCCAGATGCAGCACATGTGAAAATATTATGTGAGTGCTGGGTCAGGTTCACAGGGTAAAAAAATAAAAATAAAAATAAAAATGTTAGTTGCCAAGTCGAATCCTCTAGAGCAGTGGTTCTTAATCTGGGTATGATCGAACTCCAGGGGATCGGGGAGTCAGTCTCAGGGGTTTGGCGGAGGTTAAGACACACCTGACTCAAATGGTTCGTGATGATATGCCCCGATTGGCCACCATTGGCTGCAGGTGGTCACGCTACATTGCTTGGTCTATGTTGCAGGGAAGCTGGTGCGCTCAGTGAATTCTTTATTATGTAATCCCTTTATACTAACTATGTTGAGTTAAAAAAAAGAAAGTGGTCGAACGAATATGTGCAATATGAACTGACCTGTAAAACGGAACGTATGGTGTTCCACAGGGTTCAATTCTGGGGCCTCTACTGTTGCCCCTGGGTTCTTTCTTGAGAAAACAGTGGTGGTTGTTTAAAAGTGCTCTATAAATATAGAGTTGAGTTGAGTGATGGAAGCTACTAGCTAGCAAGCAAAACAAAAGGGACACTTTCCTATGCTGCATGGAGATGGGGAATACAAGAACACAACACTTGCTGAATTCAAGTGAAGAGAGCAAGATTCAATTCAAATGTTTTTTGTTCACCAATAAACCATGTACCTACGCCTTGAATTTGAAAAGAAAAACATTTTATGTTTTCCATAAAGAAGAGTTCGGTGAATGCGCATAGGAAAATGGTGGGGTTCAGTGTCTCCAACAAGGTTAAGAACCACTGCTCTGGAGCTTTGACATATTCGAATTACATATCTCCTCCTTTCACTCTCTCCTCCCCTCTATTTCTACATTCGAACCAACGACATGTGCCTAACCAGCTATATATGGAGGTTACTGTTCAAGTTTACAGTGTGTACATATGTTCGATGTATGCATAAGCAAAGGTGGCAAATCCAGGTCCAGAAAGTAAAAACCCGCCACAGTTTGGATTTAGACCCAGGTGCTAGCTAGCTAGCTAGCTAGCTAGCTTTCATGGTGCTCGTTTACCTGCTAGGGAGCTAGCTAGCGAGCATCAATAGCTACAGTCCAAATGTGGCAGGGATTTTACTTTCTGGACCTGGATTTGCCACCTCTGTACATAAGAGAAACTAACAGTGATTATATTCAAAGTCAAATTAATTTCAGGCTCTTCTTTGTCACCCCTCACTTTCTGGAATACTTTCTGTTTGGCGCTGCATGTTTTGAGAGGTATTAGCCTGCCGACGAGAGCTGATTTTGTAGCTTTAAAATCTTTGTACAGAGATCTTTAAGAGACAATATTAGTCGTGGCAACGGACAACCAAGCGCTGAAGGAAGTGTTCCATCCACTTGCAGCAGTGTCGAACCTGACATCATCCGAGTGGTGGTTGAGGCTCATCAAACAAAGCACAAAGACCTGCTTTTTATACTCTTACGCCACTGTGAAAGACTCCTGACTGGTCTTTTCATCACAAGGATTCAACAAGTTTATATCCACAGTAGCTACTTCAATTCTTAAGTGGAGGCGTTGAGTGAATCACCAACATACAGCGTTGCTTTTCTTTTCTTTTTTTTATGTCGCACAGTACACGTTCAAGGACTCTCGCTTTGAATATCACTCACCAACACACCTGACTGACTGTATGCCACAAAACACCTGTCACCTCTTCCGAAAAGTGCAAAAACCCCGCATTCAGAGCCAGACGAACAAACCCCGTGTACCTCAGCCTTTGCGACCCGGGCCTCTGTCCTCAGGGGATTCTCTATACAACAACACATAAAAACAACTCGGACAAACACAATACAGTGCTTTTTAAAGTGATTATTGCGGACAATTTTCTGCAACTGGGAGAAACAAGAATTCATATAGTGCATACGAGGGGTCTTGTAGCTGCAGATTTGAGTTTTAGGTGGACATTTCTAAGAGGCTGCTCTGATGGTACTAAAGACATTTTTACATTTTGTTTATACCTTTACAAGGGGCTGGATTTTGATTTACTTTTAGTATTGTGTCTTATTTATTTTAATTGGAACAATGAATAAATAGGATTTAGTATTCAAAGGATCCCAGGGGGGAAAATAATCTAATTGACTCAAATATGGGTTCTCTTTTTACAATTTTACCAATGATAAAAAGGCCTACCAAATTTCATGTTGCTCAGTAAGCCTGGTTTAGGCATGGGCCGATTTCCGGTTAGCGTGGTTTTAAAAAGTCAAGGTTTCAATAACTCCTAATGCTGGCTTATAAACAAGCCACTTTTTTTCTCCTTGGAGCATAACGCAGGAGAAGAGAGCAAGATGTGATACTATATACACAGATGCCTTTTTGCTCTGATTAACTCATTTGCTCCCAAAAACGTATATATACATTCTCTTTTAAATATTACCGGTGTCCCAATTTATGTTTTTCTATGCTGGAGCATATAGAACGCTTTGATGCAGCCTCTGAACTGAAGAGATCGGTTGAAGCAATGCTAGTTATTACAAAAACGGAAGCAGAGTATAAGAGATCAACCAGGGCCATGTTGCAACAAGCTCTTTTTCCCAGCGTTTTGAACGGGTTTGTGAATAATGATGAAACTTAGCTATATTCTAATGCTAATTGCTGCAAAACTAAAATAGGTTGAAATATACTTTTGTTCCCAATAAAAGAAGGGACTCTAATCTTTTTTTTTGGTAGGTTCCATGTGTTATAACAATAGAACACAATATTCTGTGTAATCAGTCAAAATCCAGTAAAACAGCCGGGAGTGTAGGGGGTTGCTTCAGTGAAAATGGCAGTGAGTGAATGAGTTAATGCGCATTATGCTAAAAAAATCCAATAAAAAAATACAAAATCCCTTCGAATACTATCTAGCCCAAAGGACTACATGAGTATCCCACAGGTCAGTTCTAAAAATAGCTCACCAGTGATGGCACACTGACTTAGTAAGAAGAAGTAAAATGTTGACATGTATTTATTATTTATCTAATAATACATAATAATACACATTTCTTGTGTACTAATTACTAAATATTCGATATTTTGTTAAAAATAAAATTGTGTTCAAAAAAAGGGGGGGGGGGGGGTGCTGTTTTTATCTACAAAAATATTTCAAGAAAAGTAACTTTACAGCTGTAATTTTAACACTATGATACCGCAATATTTTTGCTCGACCCATGCCTATTCTGGCTTCAAAAGATTGTGGGTGGAATGAGCCAATTATTGTTGTTTTGGTTTTTTTAAGCCCCCAAAAATGTGGATTTATTTGTCCTCGAAAATGGAGGAATTTAACGAGGCACCCGCATTGATAATAATTGCGAACAAAAAACAACCCTTTTTGTTTATACGTTTCTCCTAATTGCATTTGTTACACGATCGGGACGCGTAAACACATTTGCATGTGTTATACATCCGTGTTTAAATGTCACATTTGGACATTTTATAATCCACAGAGCAGCCAAGAGACATGCAACTGAAACTCCAATGTGCCTTTAGCACTGAGGTGTGCTAACTGGTGTGTATCAACACTGTAACAAAATGATCACAAACTGAGCTACGTATTACTGTGTAAAAAAAAAAAAAACAACAACAACAACCACCCTGCCACTCTTTTGTTTACAAAAAAATGTAAATACATGTTGCCAACGAACATTGCTCAACTGAATATCACATATATTGTTATTGCAATACGATTATTAGTTGTAGTATGGTTATTGCCATTAAAAGGGGGTTAATTATTGCCGCCGCTGTCATTCTTATATAAAGTTATTATATAGAGCGAGGGGTGAGTCTTGTGTACAATAACTAGCTTAATGTGTTAGGACATGTCTTTTAAAAAGAAGTGCTGCTAGGCTGGACAACAAAGGGACATGAACTCTGGGAAGACGTACTGTATTTCTCTCTGGGATGGATGATGGACACCCTCACGAGGAATCACAAAAGAGGGTGGATTCAAACATTGTGTGCTTTTTTTGTTCCCTATTCAACTCGCATCCAAGAAGAGGAACGTGAAATTCCAGGACTTCCCATGTAGTCCACTACATAATGTAGCAAAAGCGAAAATGTCCTCTGCCCTCGTTCCATCTTCTCGTCCTAAATGCCAGACGGGTCGTACACATTGAGGTTTTGTCTTCTGTTGAATACAGTGCCAAGACAACATAGTGTACATAGAAACATTCTTTTTGTTGTTGTTGTTGTTGTCATTTGAAACGAGGCAACCGGAGCAGATAGCAATACCGTTCAGATATAAATGTCTCATCAATCCAGAGGAGACGCATGCTTGAGAAACACCGCGGTGACTTGAAGATGTATCGGTCGGGATCGTGGTTCGCGGTTCAGTTTGTTGTGTTGCGGGTCTCATTGTGTACATACCGATTTGTATTATTTCCTGTAAAAGTTTTATGGCTCGGGATGTGTCCAAGGAGCGCGTCGGAAAGCCCAGAGAGATGGCACACTGTGACGTGGTTTACCCCTCAACACAGAATGTAACACGGTCTAACGTTGTCAAAACATTTTCTAAAGGCTAATATTATTACTATTAATATGATGATTACTATAAAGCTATTTTAGCCAGTTAAACGAGGCTGTCGTGTCTCCTTTGTCTTCATTTAACATCTTTCTGCATTTTTCATACCAGGATCATTTTACATTTGAAAATGGCGTACTAAAAATGATGCTCGAGGCAAGTTTCTGTTTTAAACTACACTCTAAAAAAAAGAATTGTTGAACCAATTTAAGATTACAAATTGAATTGTTGACCAACTTCTTTTTTTCTTTTCTTTTTTTTTTAAATCACTTCAATTGGTAACACACGGTTTAATTAAGTTAGTCCAAACTAATTATGAGTTAATTCAACTTAATATATTCACCTGTAAAGTGAAGTAAAGTAAAGTATTGAGTTTAATGAACTCATAATTAGTTAAACTTAATATATTCGCATTGGACTAACTTAATTAAACCGTGTGTTACCAATTGAAGTGTTTTGTTCTTTTTTAATTGGTCAACAATTCAATTTATAATCTTAAATTGGTTCAACAATTATCTTTTAAAGTGTAATCTATTTGTTTACATTAAGATCAAATGGATTCAAGATGGCCATTCCCTGTCAAATTATCCATAAGGCGTTGCCCCAACATGTCCACTAATGCAGACTGATTGATTGATAGGAAAGGTGGGCATTTTTATTTACAGTATTTTTTATCCGCACTTCACACCACATGTGGCAAAGAGCTGCAGGAATATTACATTATTACATTACGTTATATATTACAACATTGGGTGAGATTTTGTAAAAAAAATAAAATAATAATAATAATAATAATAATAATTTCTATCCCCCAAAGAATCAGCGGTTGGCTATTTTGTTATTTTTATTTTCAAAAACAGTAAAAAAATATATAAAAAAATTTGCACTTAGTCATTCAATTTTGTCACCGTGCAACAAAGCAAGAAATGAACAGGAGTCCTCAATTAGGTGTAATTACATTACATTATCAGTAAACTATTACATTACAGCGTGTTTACAATCCCAAACAAAACTTTTAGATTTTTGTATCTCCAAGTTTGAAACTGTGTACCTTAAAATTGAACGTTCACTTGACGCCATCCAGTTTGAGGGTCCAAGTTTGTCCTGCAGCGTAGGGCAGTTCGGGTAAAACAATAGTAAGGCCGGCATTGGGCTTGATAGGTGACCAAGGCAACGGCGTCGGGTTCCCCAACAACGTCACCTAGATGCGGACCAACAATGTGTGATGACGATTTTTAGTCAAGTACTTAAATGCTGACTTTTCCCAACATTACAACAGCGTTGTTAACTCAGTTTCTACCTTGGTGGTGGCTGACGTTTTGGGTTCCAGAAGTTGCACAGAGGGCTTGGGGGGCCTCGTTGTCAAGAAGGCATAAATACTGTCCCCTTTGGAGGTATACCTAAAACAACAACAATAACTGCATTATCGATATTTGACTTCAGTTACTAAATTGGGACACATTCTAGCAAGAATTTAACAAACAAAAGCTGTCAACATGTCACACCTAGATTTCACTGATTGAATGTATTCATATAATGAAATACAGTTACACTCATTTTAATCCCCAAATGTTAACTATAAATAGAGCCTGGCCGATATGCATTTTTGAGGCCGATGCCGATACTGATTTTTGGCATTAAAAAAACACAGATTACCGATTAATCTGCCAATTATTTAAAAATATATATTTAATGTATAAAAGTATTATTTAAATATAACTTGAAAGGACAATGACAAAATGAAACAATAAGAAAGTGAAATAAGAATAGAATAAACTAAAACAATAGCAACTGAAAAAACAGTACGGACAAATACTGACAGTTCCTGTGTGTTTTGGCCTCTTGGGGGCAGTGTGATGCCGTGCCTCCATGCTGTACACACTTAAAGTGAATACAGAAGAAAGTTGTGATTGAATTCTGTTAAAACTTATTTTTCACACATTGTAAAAAATGTGTGCCGTTGCGTAGTGTTATCTTACCTGTAGGTATGTGTTCCCACAGCATTTGTGTGTGAATATTCGTTATTTGAAGGAGAAACACTCCCGGAGTCGATGCTAACTTCCTGTTCGCATTTGAATGGGATCCTCCCTTCGCTTTTAGCATTAGCACTATGCTATCGATATTTTAAAAACTAAGCATTTTTTGTTTTTAAATATTCAGTGAATGTAATTCTTATCGTCGTGTGTTTAGTTTTACAGTTAACTCCAACTGGGGTGTCATTAAACAGCCTAAAGGATGCTTAGCGACAACAGAATAACATACGCTAAACACTTGCTAGTTGCTAATGCTACGCAAGCAAAATGGTGTATTCAGAGTACTTTCACAGCGTCAGAAACTTACAAAGTTTTAAGGGGAGAATAATCGGCCATTTGGCCCGATTGGCCGATGTTTGAAAGGCAATAATCGGCCGATTATAATCGGCGATCGATTAATGAACTTTAATGTACAAATGCACTAAGAAAGAATGCATTCAAGGTTTGAGCTTCTATTAGAACAGAGGCCACTATTTGAGGCAAAATTGTGATTTTGCGCTCCTAGCTACCTACCATACTGGCACGGAGGCGTTTTCCATCTGGACCCTCCAAGGTTTGGAGGCGTAGACAGCCTCTCCGTTGACTTCAAGCCAATCACCGACTCCCCGCAGCCGCTCCTCAAACACCGCTGGGATCATTCCGTCAGAAGTGGGGCCCACATTCAGGAGGTAGTTTCCTCCCAGCGCCACAGTTTGGACCAAATCCTGAACAGGAACCGGTCAAAAGGTCAGACGACATTTTAGGAGGACTGATTATTTGATTGGCTTGGATTCAATCACCTCTATGATGGCGGGCAGGTCCATCAAGTCACTCAGTTTCATGTTCCTGCGATAACCCCAAGAGAACGTGTCCACGGACGTGCATTTCTCCCACTTATGTGTGGGCAGCTGGCCTGGAGTATACTTGTCTTCACAGTTGTAGTAACCTCCATGTTTACATGAGCAGCCAGCTCCCCATCTGTCATTGGTCACCACTGTGTCCTAAGAAATAAACTATAGTTACAAAGTGGGAAAAAATATTAAAAGTTTAGGGTTGATATTAACTCATTCACTGCCATTGACGCCTATAAATGTCAAAAATTCCTTATAACTATTTCTATTAGATTAACATTTTTCCCACTTTTGTTAACAAGAATATGAAAACCTAGACATTTTTATTTTTTTTTTTGAAGAAAGAAAATAAAAAATTATGAACTCATTCACTGCCATATAGACGTCAAATATTAATTTTACCTATTTCTATTAGTTTAACATTTTTTTACACTTTTGTTAACAAAAGTATAAAAACCTAGAATGTTTCTATTGTACATTTAGAACAGGTATTAAATTTGTGATTAATCACAAGTTAACTCGTGAAGTCATACAATTAATTACAATTTAAAAAATTAATCGCCTGACGCTAATTTTTTCATAATCTTTTCTCTTTTTTTAAATCACGTTAGGTGAATAAAAATTTTAAATGTACAATAAAAAAAATTCAAGGTTTTCATACTCTTGTTAACAAAAGTGGAAAAAAAATTAACTAACAGAAATAGTTCAAATGAATTTTTGACGTCAATAGCCGTCAATGGCAGTGAATGAGTTAAAGATTAGGGGCGTCAGGCGATTAAATTTTTTTATTGTAATTAATCGCATGACTTCAATAGTTAACTCACGATTAATGACAAATTTTATATCTGCTCTAAATGTACAATAATTTTTTTTCTAGGTTGTCATACTCCTGTTAACAAAAGTGGGAAAAAAAATATGAAACTAATATAGTGCAAATGAATTTTTGACGTCTATAGCCGTCAATGGCAGTGAATGAGTTCATGACACGTACTTTAACAGGGCTATCATTGTAGAGCCAGGCCAGGAAGTGCGTGGAGTTCCAGTACGTGTCAGGTGCCTCCCAGTCTCCATCAGACCAGATCACATCAGGTCTGTACCTGTAAAAGGGATGCTGAAATTTAACGAAGGCTGCACCGATATGTTCATTCATAGGCATGCGTGGATGAAAATATAGGTGCGAGCTACCTTACAACCATGTTATACAGCTCTGGCAATAGCTTATGATGCACAAACTCCTGCGTTTCGAACCCATTTTGCTTGTCCATCAGGTAAAGAGGGTGGAACCACTCGTAAAGGGAGTTGTACAGTCCAAAGTGCAGCGACCTAAACATGGAAATATAATCCCTCACTAAAAGCCAGTGGAATGAAAAGCAACACAACGACATTGAGAGACTTGAATGTTGTTCATCTACAAGAATCACGTATTTCATAGCGAAGTAGCCAAGAACACACCGCTTCCGCACAGCCTCCCCCAGGTCTCCGACAAGATCTCTGTGAGGACCGACGTCGACAGAATTCCAGTTCCAGGAATTGGGAGATTCCCAGTTGGTAAAACCTTCGTGGTGTTTGGCTGTCAAGACGACATATCTGGAGTTGACATAAAGAACAAGACAAGGTGATGATGTAACAGTTGCTTGAGTAGCTGAAAATGTGAATTGTATTCATATGTATTTATTTATTTGTTTAGGGGGTGGGTTCAATTATGAGTAGTCCTTGGGGGAAAAACAAAACAGAATTTCCCTGTTCCCCAAAAGTTCGAGACCCCAAGTACTCACTTAGCTCCAGAAGCGATGAATATATCAGCCCACTCCTCCGGGTCAAAGAACTGAGCGTGAAACTGGGCAGCAAACTCCGGGTAGCTGAACCCGGGCGGGTAGTTTTTGTTCATGTAAGCCACGCATTTGGGGTCTGGAGGTTTCTGACCTTGCCAGTGCCACCAGAACCACTCGCTGTCAAAGCCGGGCACGGAAAACACCCCCCAGTGGATGAAGATGCCCACCTTTGCCTCGTCGTACCAGGAAGGCAGCGGTCGGGCGTCAAGACTCGTCCAGTCGGCCGTGTAGCGAGCACCGGACGCGAACGTGACGAGTAAAAAGGCAAACGTTAAGACAAGCATGGCGGTATTTGGGCCGCCCAAACTCGTTGTTAAGCTATTAGCCGCTCAATTGACTTATTATTCGTTGCAGTGTTCATCACACATTGTAGTTTCAAATCACGTGATTGTAGTCTTATGAAAAGTCACGTGACTTCTTCATTGTTTGAATGCGTTTATGTTACAGTCCAGTTCAGTGTTAAATAGCGACCCCTGTCGAGCTGGATGACACTAAAATGACCCGATTTGCACGACGACACTGGATATCTTTTTTACCATTGTGAATTAAAAACGAACTAAAAAGCTTAATTAGCTAATTAAATGCCTGAAAAAGTACACCATATCAGTGGGAGTTTTTTCCCATTTGATTTTTTTTAACAGCAGACCCTCCATTTTGTAGACTGATGCAAGGCAACACATTCTCTGTTGCATCGTCATCAATACTCCCTGTTGCTGCTGCTGATGTCCCTATTTTTCGGCCTTATAAGTCCCCAAGACCTCAACACTTCCATTTATTTTACATTGCATATGCATAATTTCAAAACAATAACAAGCCCGTTTTTGACAAAGAAATACGATGTAAGAATTTGATATATTTTCTAATCTGGTGTAAAATATGCTTATTTAAAGCACAGTCCAGATATCTGAAAAGTAGTGATAGAAAAATTAAGCTTCATGAACCACTTGTGATATTTTGTAATCCTCTACATATCTTGGTTTAAAGATGTAGTGGATATTTAATCAATTTCCATTACACTGGTAAAAAATATAAAATATATATAATCACAAGTGCTTCATTTTCACATAAGTACTGTAAAGGCTACTTATGTACAGTTTAAAAAAAAAAAGATTTGTTACTTCCCACCAATGCATTGACCAATATATATTGATCACCTGACTTTTTCATCATTCATGACAAGTTTCAGTCTCTTGTACCCCCCATCTACTTTTTCTTCATCACACAGACAAACATTTGATAAAATCCCATTTTATTTGCCATGTCAAAACATAAATTGACTTCAAAACTAAAAACCCATGTCAGTCGTGGTGAAAAAAATAGTAACAAAATAAGTAGTAAAATAGAGAGAAGAAAAATAGATCGTGTTTATGGCAAGCATTGAGCTTGGGCGTCGGTGGTCTGGGAGGTTGCGGTCCTCGTGAACATTTTAATCCCGGGAGGGTCGCTCCAATTTCGGGGAGGGTCTCATTCGAACTCACGCTGCATTTGACTACCCGTTTCCGGTGCAGTATTGTTATTGTCAGCCACATCGGTTGCCAATTCATCCTTCTTCTGATCGTTGTTCCGAGGCGACGACCTCTTGCCAGAAGACCCTTGCCCCGACCGAGCCGCCGACTCCCGCTTGGAAATCTTCCACGTATAGCCCAGCCGCTTCAAGACCCGCTGGGTGGTTTTGATGGAAATGGTCTTCTGCGCGGTGCGGTTGTACAACCGCTGGATCTCCACGATGGACGCCTGGCTGTTGGCCTCCACCACTTGTTCCATCTGCAGCTCTCCCAGCTCGTCCACGAAGGGTTTCCTGCAGCCAGTCCGCTCGCTGCGGGTCTTCTTTCGGACGCACCAGTCCCTGTAAACTCTGGACACGGCGGTCTTGGAGAAGCCCAAATGGTTTACCGTTTCCGAAATGCTGCGGCCGGCGCTCCGGAGGCCGACGATTAGGCCCCGCTCAAACTCGCTTAAGTCCCGCGACTTGCCCATGTGGTAGCGTCTGGGTCCGAACCCTGGACTGGGATGACTTGAAAACTCACCTTGTGCTTTTTTGTTTTGATGGAAGCAAGCTGGGCTCGCACTTATTTTTCATGAGATCGTCTTCTTCTATTGTGTAGCTTTGTGGTATAATGGATTCACTGATGTATCCCTTAGTTTGCTGTCGGTACTACATGCTGCATTCGGAGACGGTAGGAAATCCGATTGTAAACTACAAAGATGGCTGACTCCGATAAATTGTTTTTGTTTTGATTCATCACAACAAATGTTGATCTTTGGAAAACCTTACTTCACAAATTCCTTTACTTTAGTTTTTTTCCAAATCTAGATGCAGTGTTACATTATGCCGAATAGTTACATTAAGTAATAATGAATCAAATATATCTGTCATTATCTTGTAAATTACGTTTTGCCATCAGATCTCCCACGTGAACTTGGGGTCCTTTTTTCGCCCCCGACTTCACGGTTCACATTTTCCAGTTCAAAGTTGGATTCCATTACACTTTTCCTGATCAGAGGTCAGAAATTTTAGACTTCCCACTTTCAGCGAATGCAGCATTAGCTAAAGCGGTATAAAATTAAGTACCTTTGTTAATTTTCTTCTTCTTTTTTTTTCAGTTTGAATCTATTATAATTCAGTGAGACGAGAAAATATCATGCTTTCATGAGATGGCAGAAATTTTGTGACAATAATAATAAATAGCGTTCATTCAAAATAATAGCTTTATGATAAAAAGTCCAAGATTTCTTGACTTTCACTGGTACATATTTTTTGTACGCAAATTGAGACAAGATCATAACATTTCAGCATGTATACTTTTTGGGATTATTTTTGTTTGGTGTTGGACTAAGTGAAATATGGATCAGCTCATATAAGGCAGAAAAAGACTAATTTAATCAATGCCTCGTAACACATTTACATTCTTTTTAGGGAGAAACAAACTGACATGAAAAGTGGATGACGTCATAGTGACACTTTTATGCGCGTCAAAGAAAACAAAATTCAAGTGAACATGTACAATATAAACAACACACAAAGAAAATAGTGCAGAGAAGTACGCCATTAATAGCCAACTTAAACTTAAACTAAAAAGTTCTTTAGTCGTCCATCTGACTGGGTGTGAGGCAATATACACCCTGGACAGATTGCAATTGCAGGTCCTTTAATTGTTCATAATTAGGGAAGAAAATTGTGAATGGCATTCGGGCAGTAGGCTACAGTAAAACTGTACTATATTGATCAAAGTAATAACTATAAATACGAGTGGCATCCATTTCTGGTCACCAGAATCACAAGGCACATTAATTCACACTCCAAAATGAGAGAATCACTCCTAAGCTACTATATTGTGTTCTATATAGCGAGTTCGCCATTTTGTAGTTTTGCTCACAGGTCGTCCCCTACATAGTGAACTCAATGTATCGCACAATGCATCTTGGAAAGTAGTGAACAACGAATGGTCACTACTACTAGAAATGCAATCAATTGCATGATACAAACAAATACATGAGTTATTGTGTGAAAATGTAGCAACACCTCATAATGGTGATGGACATAAAGTGCAAGTTAATTGAGCAAATATTCTCAACACAATGGTGGTGGTGGGGGGGGGGGGGTCATTTACCATATCAAATGCTGTTGTGGGGCAAATACTGAAGGCTCTAAAGTTTTGACTTGCATTGTTTACTAATTGTCAATATAGTTTTAAAACTGTCAAATGTGCTAGGAATGTGGGTAAATGTTCAAAAACAAACCAATGTATGACAATTGACAACAACAAAAATACTGCCAGTTGCTAACTATAAAAGCTACAACGCAACAACAACAAAAAAGTGACGTGCATGAAAGTGCATAATTGTAATGGTAAGCCACTGTGTTGAAAGTGTCCACAACTCCTAGTGGAAAAATCCACCAAAGTGTACATTGGTGGGGAGAATAGTTCAAGAAAGTGCATGGGACAATAAACTAAAAATTGAAGCAAAGGGGCCACAGGCACCGGTGGTCTTAAAGGTCCGGGGAGGCGCTGCAGTCCTCACGAGCACTGTGAGCCCACTTTGGTTACTCCGACTTTGGGGACAGTCACACTGCAACCCACGGTAGCTCCATCTTGACGCGAAGGATCCAGGCTTTTCCTACACGTAGCCGCGGATAACTGAGACGGCGAGTTCTCAACGGGGTCGGCCCGCGACACCAGATCCCGCCGGGTAGTCGCCCGGGTGTAACCCAGTCGCTTCAAGACCCGCTGGGTAGTCGTGATGGAGATGGGCTTCTCCACGCTGAAATTGTACAACGTTTGGATCTCCGTGATAGTCGCTTGGTTGTTGGCCTCCACTACTCTTTCCATTCGCTTCTCGCCCGTCTCGTCGACGAGGCGTTTCCTCCCGCAAGCCCCCCGCTCGCTGGAGGTCTTCTTCTTGCCGCACCATTCCCTGTACACCCGCGACACGGCCGTCTTGGAGAAACCCAACCGGTTGACTGTCTGCGAGATGCTGCAACCGGCGCTCCGGGCGCCCACGATCAAGCCCCGCTCGTACTCGCTCAAGTCCCGCGACTTGCCCATGTGTCCCCCGTGCGGTCCAGCACCCGGACTGAAGGAAAACACGTCTTTGGGGACTCTTATTTATTTTGTTTTGATGGCACCTAGCTCAAACCTACGCCATGGACGACTCGTAAATAAAGCTCTTCTTCTGTGGTTGTATGTTTGGCGCATTTGCGCCCCCTTCCGCTAAATTTAGTTACTACAATTGTAAACATGGACGCCTCGTAAATAAAGCTCTTCTTCTGTGGTTGTATATTTGGCGCATTTGCGCCCCCTTCCGCTAAATTTAGTTACTACAATTGTAAACATGGACGCCTCGTAAATAAAGCTCTTCTTCTGTGGTTTTATGTTTGGCGCATTTGCGCTCCCTTCTGCTAAGTTTAGTTACTACAATTGTAAACATGGGCGCCTCGTAAATAAAGCTTAGAATATTATTTGATTAATCTTAAAATGTATCTTGCTAAGTTTTATTTTCATGAATGTAAATGTGTAAAGTCGAAATCTATTTTCTTCTGATTTTGAAAGAGATGGATGTATTAAAGGTTTTAATCGTATGAATTATGTATGTTTTATGGCTGTACAAGTTATTATAATGTATAATGGGGGGTGAACTAATGCCTTGCTTCCTTCAGCCTCTTCTCAAACTTGTACTTTATCAGTGTCATTTTTTTCTGAATATTTTTTATTCTTGTTTGAGACAAAAATCAAATGTAAAGTGCATCAATTTAACCTAAAATAAATTTGATTTATTTTTGGTAGATAAAGAAGAACATCTCACCTCATTCTCTATCTCTATTTTTTGTTGTTTTCAAGCAGTAACCTGAATACTGAACATTGACTAAAGTGTTCATAATTTGGCTATGTCTGCACCAATACATACCTTTTTCAACAATGGCCAAAAAGGAATGGATGTTTTCCAAACTGAAAAGCCCATCAGCCATCAATCACAGCCAGATGCCTCATCATCTACGATCGGTGATGCCCAGGCCCCGAAAAGTGACATGTAACATGTTTTAAATCCGTATATAATTATTTTTGATTATTTTTACATAATTTACCATTTTTTCCTGTTAGTGTTCAACCAAATCATTCTTTGGTTGACACGTTACTCTGGTCATTAAATAATCATACAAATGTGAATACAAGTAACTAAAAATAGACATTTAATGGATAGTACCAAATATTTAGGAACATACAGGCATCGTTACCTTCACAGGAAAATGCATGCAAACCTTAAGACACGGGTGAATTTCATAACAACATTTGAGGCGAGTTCAAATAAAGATATTTACAAATATCTGTAAGGTGCAAAAATAATATTAAAACGCAGAAACCTCAGACAACTCCAATAACATTCAATTGTCCATACACAGAAATCAATATAATTTAAGATTATGGAGACAAAGGGAAACATTCAATAGCTCACAACAGATTTACACAGCTGTTCGAGCTCTTTGCTTGAGGACTCGTTAGAATGGTGCTACCTTTACTATGACTTGAAAAAAAGGTAAACAACTCCGACAGCAACAACAAACAGAAAGAAGTATGACAATTCATTTGATGGTGAAAGGCATGCAGTTGCGTGCGCTGCGGTTGTAAACGTGCTTAGTGACACGAACTTTCATGGAAGTGCTTCAAAGTATAGCATACAAGTGTTTTTACACAAGTACGTCATATTTTGACTACAAGGGATAACAGAATGAAAAAGATGATTCAATGTGGAACAGTAGGCATAAAACCCTGAAGTAAAATTTTCAAACTGTGCCTAACGGGGTATATGCCACGGAGGAGGCGGGACTTCCGACTTCCTGGTTTTCATTTGTGTTTCCTGTTTGCGACGTGTGGGCCGAGTTCCAGTTCTTGCGCTTCCGCCTTTGTGCCCACCCCCTTGCGCGTTCCCGTCGACGGGTGCGAGTGTGTCTGTCTCAGTTGTCCGAAGCATTTCAGAGAGTTGAGACGCCCTGCTGCGCGCTCCCGCCGATGGTCGGTGTGAGTGTTGGAACGCGGCCATCAGTGGCCGGAAACGACGCTGATGTGTGGAACCCGGAAGTTCTTCTTTCTTTTTTTTTATTCACTCAAGCCCATTTGTTAAGTAATATTCAGATGTATTTTCCTTTGAAGTAGTCAACAACAATTGTGCGTCTTTTAAAAATTAGTTATATTATTCAATACGGCTTAAATGATTAATCAAAGAACAGTTGTTTTTTCATTTTCCGATATTTTAGCACAGTGGTAACACAGACTGTACATATTATGTTAAAATGACTTAAATGCACTTTTTATTTGGTCTGAAGGCTCCAGGTCCAGGCCGTGCATTCCTCACCAACACTGAAATCCCGGTAAAGGTGCTCCAATCCCGGGGAGCGTCTGGTTGCAACTCACGGGGGCGCCCTCGTATGGCAACGTCTCCTGGTTTTTACTCCCCGTGTCCTGTTCTGCATTGTTATTCCCAACCAAGCCCGTAGATACGGGACTCTGTTCTTTCGGCTGCGAGCTCTGGACGGGGTCCGGCTGCTTGGTCCGGGGTACCGAGTCCCGCCGGGGAGCTTTGCGGCTGTAGCCGAGTCGCTTCAAGGCCCGCTGGGTAGTTTTGTGCGAGATGGGCTTCTCGGCGCTGCAGTTGTACAGCGTCTGGATCTCTTTGACGGTAGCCCGGCTGTTGGCCTCCACCACTCGCTCCATCCGCCTCTCGCCGATCTCGTCGACGAGGTGTTTCCTTCCGCCGTTCCTCCGCTGGCTGGACGTCTTCTTCTTACCGCACCATTCCCGGTAAATCCGGGACACCGCCGTCTTGGAGAAGCCCAACCGGTTGACCGTTTCCGAGATGCTGCAGCCGGCGCTTCGAGCGCCGACTATCAGTCCCCGTTCGAACTCGGTCAAGTCCCGCGACTTCCCCATGTCTGGGGGCTGGGAAGCAGCTCCGATTCCCCTTTCTTAATTAACCTTTTGTTTCAATGGGGACCATATTTGTTATGCCTTTAAACAATGGCTGGTAGTAATTGTAGCTCTTCTTCTACGGTCGTTTTTTTACTACATTGGGCTCACTGTCGCCCTCTTCAGTTAGAGTAAGTACCGATTCACATCCCGTACTCAAGTAAAAGTACACGATTAACTCATGCTAATCAACTCGCTACAAAGTTAGGGTAATTAGATTTTTACTGGAAATTTAAGGATGAAAACTGTCATTGAAAATTACAATAGAAAGGGGAGAGGGGGGACAGCAAATTACTCAAAATATTGAACCGTTGGACATGTGCATTCAAAACTTGTAATTAAAACAAATGGTCGAATTGAGCTCAAATATTAAAGTGCATTTTAGGTTCATCCTTAAATGTCACCCGAAAGACAAGTACTTTTTGTGAGTGATGTGCTGTATCACATACAATTTGAAGACGTGGCAAAAAATAAATAAATAAAAAATCTGCACACAAAAGTTTCCCCTTTATATAATGCTCATACTGACGAAAAATAAAATAAAATCACATGATTACATGCCGCTGTCTTGCTTAAAACCTAGCAGGCCAGGCATTCCTTGACTTTTATGGAATCCAACAAGTGTTCCCATAGATTAACAACAATGTGAAATGACTAACAAAAAAACGCTAATTTAGCAAGTGAAACCGAAGGAAAAAAAATAACCACCTATGGGTTTTTTTTCTTCTCGCAGATTGGACGGTTTTAAAGCTAGTGGTTTTAGGCTAGCACGAGACAACGCATTCATCGCCATCATTCTTGGTGCCAACAACATCAAACAATTTTTATTTTTGATTGATGCAATTCAATCTAATACTATAAAAGGAAAGAAAACCCTTATTTTGTCATCATTGGCTTCCAAAAGTGAAATGGCAAGTTAGCAATGCAAGTGTGTGAAATCACCACTAGAGAGCAGCACTCTGCTTCTCATAGGACAAATTTGCTCAAGCCGTGCACCAGGGATCAATGAAATTTCAATATATAAAAAAACAAATCATACACAAGACACCTAAGTCAGAAGAGAAAATGAATGGCCTAACCATCCTCACACAATTTCATCTATAAGGGATCTACCTAACGCTGAGTACACATATAACTATAAATGAGCTTAATTTAATCATTTTTCCTTTTTCAATCAAAATCAGCAAATATGTCTTATTTTTTCTTCGTGTGAGATTTTGCATTCAGTTACTGTAAAAATTGTAACTATGTGCACACAACTTAAGCTAACCTAAATCAAATTGCGGGTCTCCATGAGTCAAATATATTTTTTTAAATCACAATTTTGTAGTATAAATACATCACTTAACTCATTCACTGCAATTAACGTCAAAAATTATTTTGAACAATTTCTATTAGTTTAACATTATTTCCTATTTTAGTATGAAAACCTAGATTTTTTTTTTATTGTATTAAAACAGATATAAAATTTGTGATTGATCGTAAACTAGTGAAGTCATGCGATTAATTACGATTAAAAATTGTAATTGCCTGGCGCCCCTCATTTTTAATAATCTTTTCTTTAAAAAAATCAAAAAATAATTTAATGTTTGCTTTTTGGTTTAAAAGAAAAGATTAAAAAATTAGGGGCATCAGGCGACCAAAATTTGTAATCGTAATTAATCTTAATGACTTCACTAGTTAACTCACGATTAATCACAAATTTTATATCTGTTCTAAATGTACAACAACAAAAAAAATCTGTTTCCATACTATTGTTAACAAAAACGGGGAACAAAATGTTAAACTAATAGAAATAGTTAAAATTAATGTTTTTAAAAGTCTATAGCTGTCAATGGCAGTGAATGAGTTAATGACGATCAAGGAAGAACTACAAATTATAATTCTGTTCAATCCCTAAGTGCAGCGAAATGTGTTTGTTTTTTGTTTTTTCCCCTCAATGTGGCCAGTGCCCTTTACACGCATGCTAATAAGCATTACGTGTCTTTAGCGACAGACGCTGTCCTGCATTCACAATATTCTATTCTGGGAACCCTGAGACAAAAAAAAAAAAAAACAGAATACAGTATGTATACAACTTAAAGGTTCACAGAGTGTGACTGACATCATCGCACGCATTCAGCTGCCTTTCAAGCATCTGTTTCTCCACCAAGTCTTCCACTCGGCCGACCTCCACCTCGTCCACGTCGTCCATGAAACTGGCCCAGTCGGTGCCGCCGTCTTCACGCTCCGTGGGCTCCGCCTGGCCGGCCGGGTGCAAGGGGGTGGAGTCGGCGTGAGTGGTGGTCACGCAGTTGCAACTGTCGCAGATGCCGTAGCGCCGGAAGCCCGGAGATACGCTGGCGCCGGAGAAGATTCTCCTGCAGCTCTTGCATGACATGGGCAATTCATGCCGATGGACCTGGTTGAGGGTTCACGGACAGTTGGGAAATTATTAATTAATTACAATTCGAAATTAGGAGCGTCGGGCAATTAAAACCGTAATCAATTGCATGACTTCATGAGTTAACTCACGATTAATCACAAATTTTATATCTGTTCTAAAATTTACAATAAAAAAAATTATAGGTTTTCATACTCTTGTTAACAAAAGTGGAAAAAAATCTTAAACTAATAGAAATAGTTCAAATTAATTTTTGACGTCTATAACCGTCAATGGCAGTGAATGAGTTAATTAGCCATGCCGTCACCTTTGTCGCCATCTATTATAATGATAACCCTTTTTGGGGACAGGGAGATTCAATTACTTGCACTATGTCACTGTTAAGCCCTTTTCACACTGCACTCGCTCAGTGTGAAAGAGTTGAGCAGTAATACGAAATGACCGGTAGCCAGCGTGCCCATATTTGGAAGTGCCTACCAAGAAGTTAAAAAAAAAAAAAAAAACATTTAAAAAAGTAAAAAAATAAAAGTTTTGCCGCTGGTTAGACAGCACCCCGACAAGATGCATTTTTAATTGTTACAAAAGAAAGCCCTGACTTTGCTCATTTTAAGCAGCGGAGAAATAAATAATGGCTTGGCAGTAAGTTGGATCGTTTAATCATGCCACTATTTGTAAATAAGTTCACCAAAGTTACACGACATCACTCCGCCAGATCCTCTCCTATTTGAACACCACCTACACAATGGATGGGCACTACTAAATGCAGTGCGAAAAAGGGGCTCCAAACTAACGTCACGAAGGATTGTGGTAAAGCAGCAATTCCCTCTTAAATTTACTCTTGGAAGTAATCGGCTATCTTCGAAGCCTGTTATGGAAAGTTCAAAGGGCGATTCAGCTCTTACGCTCAGGGCGTGGGTGCGAAGATGTTCCTGCCTGGTGAACCTCTTGCCACACATGGGACAGGGGAAGGGCCTCTCGCCCGTGTGACAGCGAAGATGCCGCTTCATGATTCCCTTCTGCTTGGCCGTGTACGGGCAGAAGGGGCACTTGTGCAGTTTGACCGGAACCAGTAAGCTGTCACCTGCAGGATCGACGAGGCGGTTAAAAATTCATTTGACACACGCCGCGATTGCACAAAATGCACCGAACCAATCGGGTTTGCTGCTGTACCTGTGTCCTCTCCAATCCAATCAGACTGGATTTCCATGACGGATGATCCCACAAAACCTAAACTGTCCTCCATTCGGCTCACTCCTAAAATGCTACCCGGTGGTCTTTGAGTCATGCGCTGGGCCCCTCGGTCCAGCAGTGGGTTGGGCCCTTCGCCCCTGGCCAGCATCTCCATCAGCTGCCTGGCACTAAAGGAAGAATTATAACCCACAGAAAAGCGCTCGGTGGTAAAACTTGGGGGAAGTGATCTGCCATGATGAGGAGCAGAAGGCCCGGGATATGACGCCAGGTCTTTATTGTCAGGAGATTCCAAAAGCTCCTCATCTGGGTCATACTCTATCTTAGGGTTCACCAACTCGGGAGTCAAAGTGGAGCCAGACGTCGAGGAGAGGTGAGTCTGATCCGTGTGAGCTTTTGTTTTGTCGCCGCCTGAATGGTAGTCGCTGTCCACGCCTCGGCTTGGGCCTGGCGGGACGTTGCCCGGCATGGACGAAGGGCTTCGGCTTAGCTTTACAAAAGCTGCGTCTGCTTCCGTAACCTGCGAACGAGGCTCCATGGCCGCAGCGCCACTCGACCTGGACGCAGCGGGCGTGCCGCTGTCTGCAGGTCTGTATCGTCCTTCCTGTCCTGGATGGTGCTCCTCTGCTACGCCCTCCTTGCCTTTATTGCATATTTCCAAAGAGGAGCTGATGTATTTTTTGCAAAGGTTCACCAAGTCGGTCATTTGCAAGTAGCTGGCCGCTGACATGACTTCGATGACGCTGCTGCTGCTCAAGGCCAGCCGGCCAGAGTAGAGGAAGTCCAGGATGATGGAGAAGGCATCAGCCGTAACGATGTCTAACGACGCTGTGCTTTGGCGCTGTCCGCTATCCTGAAATCAGACCAACAGACAATTGACAACATGGATTTATTTAAAAGGCAGTTTCAAGTATTTGAATAGGGCTGCAAACGTTTTTCATTTAGTCTTTTGTAATGTTGGAAACTTTCTCCAGTGATAGGAATAAACCAGGAATTTAGAAAATGTAGGGTTTGCTCCTAATAAGGACTTAGTTGTGCAAAAACATATTGCAGCATATATCCATAAAATGGAACATCCTAAAGGAAAAAATATTGTGATTAGTTGTTAGTCTAGATGTGCCCTATAATTGAGTATAAGCTGTACTGTATACATGGATCGATGGATAATTGACATCAAATAAGAGATTCGAAGACATTTTTGTTTAGAAAGTGAACCAAAACACCGCACCTGTAAATAGTGAACCAAAAGAGCCCTAAAGTAGCCGCTTCCCGCAAACAGGACATTGCGATGGGCCTTGAAGACGCGGCCCTCCACCAGGATGCTGCAGTCACAGAAGTAGCCCCGCTTGCGCTGCTCATTGAGTTCAAACAGAAGCTTGGGCAGGTAACAAGGCACCTCCATGACCAAATTTCAGTGGGCTCTGCCAGAAGGGAGGAAAGGACACTTAATTAACTGGAGAATAAAGGGAAATGAGTCACGTTAGTTTCAATTGAGTCACATTATAAAGAACAAAATAAAACAATTAACTTGGCAGGGTTATTGTTTCCTGACTTTCTTTTTTTGCAAACCAGTATGTATTGTGTGTTAAACAGATGCAGAGTTTGTGTGCAATTAAATATCTTTTATAGCACTAGACAGCGTGAGTGTGTTAGTATGAAACATTTCCATGTGGACTTGCATGAAAAACTGCAGCCACATAAAACAGTGTTTAAAGCCTTCATAAGCAGCAACGGAGTCGGGAGTTGATGCATTTGCTTCATGTTGTCTTTGTTTTCAGGCTAACTAGCGCTGCTAACGCTAAATAGCTAGCAAAACCATTTTCGTTTAATCGCACGCAACACCTTAAAGAGCGCGTGTAAAATAAAAATACAATCAATCCGAATGACTTACTTGTCGATACCCTGAAAAAACCCTCGATGGTTGGCCGTGAACTTTGAAACATTAGATTGCTAATTCCACTGTTTTGTTGTTTTTCTGCGATCGAAATACAAGAGAAACACTTCCGCCTTTACAAGATTGACGTTTACGTTGAGCCAATCAGGAGTGACGCGGTCGTGGCTAGAACCTCCGATTGGTGGACCAATTGCAAGAGGGAACAACCACTTCGATTAAAGATTAAATAATACAATAATAATAATAATCAAAAAAAATAAACTATTGGGGGTTCAATGAATAGACACATTTAAATATAAAATAAATAAATTATAGTAAAGCAAAAAAAAAGTAAGCCTTTTGATTGAAAATTGATTTAACCTATCACAGCTAATCAATAGGTCATTAATTAACAATACATGTTAACAAGGATGGCATAACCTTATGTTGAGATATCAAAATTATGAAATTACATGTGTGGAACATAAAGTTCAACATTGTTGCCCATTTAAAGACATACAACAGATACCCAATGGAGATTGTTGAACACTAAACATATATGCGGTTTGACGGCAAACTTTTCTGGTCGTTTTCATGCTAGTCATTAGCTTTTATGCTATTATGCTTCATTTGTGTATGTTATTTAACTGACGGTATTGCTCATACTGAGCAGCCAACCCCCAAAAAAACAAAGAAAAAACCCATTAGATCTGTAACTTTGTGCTTAAGTACTGTTTTCCATTTTAGAGTGAAACTAATCTGCCTGGTTGCAAGAAACAAATTATTAAATTACTATTCATTTGTTTTCCACATCCACACATCTCAACACATGGTTCTTCACTTCACTATATTTTCCTATGGCGTGCTGTGAGAAAACCACATTGATGCTATGACAGCCCCATAAAAAAAATATGACCAGGATGAATATTCAACCGACACTAATCTTGTTCTAATTAAGGGTTTCCCAAACTTTGTCAGCACAAGACCCAAAGAGAAGTTTGGATCCTCCCTGCCAGGGATGGCGCTACAAAGGGACTAGGGGGTGCTATAGCCCTTTCAAAAATCTGTGTGTGGCCCCAGTTAAGTCCTCTAGTATTTTATGTAATATTCTAAAATATATTTGTAAATTATTTTATGGAGTCGTTCCTAAAAAGTGTGGAACTGCCAATGATACGTAAACATTTTTGACTGGTAATTATGTTCGTATTTGTGAGTACATTTGAATCTATTTGTGAGTATGTCCGAACGTACTTGTGAATATAGTTCGAACGTATTTAAATGAGGGGTATCAATATTAGTGCGTTAATTTTGAGTTAATTAAAAAATCCTTTAACGCCACAAATTAAAAAAAAAAAATTCTTTCTTGGCAAGCCTACTGGGGGAATTCTAGTCACAACGCAGCAGACACATCCACGACAAAATTTAGCAGTAATAAATTTAATAATAATGATGCATATATTTGTGGAGAAGGGGTCAAGTTGTATTTGACAATTTTTAAAATGTGCAGAATTTCACAAGTTACTTCAGGTTAAAGATTAGAAAGCTTTCAATATGAAAAGAAAAATGCACTGAGCTGTCACCAACATCGTACAAATGCAATCATGCCATCTAGTGGCAGAAAAATGACCTCATCACAAATCAATATCACACTCGTTTTTTTACTGTACAGTACATCTCTTGAATTTTAACTCAATTTTATGAATTATTATTAACTCAATCACTGCCATTTACGACTATAGACGTCAAAAATCCATTTGAACTATTTATATTAGTTAAAAACAATTCCCACTTTTGTTAACAAGAGTATGAAAATCTAGAGAAAAAATTATTGGACATTTAGAACAGATATAAAATTTGTGATTAATCGTGAGTTAACTATTAAAGTCATGCGATTAATTACAATTAAAAAAAAATTAATCGCCTGACGCCCCTAATTTTTAATACTCTTTTCTTTAAAAAAAAAAAAAAAAGATTATTAAAAACAAAATCTAGGTTTTCATACTCTCGTCAACAATAGTGGGGAAAAAATGTTAAACTAATCGAAATAGTTCAAATAAATTTTTGACGTTTATAGGCGTCAATGGCAGTTAATGAATTAAATTACTGTATCAATGACTAAAATACGCAGCCACATTTTTAGTAGTTAAATTTTTTTTCCACTTTTCTGTTAACAAGCGTATGAAAAGTTTGAAAAAAATATTTTATTGTACATTTAGAACAGATATAAAATTTGCGATTAATCGTGAGTTAACTATTGAAATCATGCGATTAATTACAATACAAAAATGTAATCGCCTGACTAAATCAAAAATGTTTACTCCACATTGGCAGTTCCATGCTTCTACTGTATATGTATTGGTTAAATTCCGAGTGATATTTGTAGATTTTTTTTTATTTTTAGGAGTGGTTAGTGCGTATCTTAAAACGGCTTCTCTAATTGATCATTTGTTTACATGTTTCGCTACTACACCGAGCAACCTCTTCAGGACAAGAAAAATACCAAACTCGTGATTTACGACAGAAACTGCCTTCATGTATGCTTAGCGTCCGCACTCATTGTGTGCGTCGGCCGCAGTCTGGCGCTGAGGGCCTGCAGCAGCACCCCTCGCTCCTTGTGGTCTGACGAGCACTCGGGCCTGCATTTTCCCAGGCTGAGACAACGCACCACGGTGGCAGCGCAAGCCACACTGGGAGCCTGATTAAAGACTCGGGACAATGGAAGGACCGCGGTGGCATTTTCCATTCCTAGCGGCGTCTCCCGGGGGGGCGGGGAGCAAGTTATGTGCCGTGAAACGTTTGAATGATCCCAGAATCTCTGGAATTCCGAGCGAGGCTCCGCGGCGAGGACCCTCGACCGGGGATCAAAAAGACCAGAGCGCGGTGTGGTGGTTTGGTGGAGAAGCACACACACACAAAAAAAAAAGCGAAACATTCACTGCTGTGGCTGCATTACTTCGGTTTATTTGTGATTTTTGGCCAATGAGCAACAGGCATGTGGTGTGTATTGTCCTTTTATCTCTCATGGGCAATCACTGGGAGTCTAATACAGCAGGCGCCCCTTTTTATTCGGGAGACACCACTCTCCTCTCTTGTTCTCTCTGTAATTATCATTTCATGTTGCGAGAGCGACGGCCCGGCGCATCTCACGCTCTTTTCATCACTGGCTGGAGAGGACGAAAAGAATTTGCGACTGAAATAAATCTGCCAGCCTTTTTATTATTGTATATCGAGCACCACGGAGACTTCCCACACCACAAACTTCCGGTAGCGAAGGGCCCCAAAAACTGATGTCTTTGCCACAGGCGGATTGCCACGATCAAAGCCTTGCTTGTGCTAAATGCAGTTAGCCAAGAGCCCTCAGACGCTGACCTCAAACATAGCTCACGTCTGAGCGCAACACTGACTGTGTGTTTGTGGTACTTGTGAGGAAGATTGTGTAGCAATGGTTTCGCGGCACACGTGTTGCCTTTCAGCAAGATTTTTCTCTTTCGTCTCCCACAAGTCTGCCTTTCATGTGAGCCTGTCGACGCTGGCTATGAAATGTTGACTTGAATTTTGCGCTTTGAGCAGAAGTGGGGAACTTGAGTCACGCGACTTGACTCCAGTCAGATTGATGTAGACAATTTTAGGACTTTGGCTATAAATACTTAACATGAATTTTTGACGTCTATCGTCGTCAATGGCAGTGAATGAGTTAATATGAAAAGAAAAACTGAGCTGTCACCAATGTTAAATAATTGCAATTTTGCCATCTAATATCACACTAATCTTTTTTATTTTAACTACATTTTTATCAATTATGAAATTACTGTATCAATGACTAAAAGATGCAGCCATATTTCTATTTTTTTATTTTTTTTCCACTTTTGTTAACAAGAATATGGAAATTGTTATTGTACGTTTAGAACAGATATAAAATGTGTGATTAATCGTGAGTTAACTCGTGAAGTCATGCGATTAATTACAATTAAAATTGTAATCGCCTGACACCCCTAATTTTTTATAATCTTTTCTTTTATTAAAAATCACGTAAGGTGAATACAATGTTTTCATTGTAATTAATCACATGACTTCAATAATTAACTCACGATTAATCACAAATTTTATCTGTTCTAAATGTACAATATATATATTTTTTTAGGTTTTCATACTCTTATTAACAAAAGTGGAAAAAGTGGAAAACTAATAGAAATAGTTCAAATGAATTTTTGACGTCTATAGCCGTCAATGGCAGTGAATGAGTTAAGACAAAAAACATCTTCTCTGTAAGTGATAGTGATGATAAACATCAAAGCCTTGTCGCGCACTCTGTATAATCTCTTCTGGGAACACTAAAAGTGTCCCATGAATCCCGTTCAGCGATGGCGAAGTTTTTTCGGATGACTTTTTTTTTTTTTCTGAGCTTACGGCTGCTCCTCTCAGATGCCACGGGGGGTGACGTGTGGATGGATGCCTCCCTGATAATCGGAGGTGTTCCGTTATAAGAGGGATTTGAGATACTAAGAGGCTGTCAGAGGGACTGTGTAAAACACGGACGCGTCGCCCTCCCTGCAGCATCTCACAACGCTGAGAGCAAAAAGTGTATTTTGGATACATTCCTGACCATTTCTGCGGACTTTCCCTTCAGTCCTTCCATGCATTGCACCACGCGGGAAAAAAATTAAGAGTCCTATTTCAGAGTTTTCAATATTAGTCGAGACGTAAAAGAGCGCAGTCATTCGATTAAGCACAGTTGTTTTCATTTATCACTTTTTCTTTGTTGTGTGTGGGCCATAAAAGATGAAATCTTGTATGTGATGTGCAAGTCACAATGAAGTGATTACGGGCCGGCGTGCCTTTGAGACATGGCACCGAGCGGCATTCTTCACGCACTTAAAAATAGAAACCGTCTGCTTTTCCAATTTCACTCACTGGAGGACATTTAGGCATCTCCTTTTTTTTTTTTTAGCAAATAGAAAAATAACATTCTTTCAGATGTTCTGCAGCATGTCCCTGCGATTTTACGATAGCATTCAACTAATGCGGGAACGGCGTGGGAAAGGCACAACGTTGCTTTTCATGAGCAAGGAAGCAAACATTTTGTGGAACACCCCACCCCATAAGTGGAACAATGTGGCGTTCAGCAAAAAGATTTGGTGGGAAAATATTTCTGCAGTCAAAGTTGGTGTTTCCAAACGTTATCGATTAGTGCAAACAGCTGACTGACACTAACCAAGAGCTTCAGTAAGCTGAAACTCGAGCCCAGAAAGTCACACAAAGACCTGTTTCTTGACGTCACTCACTAGGCCACGCCCCTTAAAAGGGAAGACAACCTTGACATTTTCTTTACAATAATAAGTTGTATGCGCTCCCACTATTGCCACGATTAATATTGCGTTTGTGGAATGCGAATTAAGCAGCAAATTCCGCCCATTTTATCCATCTCTGCGGACGGCCATTTTGTCAAAAAAAAATCTCTAAAGCATAAACACAAGTTATATAATTAAATATCATGCCAAGCAGATGCTATCATAATTAGCATGTAGCTGCATTGACGAGCATGTATGGAAATTGTGATGCTTGTCAACAAGCGGCACATCTTCACCTTCCTCCATTTTTCCGAATTTTGTAATGTTACACGTGGAGACCCGCAGGGATCGGTACTTGGCCCTCTACTGCAGGGGTGTCCAAACTTTTTCTTCCGAGGGCCAAATAGAGCTAAATCAAAGGATGCAAGGGCCACTTTTATTTATTTTTTTACTTTATTTGATCAAGTTCATCAAAAGTAGTCAAAACAGGCAATTGCATAGTTTTTTTGTTTTGTGTTTTTGTTGTTGTGAAAAACTGATTTCTATAAGGCAAATAGTTTAGGATTGTACAAGATTTTGGGGTGGTCAGAGACCATGAAACAAGTAGAAAATATCAGCCCCTGCACGAAACAGCAGCTGAATACTGCATTCAAAACCAAAACAGTCTTTTACAATGTGATATCTGCTCACAATTTTTGACCTTTGACCATTTTTGCTTGTAATTATTCATTATCTTTATTCACCACAGTGTTATGAAGAGAAATGTTGTGACTAGTTGATTTAGTTAATTTAGAAACACTTTATAGTCAGTAAAACAAATGTATTACTAGCAAATGTCATTTTTGGTATATCCCAAAGGCCGGTTAAAAATGGAGGGCGGGCCACAAATGGCCACTGGGCCATAGTTTGACACCACTACTCTACTTTTTTGCATGTACAGTACATGCCTCCTCTTAGTGATATTATACGTAAATGTAACGTTAGTTTTCACTGTTATGCTGATGCTAGCCAGTTAGCCAAGATTTGTTTGTTTTGGTTTGAAATAATTGACGAATGACGGACAATAACTCATTCACTGCCCTTGACGGCTATAAACGTCAACAATTCATTTGAACTATTTCTATTAGTTAAAAAAAAAATCCACTTTTGTTGAAAATCGAGATTTTTTTTTATTGTACATTTAGTTTTGCACATAAAATTAGTGATTAATCGCGAGTTAACTACGATTGAAAACTTTAATCACCTGACGCTCCAAATTTATAATAATATTTTCTTTTTTTATTCATTCACTGCCATTGACGGCTATAAACGTCAAAAATTCATTTGAACTATTTCTATTAGTTTAACATTTTTTTCCACATTTGTTAACAAGAGTATGAAAACCTAGATTTTTTTTTACTGTACATTTAGAACATATAGAATTTGTGATTAATTGTGAGTTAACTAGTGAAGTCATGTGATTAATTACAATTTTAAAAAAATAATCGCCTCTTGCCCCTAATTTTTAATTTAAATTTTTTTTTAATTAATTTATGTCAGTGAATGAGTTAAAAATGTATCGACTTGTCTTGACTCATGAAAGCTTTTAACTCATTTGTTGTTGATATATTGAAAACACTGTCTGTAAGGTTAGCAAATATTTCATGAGATTTTTTTCCCCTCTCCGTCCGTCCTGATGTCTCATTTTTTCCCATCTGACAAACTCGGGGGCGCTTATTAGCGAACCACAAACTGAATCTGAATCTGATGACGGTGATAGTCTGAACCCGGAACAAATGAATTTCCTATGGGAAAATGAGTCGAACCTGGAAGTCAAACAGCATCCATCTCAGCTTGCGTTCCTCATTGTAGGTTCGACTTAAGATAAAGATCAGAGCGAGGAGGCAGGCCTGCACAGCGCTGTGGCAAATGCATGACAAACTGTCTGAGCAAATGTTGTTCCCCATCGAGAACAAAGAAGGACAACATGAGCGAGACAGAGAATTGAACGAGGGGGGTGGGGGGTGGGGGGAGCGGAAAACAAATGTGGATGGATTGGTGGGAGCGTGGGGAGGAAGATGGCTATTGGGGGGGAAATAACGCAGATCAGTCAAAGGGGGCGAGAGGGGAAACATTCGCCCTTGCCCACATTAAAGCCATAAAAAAAGAAAACAAACAGAAAAACATGTCTGACATAAAGAGACTGGTTTCCGCGGCGACAGCACAATGGCTGCCTGTGGCTCCCCGGGCCCTCGCCATCTCGTCTGGGGCCCGGCACCAGCGAAAGTCACCGCAGTCCCATCGGTACGTGTGTGTGTCTGTGTGCGGGTGTGTGCGTGAATGTCATCATGCTCAATGCTGTGGGAACGGCCATGAAAGAGACCCCACTCACAAGCCACAAAAGCTCCTTTCTGTGCCTCCTCGCCGCCTTTTAGCCTCTCTATTTATCTTTGCACGGGGGAGCCGGATGAGGAGGGGAGGACTCGCTCTCCCGTCTCACGCCGTGACAAGCCGACTCAGCCGTGACGGACATCTCACTGTCACACTTAGCTTCGTATCAGCTTCAGGAATCCTACTTCCTGACAACTAAACAGCAAAAAAAATATCAATCTCACTAACGTCTCAAACCATACGGAGTGAATCAAGGAGCAGTCTAGACTAACACATCCATTCCCGCATGGATCCAGTCTGGACATCGCTGAGACATTCTGGTGCCAGTTCCCATGCCAGTCCTGACTGGATCGCTGTCAAGGCCTCGGACCAATGAAGGGCACAGACCACTTGTGACACTTAAAAGTGTCAGTAGAGCGAGGCATGATGAGTTCAGAGCAGCATGGAGGATGACGACTGGATATTCAGAGTCGTGCTGTCACTATAGAATTTTTTTTTAATCAATTATTCCATTAATTAATCAGATTCATTTTAATGTTACATTAAAGTGTATTACAAAAGCATTTTTTTCCCCCTGATTACTGTTTATTAACCAGTGATTGGAGTTTATTTTGTACTCCATATTTGTATGGTGATAAAAAAAAAATAGGGGGGGGGGGGCGTATGGAGTGATGTTGTACTATATGTTGCTGGTTCGGTCATTGTTTTCCAAAGTAAAAACAGATGTTTGCAAATGTCTTATTTTTCTTCTTCTTTCATGAGGGACTACAGAAATCAGTGAACAATTACTATTGAGATGCTGAAATTAGAGGATTTGGACAATTTTAAATAAAAAAAATATTATTTGATTATTAAAATAGTTGTCAAGTATGAGTTTTTTTTAATGTTTTTTTTTCTGGAATCAACTCTAAGGAAAATTCATATTGGTGGTTTATCAGCATTTTTGAAAGATTTTCTTGGGTTTACAATGTTTTGTTTTTTTCCTGCAAAATTTCCCCCAATGCATTTCAATAGGCATCAATTACACACAGATTTTTGCTATTACTGGCTGGCATATATTTTGTCTGAATTCATCTGGTTTCGAAAGTGTGTGGTCGTTCGTGGCCTGCCCAGTAGTGCCTGGTGATGGAAAAATTGTGCACAACCACCATCCCTGATCGAGTAGGAGTTTTTGAAATATTTTTGTACTATCGTCAGTAAAAAAAAAAAAAGTAGCTATTTTTAGTAGGGAGGTCGAGTACCAATAGCAGGTATCAACTTGATAGCTTTATATGAAGGTATCGAGTGCTCATGGAGGCTGCCGATGCCAGCCGACAACCGTCCAAAAAACTCTGAAATCAAGTAAATCCTCCTTGCCAGTAGTTGGCGCTAACTTCAACGAAAGAAACTTCTTTGATCACTGTTTTTTTCTTATTGTGTTAAATGGCATTTTATAAATCAGAGAAAATATGTCGCAACTCCCTTTTGCTTTTCAGCCGAGCTAAGTGACGGACGCCTCACCATCAGTGTATTCCATTTGAAGCCAGTTTAACCAAATTAAGCAAACGAGGTAGTGGTTGCATGCAAGAACATGTTTTTTTTTTTTCACTCATGACTAACATAGATAAGATATTCTTTGATGTTTTATTTTTCTAACTTCATGTTGCTGAATGAAGACATCTATTGCCCGAATATGACATGCTAATGGAATAAAAGGAGCCATTCTTGATACAGATTGAATTTTAGATCAACATCAAGTAAATTGCCGCTTGTCAAGTTGAAACTAAACAAATGAAAAACAAATTACATTTCAGATATTCTTGCTGAGATCAAACGTAAAAAACTAGAAAAGAAGATGCTAAAAGATGCGAAAAAGTTGGTTTTCTGTTTCTACAAAATGGAGCACAGTTAAAGTAGATGTAACATATTCATGTTATATAATACAGTATACTATTTCCATAGTTTATAGTAAAGTGGGTGTTGTATACATGAGTACATTAAGTACTTTTTTTTAGGGATGTCAGGCGATTAAGATTTTTAATCGTAATTAATCGCATGACTTCAATAGTTAACTCATGATTAATCGCAAATTTTATATCTGTTCTAAATGTACAATAAAAAATTTTATACATTTACATACTCTTAACATAAAATTGCCAAAAATAAACTAATAGAAATATGGCTGCATCTTTTAGTCATTAATGCAGTAATTTCATAATAATTCATAAAATTGAGTTAAATTAAAAATATTTACTTTACTGTAAAAATATTGATAATGATTTGTGTTGGGGTAATTTTTCTGCCACTAGATGGCATAATTGCATTTGTAAGACGTTGGTGACAGTTCCGTGCATTCTTGTTTTGATATTAAGAGCTATTGTGAAATTCTGCACATTTTTAAAATGGTAAAATACAACTTGACCCTCGTCTCCACGGCATTTTTATGAAATTTATTACTGCTAAATTTTGACGTGGATGTGTCTGCTGCATGGCGATTGGAATTCCCCCCAGGAAGGGGCCGGTCATTAATCGCACGTTACAAAAATGAGCGGCATTAAAGAACCTTTAAATTTAAATTTAAATATGAACACACTCATTTTGACATCCTTATTTTACCGTAAAAATATTAATATTTTTGCCGCCTTTAAAAACAAAACTGCAAACCGGACCACACACCAAAAGTGATAATTGCGGCTGCGAGTTAGTCCTTATAAATTCCATCCCCGTTCGTGTGAAGAGTAAAGGCGTGTGCGTGAGGGAAAATTGCAAAAGTATGAGCCTGTTAATTTCAACGAGGGGACGTGGCCTTGTTGTGGTTTGGAGGGATGTGGCGAGGAGAGGACTTAAAATAGCAGCTCAAGACTGGCAGAAATCTTGCCGAATTCCATCTCATCAGCTCTCAGATCTCTCGCTCTCATGTCTGTCTTCACCAACCCCCGATCCGCACACGATCAAACTACTCCTCATATTTAACTCATTTACTTTCTTCATTCATCTTCTTAATCACTTCTGTCTTTGGGCATGTTTTTCATGCGAGTTGCGTCATTTTGGAACAAGCAAGTGTGGCCAGCTTAGAGCTGTAAGTGAAACCAGAATGTACATTCTAAAAACATGCATCATTTTTTTTAAAGTTATAATTATAAATGAATGAGATGTTAATATAACAATGCTGAATGTTTCATATGACACGTTTTGTAATGTCATAATGACTGTATTGTAGTATTAGAATAAAATGTAATTGCACATCCACTCCAGTAGATGGCAGTGGTGCTCTCATTTTATGATTTATTTAATTTAAAATATTTTCTGTTACATACTAAAAAAACAATGATCTATATTATATTATATATATTTATATCGTTAAAATATATATATATATATTAATAAGTATACAATTTCCTGTATAGGCATACTGTACTTATAAAATATTTTTTCACCACCACTCTGAGTAGGATATAGAAAATGGATGGCAGGATACCTTTAATAATGTTTTCACTATTCCCACTATTTCATTTATTTATTTTTGTTGTCATTTTAGTATTTTATTTACGAATTTATTACAAGTGTGTCACTAATATGCTGGTGTAGATAGAAATACTATACAATAGATACTCTTCTCATCTTTGCTATATTTACATAATATTATTTTTTAAGAAATATTTTGACAATTCCCTTATTTCTATTTAAAAAGTATTTTTGTTGTTCTTTTTTTCCATTAGTGTCCTGATATACTTGTTTCGAAAATGATATTTTTTTCCCACAAAAACTCTAGATTTTGCTACAATTTCAAAACGGATAAGTGCATATACTTTTCTACTAAGTGCATTGTATGTATAAAAAAAATGAGAAGAATAGATAATTGCCATTATTTTCATGCATTTGTTAGAAAAAATGCTGTTCAATAAAAAAATGTTTCTTTTTTTTTTTAGGAAACTGGTATTGGTCTGAAAAAAGTCATATTATATATACCTTATATATATATATATATATATATGTATATATATATATATATATATATATATATATATATATATATATATATATATATATATATATATATATATATATGTATATATATATATATATATATATATATATATATATATATATATATATTAGGTATATATAATATGACTTTTTTCAGACCAATACCAGTATATATATATATATATATATATATTTTTTTTTAGTGTGTGTATTACTTTACGTATGAAATCCAACTATAGGTGATGTCTTTTCCTGTGTGTAGCCTGTGTTCCCGCTAGCTTTTAATAAATAGATTGCCAGGGCAAGTTGACTTGGATAAATGTGCTTAGTATTCAAATCAAGTATAAAAAAAGAGCATATAATTGAGTCGAGACCGAATCTCGAGCGAGATGTTAAGCCCTGGAAGCACCAAAACAAACGCTAATGCAACATCTTGCACACAATCGCTGTCGTATGTTTAAACGAACACACCCTTCCAGTCTGCCAAGCAGGAAGAAACACACTCAGCTGGGCATTGTGTCCAACGGGGCATGCCACTTAGCCTCGCTCTTTTCACGCACACACACACGGCGCCGGGCTCTCGTGTTTCCATGGCAATCTGCGCCAGCGATCTTCCCACGGTGGCTGTGGAACCGACGACTGAGTGTTGCACAGAGGCGCATGTGTGAATGAATGGAGCGCGCTTGGTGCGTGTGTGTGCGCGCGTGCGTGTGAGCGTGCGTGTGCGTGTGTACAGAGTGCTAACCTGTCCAGTGAAGAATCCAGATGTTCAGACACTCACTGGGCTGATAGCGCTCTTGACCCTCAGTGTACGGGACCTCAATGGGGCCGGGCCTCTTATCTGTCATGTTGCTTTGCTTTGACACTTGGCACCTGGGCTGCTATCTTCAGTCTTGGGTAGTAACTAAGTACAAATACTTAGTAATCATACTTAAAGTAGATTATTTAGGTGTATGCACTTCTTATGTTTACTCCATACTTGTATTTGGTGTGTCAAAATAAGCTTGTTACTTCTTTTTAACCAACGTGGATGACGACAAAGTAAAAAAAAAAAAAAAGACGGGAATCAGGGAGCATTAGCAACAATAGATAGATAGATAGTAGATTCAGAGAATCAAGGCCTTATTTTGGTTGGTGATGATGATTATTTGTGCCAGCCTAAAAAAAACATTCCCTTTAAAATTGATCTAAAATGGAATCTTACAAAGGATGTTTTTTTTCTCTCTCTCTCCGTGCCAATTTATCAGATATTGTATACAACTGGCAGTAAAAATTACACAGTAAATTTTGTAGCGTAAATTTGACTCGGAATCGGATCGCGCATCGATAATGTAATTAATGTAATGTGATTCTCTTTTTTGAGTTGGAACTTTCCTTTCCTATGCACGTGGATTAGGTTGTTGGAATTCTAAAATGATGGAACCTTATGGAATTATGGAGCCTTTGACTCACCTTTAGCATATTTTACTCTGAATTAACATTTATGAAAGGGATGATATTTGTTACCCATAACCCTTTACGGCACTAATATTTAAAGTAGCAGGCCATCGATGTTTCAGTTTCAGAAAGAGACTTGTGCCTCCATCACGGGATGAATTCGACAGTAGTAGAGCCACATTCCTTTTGGATGGATGGATGAATGGATGAACTGCTTATTATTATATAGCGCTTTTTTTTTAGCTATAGGGAGCAAATCGGGGGTCAGTGCCTTGCTCCAGGGCACTTTGACACAGTCACCTCATTAATCCACACCATATTCATATTATGATCTAAAAAACCAAAATGGCCGGTAGGCAACAAAAACAAAGGAATTGACCTCGACTGTATTTTCACAGGGGACAAACCTTATGAAGTCTAAGGAAAAGCGGAATTAGCATATTTAGCCTTTCTGAAGAAGCCCATAGAGAAGCAAAAAGAAGAGAATGAATCATCAATCAACACCAATTTTCCCACCTGAGAACAATTGCCGACGACTCTCACACCTCATACAAGAGATGGAGTCCTCATGTTCCATCATTCCCACACTCCTCACCTCTGTGCCACAAATTAGTCCAGCCATTGTTCCACATGAGCATACAATTAAAGAAGCATGAGAAGAAAGACGGAAGGAAGGAGAGCAGGATGAGACTGGAGGCTAATTGACAGAGGGTGACTGAGCAAAGGGTTGGAAGGACAGGGTGGTGGTGGGGGTGACAAGCCGGGGAAGGGCAGATTAAAGGCAGAGAGGAGGGACACGAAGAGGAGGCGACCAGGGGGGGGGGTGGAGGGATGGAGCCAAAACTGGCAACCCTGCCTCAACTGCCAAACGTTGTCACTGGGTGGCTGTGACAGGGAGAGGACATGCCAGAGGGAGACGAATAGAAGCTTGGGAATTCTCACCGCTTTGTCATGGGCCCTCGGGGGTCGAGTAAGTGCCGCCGCCACTAGTCAAGCAGCAGAGGAGGGAAGACCGACGAGTGGAAAGCAACACAACGGGCTTCTTATAAGCAACGGGAGGAGACGGAAGAAGCAGAAGAGGCCAAAGGGGGCACATCCACGGTCCAAAAGCAACATTTTCAGACCTGGCTCCTTCCACGAACGACCTCGTAAGGGCCAGCGAGATGAAGAGACCTCACGATTACAGCTCCGAGTCGGACACGGACGAGCTGATTGATGTGGGACAAGAGGACGGCTACTGGTGAGCAGCCCCGCCGCACACCTGACACAGGGCAACGGAAATATATATGAATTTGACATCAGAGAGTAAAAAAAAAAAATGTTTTCATTTAGCTCATATATTTTGTATCCATTCATTAAGCTCGTTATTAAAATTAATTTTACACTTATTTGCACACTTAAGCATATATATCAGCATATACAGATTTTGAGTTAGCAATGAGCAAAAAAATATATTTTACTGATTCCAAAGTATGGAATTTGCATATAAACAAAAACACGTCTCATTATTATTCACAGGAAATTTTGCAAAAAAATTATTAAAATAAAATGTGCCCCCCCCCCCCAAGTTATTTTTACTTTTTCATAAAATAAAAAAGAAACATGACTAGATGTTTTCAAAATTTGAATTGTTGAATAATAATAATATTCACTCGTATACTAAACAATCCAATCCTGCATCATACTTTAGGGTATTTATAATATTTTGACTAAAAAATGTAGTAAGATGTAGTTCAGTTATACACCCCAGCCTAATGTAACCACAAAAACGAAAAAAAATAAATATTTATAAATATAAAAAATATATATACATTTAAAAATGTAAATTTTGTGGTGTTTATTCAACACTTAGAGAGTTAAATTTAACACTGCGTTTGAGTGTCTGTGGTCCTTATAAGAATTGGTGATAGAGTAACTCTTTCCACAGTGTTAAAATTGAACTAAAAATAGATTTTTTTTTTAATTAACACTGGCCAACAATGCGCAGTGTTAAATAGTGTAGTGTTAAATAACTCTAGAGAGTAAATATGACTCCTAATAGAGTTGATTATTTACTCTATAGTGTATAAAGGCATGATGTGTTATGATTTATGGTCATATATGGTGCAAAAAAAGTTCAACTAAGCATGAGATAAGATCAAATACAAAAATAATTTAATCAGTTCCATGTCAACAGAAAAGTGTCTGAAATTGAAATATGTTGTAAGTCATCTACACATGTTGTTGGAACTGTTAACATGAGAGTTCAAAGGTTCCAAAATCTGGAACGGAATCACTGGTGCGACCAGAGAGAGAGAGAGAGAGAAAAAAAAAAAGCATCTTCAAAACGGGTTAAAACGGGTCCGCAGGCGACAAGCGCGCTGGGCTGTAACGGACAAACCGATCCCGTCTTATTTGTCAGCGCGTGTTTGTAGCCAGAGGAATTCTGACAACGTCACGGGGCCTCAGCAGGCAGTACGTGACAAAAAAGGACGGCCTCGGGGGTCAATTGAATTTCTGCGTGACATGCCCTTTCAAGTGGAAGCCATCAAACGGCATCCTAAACAAAAACACACGACCACATTGGCAGCGTTAAAATCGAATAAAAACACAATGGGGACAATGTTGCCGCTCCCTCTTGCAGGTCTGTGCGCAAACAAACATTGGCAGGGTGTAACCATTTTGGATTGTGGCTCATGGGAGCGTGTGCATGGCCTCCAGGCCGTAAAATCGTAAAAAAATTAAATGGAAAGTAGAACGGCATGTAATCCGAAATCAATGCCTGTTCGCAACGCACTTTTGCAGCAAATGCCCAACGAGATCTGACGTTTTATTCTGCCTCTGTGTTAAATTAAAGAATGGTAATAAAAACAACATGTAGACTCACCAAATATTCTCATGCTGTATACAGCCCAGTCACCGGGTCCATGTCCCCTGGCAGCGCATCACAGATTCTGGCCCGAAAGAAGAGAAGAGGGGTGAGTGCATTCAAATCTTAATGTGGTTAAACGATAATACTGTTGTAGTCATACAGTAATCCACCTTCATATTTGCATGGGTCACCTCATCCTAATGTACTACTTTCCTATTAAGACATGGTTCATGTGGTAGATGTTTAAAAAAAATAAAATAAAAAAAAAGAGCACAAAAATGAATGAATGAATGTTGAATTTTTCAGTCAATAATAATGCAAATTGGTAAATGAGGTTAGGTTTAGGATCAGGGTTCGGCCATGGACGGAGTATGGTAGGTGGGTACGATTGAGGTAAATGGGGGGTTGGAAGTTCCAACTTCCAACTTTTGATTCCAAACTCCAAATGCCCGAAGCCAGCTGGGATGGGATCCAGCACCCCCGCGACCCTTGTGAGGAATATGCGGTTAAGAAAATGGATGGGTGGAATTTAATTGAATTAAGGGTGGGAGGGGGTGCCTGGGACTGACCCTAAGCCCCCGCTGACGTGCCAGAATGCCAGAGGTCTGAAGTGTGGAGACCTCCAGAGGGCGACATCTCCTGGACACGTAGCCGAGAACGAACCATTGCCGTCTGAGTACGAGAGTCGGGGTCTGTGTTTAGGCCCCTCAGGGGAAGGTTGACTTGGTACATTGCTAGCTAGCAACTCGGGCTAAAGCCAAACTGTAGGATGGTTTTTTACTTTCTGGACCTGGATTTGCCGCGTTTGGACTACAAGATGATCGCAAAAGACTTTCTTCACGTTTATGATTGGCTAATACACATCACAATTGGCAAGCAAGTTATAGTGTCAGCAGTTGCCCCAGCATGCACTTGGCAGCCTACGAAAATATACTGACAGAATTTTGCTCTCCAATAGATCATTGAGAAGAGGCGCAGGGACCGGATCAACCACAGTCTGTCGGAACTGAGGAGGCTGGTGCCAAGCGCCTTTGAGAAACAGGTGACAACTCAAGCCAAATGGTTGTTTGTGTGTGTAAAATCCTATGGCATATATTTTGAAATAAAGTAAAGTCCATTTTGGTCAGAAGAATCTGTGTCTTTTATAAAAGACCAAAAACATCTCTTGACACAAATCTGATCCGGGATTGTAGCTATTCAAAGATTGATTTTGCATGACACAAATTCTTGAGTCTTGGCGGAGGTCTCAAGTCTTAACTTAAACTATTGGGGACTTTCTGTTCTGTTCAGGGCTCCTCAAAGTTGGAGAAAGCCGAGATTCTGCAAATGACTGTGGACCACCTCAAACTTCTGCATGCTATGGGAGGAAAAGGTAAGAGTTCTTCTTTGTGTTCTTTGTAGAATAAAACAAATGATAGCATCTCTTCTTCTTTTATGACAACTTTCTCCCAATTTGTTCTAGGCTACTTTGACGCAAGGGCTCTGGCAGTGGACTACAGGACTTTGGGCTTCAGGGAGTGCGTTGGAGAGGTTGTCCGGTACCTCAGCTCTCTGGAAGGAGAATCTCCAGACCCCATAGGCGCCCGCCTGGTCACGCATCTCTCCCACTGTGCAAGTGAACTGGACCCCCTGATTCTTCAGTCGCACCCAACCTCCGCTTTGCCCTTCCCTCCTTGGCCCTGGGTATCCTTCCCCCAGATGTCCGCCGCCCTGCCGGCCTCATCGTCACCGCCCTTCCCCAACGGACGAAGGGATCTCGCCTTGATGGGGAGCTACCCGCCAGCCGCAGCGCTCCGCCTTGCACCGTTGGCCGGCTGCCAACGAGGGGCGCCGCACCTGCTCGCCCCCACGGCTCTTACAACAATTCACAGGCTGCCATCCCCCGTGGCATCCCCATGCTCAGGTCCGCCCAGACCGGCTCAGGCGTCCCCTCGCAACAACTCTAGGAACTCGCCTCTTCCTCCTGCCCCTTCCTCTTCCTCTCCAACCACTGCGCCGCCACTCGTCTCATTCAGACCATTCGCTCCTCTGGTGTCTTCCTCAGTCCAACGTCGTGGCTTAGTTGGATCAGGCAAATCTGCCCAAGGATGGGCGACTGAAATTGGAGCTTTTTGAGGACTATCTTTCTTTCTTTTCTTTTCTTTTTTAACCCCAACTGAACTTTACAAGGGATACAAAACTCCCATGTAGCAAACGATGCAAACGATTGATGAACATTTAAGGGCTGTGACTTTTTTTTTTTAAAGGACTCTACAAGCCATATCAGACTGAAAGTTTCTGATTATCGTCAACAAAGTATCAAGGAACAATGAAGACATTTGTCAGCAAACGGACGATCTTGATTGTTCAATAGAAGAATGTCCAACAGAGCCATATGTGTATGTTTAACACAAAGCAATGATTTCTCAGCTGTGATTTATGTATTAATTTCCAAATCAATTATACATAAGATGATTGTTTGTGGCAAAGAATGTTTTGGACAACAAATCTGCATAAAAACTAAGTGCCTTTACCTTTTGGTTGTGTATTTTGTCATCATCCCAAAGGTGTTTTTATTCTCGCTGTACCATATTCCCTCCAGGGTTGGGGAATCCAGGTCCAGAAAGTAAAAACCCTGAAACAGTTGGGTTTTAGCCACAGGTGCTTCTACTCAACTGGCAGGTAAATGAGCTCATCTCCACCTATTGAGTAGAAGCACCTGTGGCTAAAGCCAAACTGTGGCAGGGTTTTTTACTTTCTTGACCTGTATTTGCCACCTTGAACTCAGGAATACCTTTCTTCCCAATCTTTTGTCATGTTATTATGACCTCTTTCTCATAATATTGCCACTTTTCTCTAAGATTTTTAAATTATAACAAAAATGATTAATTTATTCCCATAATATTTACACTTGGTTTACTTATTCTTTTACATGTGGTCTTAATGCAATCATAGGAGTAGGGTAAAACTAATGAGGCAGTTTCCACAAAACTTTGGAGCCAAGGACAAAATCCTGGATATACTTATTTGTGGGATTTTTTTTTTTAATTTCCTTCATGAATATTTCATCAACCCTAAAAGGATGATTCAGTCAGTGTTGACCTAAATTGTGATTTTATCAATATGTTCTAAAAATGTTATCAATGCGTGCAAACAACTTTATACCAAGATATTCGAACGACTTTATACCAAGACGTTCGAACGACTTTATACCAAGATGTTCGAACGACTTTACCAATACGTTCAAACGACTTTATACCAAGACGTTTGAACGACTTTACCAATACGTTCAAACGACTTTATACCAAGACGTTCGAACGACTTTATACCAAGACGTTCGAACGACTTTACCAATACGTTCAAACGACTTTATACCAAGACGTTCGAACGACTTTACCAATACGTTCGAACGACTTTATACCAAGACGTTCGAACGACTTTACCAATACGTTCGAAACGACTTTATACCAAGACGTTTGAACGACTTTATACCAAGACGTTCGAACGACTTTATACCAAGACGTTCGAACGACTTTACCAATACGTTCAAACGACTTTATACCAAGACGTTCGAACGACTTTATACCAAGACGTTCGAACGACTTTACCAGTACGTTCAAACGACTTTATACCAAGACGTTCTAACGACTTTACCAATATGTTCAAACAATCTTATGCCAAGAAGTTCGAACAATTTACCAAAAGTCATTCAAACGATTTTATACCAAGATGTTTGAACGACATAGCCCAGTCAAAACTGTTTACTCCACACTGTCAGTTCCTCACTTCTATACTGTATATAAGGAACGGACTTATTGGGCAAACGGCATTCAGTATCTAAAAGGAGCGGACAATGTTTCGGGGATGCCACAGCGGGGCAAAGCCATCACATAATCCTGCACCACTGTAATTATGTTTCCCCTCATATCAGCGTGCATCATCTTCTCCATTGCCATTCTTTTCCCCCAATCCTGCGGTCTACCAGAATGCTATCTTCTCTCCCTGTTTGTCTACGCCGCTGTCTCCTCAACAATGGGCAAGGCAGTGAGGATGAGGCAGAGACGCAAAGGGGGAAAAACAATGACAAAGACCTCAAAGGCTCGCTTGCGTTTGCGGAGCATGTGCGGGCGGGAAGATGACAAAGCCACGGCGAGATGAGAGGAAGAGTGTGAATCCCACAGGGGTCGGCGAGAACAGTGATGGATGACGCTTGGGTCGTCTCTCAAGCAGACAAGCGTAATTGTGTCGTGCCTCGTGAAAACAGTCGCGAGGGGATGAGAGGGACTAGTGTGTTTGCCGGAGAATGCTTTGATCCGCTCCAGGATACCATGTCTGTGGTCTGCGGTCCAAAAATGTGTGTGTTCTGCAACGTGCACTTTGTTTATTCGAGCCAGTGTGCTGGCAGGCCAACGCTGTGCTGTTGCCCTGTGTTTGTGCGCCTTCCAGAGGGCTTTGTTTATGCGGAGCCATGCGTGTGCGTGTGCGTGTGTGTGTTATGCGAGTCTTGGGGGCTGGCGTCAGGACTGAACCGCCGTGGCGGCACGGCTCTCGTGCAAGGTCGGCCGGCGGTTGCACGGATGGGATTGCGGCGGAATGTTTGTGGAGGACGCGAGTGCGCGCACATGGCACACTCTCTCACACACACACACACACACACACACACACAAACGCACACGTACACAGCCGGACTGGCAGTGCGCTGACTGGAGGAGCCGGAGTCACCACCGCAGCTTCCAGAGAGCACGACCGCAGTCACACTGCACGGAGGTTCCCACGGGGGAGGGGAGCCGGGAAGACGCGGCAATAATTTGTGCGTGCGTGTGTCGGGCGTGTCTGTGAGAACAACTTAAAATGCAAGGGTAGTTTAAAAAAAAAAAAACATCAACAAATATCTGAAATAGAGAACATTTTTGCTATTGTGTGAAAATAAACTTAGGGAGTCACATGCTCATTGCTTACTATTTTCAGTTCAACTCTCCACCGTGCGCGTGTGTGTGCGAGTGTGTGTGTAAATAATCCCCCCACCAAAAAAATTATAATTTTCTTTCGCACCATAGGAACAACAAAGTTTCCATTTTCTTGTAAATAGTCAGTATGGAAGCGTGGAATTGCCAATGTGGAGTAAACATTTTTGACTAGCGAATTTGAACTAGGGGTGTCCGGCGATTATTTTTTTTTAATCGGAATTAATCGCATGACTTCAATAGTTAACTCGTGATTAATCGCAAATGTTATATCTGTTCTAAATGTACAATAAAATGTACAATAAAACTTTTTTCATACTGTTAACATAAAAGTTTTAAAAATGTTAAACGAATAGAAATATGGCTGTATCTGTTAGTCATTGATACAGTAATTTCAAAATCATTCATAGCATTGAGTTACTGTACTGTAAAAATCGAGTGTGATATTGATTTGTGTTAAGGTAATTTTTCTGCCACAAGATGGCATAGTTTCATTTGTAAGACGTTGGTGCATTTTTCTTTTCATATTAAGAGATATGTAATTAATACCATGAAGTAACTTTTTTAAAATGGTAAAATACAACTTGACCCCAGTCTCCACAAATATATGCATTATTATTAAATTTATTACTGCAAACTTTTGCTGCGTTGTGACTGGAATTCCCCCAGTACAAGCTTTACAAGTAAGGGGCGGTCATTAATTGCGCGTTTAAAAAATGAGTGGCCTTAAAGGAACTTTTGATTTTACTGTAGTTGAAACTAGCAAAAATGGATGTACATTTGTTTTAAAGTTAGAAAATGATTCATAAGCAGTCGTACAGCTTAAAATGTCACTGTCATCACTGCAAGTAGCTACATAGCTTTCCAATGCAATTTGGATGCTATTGCTAGGCTAGCTGCTCCTTTTAGCTAACTACATTATGTCATCACTGAAAGTAGCTACATAGCTTTCCAAGGCAATTTGGATGCTATCGCTAGGTTAGCTGAGTGTTGACACTAGCTCTAAAAACAGCAATGAGCTCAAATCACACGTACCATTGTGCCGTTTGGTCCGAGGAGCGAGGCCTGCTCAACAGGTTCTTCCTTTGAACCGACAGAAAATGGATCACTTCTTCAATCCATTTGCAACACATCTCCTCACAGGCATTGCAAAAGCTACCCGGTTATTGTGTCGACAGTCTCACACACACACACTTCATTTTTTTCTAATGCAGTGGTAATTGTTTTTTGTTTAATTACATTTTATTTCTCACTTTAGCTCTTATCTTTACATTTCTCAAAACTATAATACGTCAAGATCCTTACTCACCCATTTGTAACTGATACAGATCCGAACAAAGACATATCTGTGCTCACGACCCGAATAGATACGGATCAGCAAAAATATTTACACACACACACACACAGCATAACTGAACATTTTGTGTCCTGCCAAGTGTGCCTTTGAACACAGCTTTATCTGAAAACTCTCACGCACAAGGTCTAGCAAACATGAGATCTGGCTTGCCACGAACAAACCTTTTGTGGCTTATAGTCAAGAAAGTCAGGAGGTTGCTCATTGCAGTTCCTCTTTTGTGAAACCAGACACCACACTTAATTTTGAAACATTTATTGGTAGGGTCTCCCCCCCCCCCCCCCCCATTTGCTTCCAAAAATCAAAATTTTGATGCAAGTGACAAAGAAACACTCGTCAGGAGGTTGCTGATCTAAATGCAGGTCCTCTTGGTGAACCCGGACACCACATTGTTGAGTTTGGCAACTTTGGGAGGAGCCGGCATGGTGATGACGCGCTTGAGATAGCAGCGACGCCTGTCGGAAAGAACTCGTGCATATATATCAATGTCGCATGTCGAAATGACCGTGTAATACTGTACCAGTAAGCTGCGTCCTGGTAGTCCTCAGTGACGTAAGTGTAGAACTGACAATTCTGATCAATGGAACACGTCTTCTGGCACGTTTCTGCATCATCCATCAGCTCAAAGCGAATATCCGAACCTTGGAAATCGACCCCTTCAAGAGCGGTCTTTGCCCAGTCTGTTGGTCCAAAACAACAAGATGACCAAGAAATAGCTGAATTTCAACAGGAATTGGAGATGAATAATGACTAATTTGTCACATTTTATATACAATCGATCAAAGCAAGCCTACAATATTATTATAAATACACAGTACGACACCAACTCTCCGCCCTGACTATAAATATAAAACTGCCTTGAATAGTAGATATTTGTTGTGCACTCTCTGACAATGAGAGCACTACTGCCACCTACTGTAGTGGATGCATAACTACACTTTATTCTAGCACGGTTTATTTTTATTTATTTAAATAAATCAACGAAAATCTGTATAACACAGTTCAATCATTTCTCTCATAACACGTCTAAGAATAAAATACATCATACGCACCACAGATGTTTATTTATAGGCAAACTCAATTCTCTGTTGCTAGCAATGTTGATATGGTCCGAGAGTTACCGTAAGCTTAGTTGCTGCCACTGTAAATGGCGAATAAATCTTTTACTGGGTTGAAACAAGCTAGCCAGGTACAGAAAGCTGTCCGACATCCTCACAACGTCCAGGTTTTTTCTTTTTTTGAAAAGTCCCCATGAAAATGAATATTCATTCCTCTCCCCGCTCTGAACCAATCAGAGGACGGGAAAATGTTGACGTCCACCAAGGCCTTGTTGATTTTATTTTTATTTAAAAAAAAAAAAGGTGATGAATAACACTCACTGGTATCTTGTTGACAGAAGTGTGTTGCTATCCCAGACGTTACACCTTCTTGGGAGCTCATCACCAGTTCATTGGGAATGTCTTTCAGATGACAGGTGAGGGAATCGCTGCACAGATAGAATACACCCGTGTTTATTGTATAATCAGTAAATGGGAATAACAGGCTAGTCAAAACGAGCACCTCTGGTGAGAGAAGTAAGTGCAGCGTGGATGAGCAGAGCACAGCGCCAGACAATACTCTGGTGTGCCGGCCGGTTGTGACTCAAAGGGTTTCCCCGCAAAGTCGGTGTTTGGAAAGAGTTTCGAGGAACACGCTAGAACACGGCAATGTGATACGGTTAAGAACATGCGCAGCATTACCTTGGCTTTTCTTACCTGTGTCGGAGGGCTGACTGAGTTGGACGCTGTGCGAGAAGCCAGAAACCACGCCGTCCTTCCGGTTTACATTCAAGGTCATCGGCAGAGGCCAGCTGAATTTCAGGTGGCATTTATACCTAAGAAAAGAAATATTTGTATCAAGGGGTGTCAAAATGAGTGTGTTTATTTTGAGTTAAATTTAAAGTTGGGGGAATTCTAGTTGCAATGCAGCAGATACGTCCACGTCAAAATTTTGTGGAGTTATATTTTACAATTTAAAAAAATTTGCAGAATTTCACAAATGACTTCATGTTAAAGATTAGATAGCTCTTAACTCATTCACTGCCATAGATAGTAGTATGAAAACCTAGAAAAATAATTACTGTAAATTTAAAACAGATCAAGTCATGTGATTATTACAATTTTTAATCGCTTGACGGGCCTAATTTTAAAAAAGATACTAAAAATAAGGGGAATTTAATCGTATGATAATTTTATATCTATTTTAAATGTACAATAAAAAAATTCTTGGTTTTCATAAAAAAAATTACTAGCAAATATGTCACATTAATTTTTGACGTCAATAATCGTCAATGGCAGTGAAAAAACTGAGCTGTCACAAATGTTAAACAATTGCAATTATGCCATCTAGTGACAGAAAAATTACCAACACAAATCAATATCACACCCCAATTTTTTTTACATCTTTTTAATTTTAACTCAATGTTATCAATTATGAAATTACTGTATTAATGACTAAAAGCTGCAGTCATATTTCTTTAACATTTTTACCACTTTTATGTTAACAAGAGTATGAAAACTTAGGAAAAATATTTTATTGTACGTTTAGAAGAAAAATTTGTAATTAATCGTGAGTTAACTATTGTAGTCATGCGATTAATTACAATTTTAAAAAATTATCACGACACCCCTACTTGTATCAAACAAAAACAAATACAACCATGCAAATTAATTTACCTGTATTTCTGAGCTGTGTAGACACCATTGAGAAATGTAAAGAACTGGCAATAGGGGTCTTGAGTGCACACTCTCTGACACTCCTCATAGTCGACTGTGAACAGGGTCCGATAGTCTGCCCCGAAAAAGTCCACATTCCGGTATATGCCTGACAGGCATGGCTCTTAAAGACAGGAGGTGGGAGTGTTAGCAAAAAATTAGACCAATTTGTTGTAATATATGTGGTGTAAATTACGTGGGTCTGGGCCGCAAGGTTTGAGAGAATATCCGGAGGTGACACCAAGTAAGGGTTTCTGAACGTTGGGCTGTCCAGAGGGCGTAGACTTAAGGTAGCAGTAGAAGTGTCTGCAAAGAGGTCCAGCAAAGAATTACACTACTCACAAAAAGTTTGAATAATGGGTTTTGTAATTTAGACATCAAAAGATTAAGACGTCAGCTAACAATTGCCCAAATGTCCAATATCCTTAAATTTACTGCACATTGAAACATATTTTGCCAACTTCCTTTTAAATGTGTATTTCCACCTGTCATCTCTGGTCCAATCCGCCCGTACGAACGTAAAGAAGAGACAAGATGGGTACTGCGTGCACCGATATTGACAGTGATGCACATCAGGAGAATACTCGAATTTGAGGTCTGTTCCCGGAAAGTCAACATTCCCCAACAATTCGCGTTGACATTCTAGATAAGAGGGGAAAAACAAGTGTGCATATCAATGTCAAATCACATGAAAATTAAGTTTTACCTTGGCTTAAGGAGAGGCTGCTAATAGAGAGGACGCTCAAGAGGATGAAAAACGCTTCCATGTTGCGGTCCACAGTGCAAATGCCAGTTTTGCAATTTCATTTAAAACCGCAATCTGTGCTTGGTGTCATTGACCTGTCCTGTGATTGGCTTATGAGATCGCATAATGTTTGCTGAAAACAAAACAAAAAAAAAACATCTATTTGTTTCATAAAAGTTAAACAAAGCTGCAAACAAACATCCTGGGGAGGTTATCAGTCAGAGTCCATCAACCTCTTGCTGCCAAAACATACTACACAAGCATGCCAAAAGTCCAAACAGCTCACAACACTCGACATTCTACACCCAAAAAATAAAATAAATAAAAAAAGGGTAAAAAACAAACAAAATGAACAACAATAAACCACATGAAAATGAATACACAGACCGTTTCACCTTCGCTAAAGGCGCAATTGCTAACAGAGAGCAGCCCTATTAGGATGAAAACCGCCGCCATGGTCTCAGTGAGTCCACAAATCTACTAAGCTGACTGACTGTTGTGCAGTTTCCTCTTTTATACCTCACAAGCTCTGTGCTGATTGGAGTTAAGCTGTCCTGTGATTGGCTAACTGCCGCTTATCCGGGATCAGTGTTCAGGTAGCAGCCCCAGCAGGTAAATTTGCTGCTAATTGATTGATTGTCTTGCATGTTTACAGACTGGGAAACAGTTTTACCTCCACTCGTGTGCTCTTTTTTTTCCGAGCAGCAAGGCATGCTAAATTAATATGGATTAGTTCTTCCTTTGAAATGACAGAAAATGAGGAAGACAAGTGTTATATTGCTCAGTGCATTTGTACAAGTGCCCACTAGGTGGCGCCTGTGAACCAGATTAAAAATGGACAGTGTGACGTTCATGCCGAGGAAAGTGTGTTTAGTGAACATACAGCACTTACAACAAAAAGAAAGCTGCTTTTCGAGATAAAAAAAACAAACAAAGAAATGAAAGTCACCGAAATAGAGAATGCTTACCATGTTTACTAGTTTCTATTTGCCGAAGCACACTAATATTAACATACTAAATAAATGTTTATCAATGCCAAGTGCCATGTCATGGTGAATGCTAGGCTATATATATTCATCTTAATGTATTTGTTTTTATTGTAATAGGGTTTGACTCAAACTGCTAGTTCATTTAAATCAGTTTACTGCAGCATTATCATCTCTTTTGTTATTCTCGTTGCTATCTTTTAACTATTCTGCTGCTTAGTTTTTAATCATTTTAAACCAATAATTTTAGATTATATCTCGACTTTTTGCAATGTTTGAATGATATTTGTTTCTCTTTATGTAATACATTTGTTTAGCACTTTTCTTTTTTTGCACATGCAATGTGCTATACAAATAAACTTGCCTTGCATAATGTCATTATTGTCGGTCAAGTACAACTAACACAAGAAGATAAAGTGTGGTCTACATTTCACTTATGTTCCCTGCCGTTGTCAGCCATTTTGGAGTTAAGGCAGACTGACATCTTCAAGTAATTGCAGGTGAAGTTTAGATATTGGATTTTACATAAATATGTATGCAACAATACACATATATCCATACAGCTGTTGTCTCATTAAGGTTGAAGGGCATTTTCATTCATTCCTGCTGGTTTATGAGAGGTAGGGCACAACTATGAACAATTTTGCATCTTCAATAAACTTTACATTATTGGGATGGCGATTGTGTTCAGTTGCTGTGCTGCTAACATGCTGTTCTATTTAACTAGTGAATTCTAAGCAAGTCTCAAAGATTAAAAAAAATAATAATAATTTTCAAGTAATTTACATTTAAAGATAAACCAGCACCTATATTTGAATGTGATGTTTTAACAGCCCAAATGCTGCCGCTTCAAGTATAGAACCCCATAGGACTAACACTTTAAATACGGAAGATTAACATGTCGCATTAAACACTTCACATATGTTTTGTAGAGCAATTTGAAAGTCCAAAACCGGTTACGAGTAGAGCAACCTCTGTTGTCAAAATAGAGCAACAGCCTAAATGTGCTCCCTCTGCTGGCTTGACCCTGTAGTGCGTAAAAACAAAAACCCACTTAATCGTGGAAGTGTAAACTTTTATTCTACCCATATCACAGATAAACCGTTTAATTTTGAAAAAACTTTTTTTTTTATTTGCGCCAGAAATTAAGATGCACATGGCAGTCAGGAGGTTGATCATCTAAACGCAGTTCCTGTTGGTGAAGCCAGAAATCTGATTGGCCACTTTGATAACTCTGGGAGGAGCTGGCAAGGTGATGACGCGCTTGAGATAGCAGCGGCGCCTGTCAGAAAGAACATGAATCAATGTCAGAGACAGACAGCAGAAAGTCGAATACCGTACACCTGTGAACGGGGTCGTTTGCATTGATGCAAGTGTAGAATTGACAATTATGATCAATAGAACACGTCTTCTGGCACGTTTCTGCATCAAACATCCGTTAGCTCGAAGCGAATGTCTGACCCATGGAAATCGACACCCTCAAGAGCCGTCTTGGTCCAGTCTGTTGGCACGGAACAGACAAATAGGAATAAAGCAAGCATACATTTTGACGACTAAGCAATATGCTTTACTTCAAAACAAAGGCATTTTTTTCCTGGGGGGGGCGCAAGTGAGGCAATGCTGTACTCTAAAAGATCCAGTAGGGGGCATGAGAGCATGTCTGTCGATTGATAATTACATTCTGCCGAAGAATGTATATAAAACATTTTTTTTAATGTCTCCTGGCAGAGTACATTTGAAAGGGAAACTGGATATAATATTTAAAATTTAGAAAATTAATTTTATACAAAAAAAAATGCCACCAGTGCAAGTACGCTTTCAAAAGGCAAACTGGATGCTATTGCTAGCTGCTACTTTGCTAACCAACTACAGCACAAGCCAAGTAGAGTATTTTCCTTTAAAAATAATAATAATAATTAAAAAGGTGTTGAATAACACTGGCATCTTGACAAAAGTGTGTTGCTATCCCAGATGTTACACCTCTTTGAGCACTAATCACCAGATGATTGGGATTGTTTTTCAGATGACAGGTGAGGGAATGACTGCACAGAAAGAATCAACCCCGTGTTTTTCCTCTCCAAATAATCAGTAATTGGGAATAAACAAATCATTTAAATCACCTGTCATAAGAGAAGTAGGAGCATAACGCCAGACAATACTCAGACGTTCCGGCAGATTGTGACTAAAAGGGTTTTTCCCGTGATGTTGGTGCTTGGGAAAATACTACAGCACAACATAATACGGTTAAGAAAATGAAAGTTTACACAGCATTACCTTGGCTTTTTTTTCTTTTTCTTACCCATGTCCAGGGGCCGACTAAATTTGACGTTGTGTGAAAAGCCAGACACCATGTCGGCATTCCTGTATACCTTCAGGGTCCTTCGTAAAGGCCAGGTGAATTTCAGGTGGCATTTGTACAGTTTGTCGACATTCTACACCCAAAAAAAAAAAAAAAAGGGTAAAAAAACAAACAAAATGATCAACAATAAACCATATGATAATAAATACACAGACTGTTTTACCTTCGCTAAAGGCGCAATTGCTAACAGAGAGCAGCCCTATTAGGATGAAAACCGCCGCCATGTTCTTAGTGAGTCCACAAAGCTACTAACTGTCTGTTGTGCGGTTTCCTCTTTTATACCTCACAACGTCTACGCTGATTGGACTTGAGCTGTCCCGTGATTGGCTAACACATCCATCCATTTACTGCCGCTTGTTTAGGGTCAGTTTGCAGGTGAGGTAGCAGCCCCGGCAGGTAATTTGCTGCTAATTGATTGATTGGCTACTGTGGTTGCATGTTTGCAGTCTGGGGTGTTAATCGTTACAACATTCTGCGATCTTGGTTACCATATTTAGCAAAATGAGTGTCGAAACATTCATTAATACTATTGTGAGATTCGAGAAAATAAACTCTCACTAAAATGGAGGATGCTTGCCACGTTTACTACTTTTTCTAACTATTGGTATCATGTAACCCCAACTAAGCAGTTAGCTTAACAAGCTAATACTAGCATGCTAATGTGAAGTACCATATGGCCTGTAAATGTGATGACCTGAAACCAAATTAGCAACCTTATCTTAGTTTGGCCTAGCATGTGTTTCAGCCATCTAGTTATTTATTTATTTATTTTTATTGGCACGATGAATGCTCGGCTATTTCCAAATTTATTTGAACAGAGATTGATTCATCATTTGTATTGTGACGTCTTGCAAGAAAGCCACCAGCAAACGTTGTTTGTTTGGTATGTCACCCTTTTATCTTGAAGAAACGGCTAATGTCTAGTCTGATGCTGGATTTTAATTTGAATCCAATAATTTTGATCATTTCGATTTTTGCAATGTCTGAATGATACAGGGTAACAAAAAAGGGATTTTTTTTTAAACAAAACTAATAAAACAAGGAGTGATGGAAGAAAAATATTTTATTCATAGTAATTGAAACCTTAAAACATTCAATTTTAGAAACAATTTTAGATTCTTTTTTTTAACTCATTCACTGCCATTGACGGCTATAAACGTCAAAAATTTATTTGAACTATACCTATTAGTTTAACTTTTTTTCTCCCCATTTTTTTTTAACAAGAGTATGAAAGCCTAGAATTTTATTTTATTGTACATTTAGAACAGAAATGTGTGATTAATCATGAGTTAACTAGTGAAGTCATGCGATTAATTACAATTGAAATTTCAGGCGATTAAGTTAAATCGTAATTAATCGCATGACTTTAATAGTTAACTCACGATTAATCACACATTTTATATCTGTTCTAAATGTACAATAAAAAAAAGTATAGATTTTCATACTCTTGTTAACAAAAGTAGAAAAAAAAGTTAAACTAATAGAAGTAGTTAAAATTATTTTTTGACCTTTATAACCGTCAATTGAAATTGAAATCTGCTGACTGCTGCAACATCTCAGCTGGGATTCCATCATTATTTGATTGTAGACGGCATTTTTTAAGGTTTTAATGACTACAAATAAAATATTTTTCTTCCATCACTCTTGATTCTCTTGTATTTATAAAAAGTTTTTTTTTTTCCCCACTCCGTATGCTTTTAATGTGTTATGTGAAGCACATTGAATTGTCTTGTACATGAAATCTTGCCAAATGTTTTTTCATCTGTAAAGCCACCAAACATACCTTGAAAGAGACAAACAAAATGGCTGCGCGTGAATTTGAAAGTGCGCTTTTTATTGACTTTCATAGCACAAATGCTGCCGTTTAAAGTAGAGAAATCTACAGGAGTAACACGTTTTAAAGACAGTACAAGATGAGGTCTTATAAATGTGGTGATTACTCCGTTGTAAAGCTTCACTTTGTCTTTTCGATGTCTTTCAAGAGGTCTTTAGTCTCGGTCCAGCTCTTAGGCCAGTTTTTTTTTATGCTGGGCCGATCCTTCAGCATGTTGTAATATTGAGCCAGTTTAGGAAAACGCTCTGGACACACCCTGGAATATAAAAAAAAAAGAAACATGTTGTTTTTATAACTACCTTTTGTAGTTGTGTCCTTGTACAACCTTTGACACACTTACCCATAGTGGAAGGCGTAAGCGATGCTTGGAAAAACGACCACATCAGCCAGGGAAAAGTCCTTTCCTGCCAGGAAAGGTCCTGGCCCCTGCAAAACGGCGAAAATGGGATTAGAAAATAAAGTAAACGCCCTGATTATGCAAAAGATAGCAGCTGTGTAATGTCAATTCATTCATAGGCGAATCTGCATTATGGAAATATTCCACCAGATGGCGCTGTTATTATTTGCCAATGTTTCACGAGTAAGGGCGTTTTGTTTTGTTTTTTTGCTGGGTTGTCTGCAAAAATTACAAGGTATTTGCAGGGAAGGCAGCCACTGAATTTTTATATTATTAAATAAATTGTACATATTTATATATTTGTATCTTTTACCTTACAAATGTATCCCTCCCACAGGCTGAGCTCGGCCCCCGCAGCCTCTTTGTTCCTCTTCTTTGCAGACTCGTGCCTCTCCCCTTCCGGGACCTTCCAATCGTAGTAGATAACATCACCTGCAAAATGTCAACAAGTCATTTTAGAAACTAGATTGGTGAGATTTTGGGAGGATACAAACATTTGTTTCTGCATTTGATTTTCACGTTTTAAATAGTTGGCATATCAGTATTTTTATTTTTTACTGGATAAAAACGTCATTGAATAAAAAAAAACACATTTTGTAACTAAAAACTAAAAAAGCATCCTGTAATTTATTAAAACCTACAGTGATGACATCATTCTAGAGATTGTAAAAGTTACAAACTGGGTTTGCCACTTTTTTTGTTGTTGCTTCAAATCAGTGGAATTTGTTGCTTAGCCACAAGGGGGCAGTATAATGATATAGCAGTCCTCAATAAGCCACATTTATATCTTGTCAATGAGTATATCTACCTGGATTTTGTATTGCTTTATATAAAAATGTTATTCTGAAATGGCTTTCTTTCATGTTAAGGATGCAATAGAGAATCTCAATTTAAACTTAATTCCGAACGTGGCCCTCAAGAAATCAGCTTCGATAATGTAAAATTTTGGCAACATTCCCCTTGCAAAAACCAAATACCTCGTCTTATGATTTGTCTCGCCACTCCTAACATGTGATCCTTTGTGGGATTAACATCAGTGACCTCTTATTAATCACTAGCGCCCTGTTGCCACGAACGCACACATGATGTGTTTTGAGCAGTCCAAATCTCTCGGGGTGGCCTGTTGTTATGAGCTTCTCTCATTTGGGGTGGGGGGGGGGGGCATGTGATGGCGCCAAAGGCGTGTCAAGTCACACGATGCAATCACACAACGGATGGAAACCTGTAAAAGAAGTCAGATTGGTTGCATACCGAGCTTCTGGCCAAGTGTGGCAGCCTCGAAAATGCGCTGGTACACGATAGCTTGTTTATTATGACAGGTTGGGGTCAGCTGGGTTCCTTGTTCCTTGAACTCATTCTGTTTGGTGTTTAACAAACAAAAACAGAATTAGCATTTTTTTCTCTCTCTCTGTCTGTCTCATGGGCACATGACACACATTGGCAAATAAAATTCTGTCCAATTCGAAAAACGCTTCCAGGCTAGGTACATTGTTCAGTATTTATCATTGAGCTAATTTAGCATTTTTATTGTTAGTCAGTTAGCAAAGCTACAGCAATATAAAGTCTTTGAATTTACATTTTTGAGCATGTACATCGGTTATACATGATTAACTCATTCACTGCCATTGACGGCTATAGACGTCAAAAATTCATTTGAACTATTTCTATTAGTTTCAAGTTTTTTTTTCACTTTTGTTAACAAGAGTATGAATTTTTTTTTGTACATTTAGACCAGATATAACATTTGTGATTAATCATGAGTTATCTATTAAAGTCATGCGATTAATTACAATAAAAAAAAAACATTTTAATAAAGAAATGATTATTTAAAATAGTTTTTTGAAAAAAGATGATTTAAAAAAAGAAAAGATTATTATAAATGAGCTCATCAGGCGATTACAATTGTTATTTTTTATTAATCACATTACTTCAATAGTTAACTCACGATTAATCACAAATTTTTATATCTATCTAAATGTACAATAACAACTTTTTTTCTAGGTTTTCATACTCTTGTTAAAAGTGGGAAAAAAATTAAATTAACAGAAATAGTTTCAATGAATTTTTGACGTCTAAAGCCGTCAATGGCAGAGAATGAGTTAAAATATGGTAAACCGATGAACATGTTAAAAATGTGTCAATTTAAAGCACTTATTAAGATATTTAGCATTTTGTCTTGTTTACCAAATATTGTGACCACTTTTTGAGTAATTTTGCCACTTCTGGCCTTACCTCCAGGTATATGCAGGCACCAGCAGATTCATTGATGACTCGGTCCCCATGTTTGAAGGTAGGAAGCTTTAGCAAACACATACTTCAAAATTAGTTACATAACACACAGTTAGTTGCACGTTTGACGGCTTTTTTGCAAGCGAACTTACTTGCCCTCTGGGGTTAATCATGAGCACTTGCTGCGACTTGTGCTCCCCCTTCTCAAAGGAGAGCCGCTTGCTGTTGTAGCCTTGGAGAGCTTTCTCCTCCAGGGCGATCAGCACCCTCCAGCACGGAGGAGAACCGTCGCCCCACAACAGAGTCATGTCCTTGGCCATGGTTGAATTTGCAGCGAGTTCTCAATCAGTTCCGGGCGTCGGGAGAGCGAGTAAGACGGTGGATTGTAGAATGTCTGTTTATATAACGAGCGTGGCGGGGGGGCACTTTCGGGGAGAGTCCCGCCATAAATTAGCATAGTCACGCCCCCAGGTTAAACTCAACTAATATTTAACAAGTCCGCACATTCGTGCACACACATCCGGTTAACATTTATACTTCTTTTTTTTTTATACTTAAATTTAGACCTTGAAACAAGATTTTGTTGACTTTAAACTTAATAGACTACCATACCACCAACACTTCAAAAGATGACTGAATCATCTTCAACTGTGTGCTTACTCTTTGATTTTACTGGCGCTAAACACGGAAATGGACATTTCTGTCGTCAAATAAGTAAACGATTAAAACTATTTGTTTTGTTTTTTTAAATGTTTTGTTTGAAACTTCCTCTGGCTTCTCCTTTTCTCTGTATTAATAATTGTAAAAAAATAAATAAAAAATAAAAAAATCTTTCGTGATATTTAAACAAAAAAATTACCCCCACTGCTTAGATTACTAGTACTACATATTATGATGTCTGTATACTGTTTTGCATGTCGTGCGTTTTCATGAAACGTCATAATGACTAAGCACTTTTTTCTTGGACGCTCTGCAGTTTTCAAGCATGTACACAATAGGTAATACGTGCATTTATGAAAACAATAAAACCTCCATAGGAATTGCACCAAACATTACGACACACATTTTCATATGATTTTATTTATTTATTTTTTAAAGCTGCATTAAATTTCTTGGCACACTTGTAGCCTTTTTTTTTTTTTTAATCCTTGGATTGGTCGTACACAATCTTTGCCCTCCACACCCCTTTCAAGACAATATAATCTCGTAGTAACAATTATTGCTTATCATGTGATGCATGTTGTTTCATGGTACAGTGCGAACCTTTCATATGCCCCATATCAACTTTTCCCATTCTAAGTTAACCTGATCTCGTGTCCATTGTACAAAATAGATCAGATTACCAAACATATTCATTATGCAAGACCTTTAGCGGAGTCTTATTGTACTTCGAAATGTAGGCTAACAAAATCCATCCAAGTTCAACGCTTTGTGAACACAAGCAACAAAATGAATCATGAATCAACATATCAAATATTAAGTCATTCATGTGTCTCCATTAGTGATCATCAAAAAGTCACCATGACACAGCGAATGGCGGTTTTGTTTGTGCAACAAAAACCTGTTTGAGCGCAGCTGCGGCGTGACGGCAGTTTAAAGTAAGTAAAAGTCATACCTTTTTGTTCTATTGTAGACACAGAGATGACTTGCAGAAAATAAAAACAGCAAGGTCGTTCATTTAAAGTGCTTAATTTGATTTTATTTGATAGAATCAAAAACAAAAATGCCTTTTGAGTAAATTGAACTCTTTCCTTACTAGTTTGATTAAGCAGAATTAACCGATTTCATCAGACATAATAGTGCAAACAATATATATATATCTTTTTTTAGAAGATGGCGGTGACGTGCACGTCAGATGTCTTTGAGTGTGTCGTCTCCCTTGGGGTTCTCCAGCCAGTGAGGCGGCCAGCTGGCTTTGATGCTGGGTCGATCCTTCAGCAGAGCGTAGTAAGCAGCCAGTTTTGGGTAGCGCTCAGCTGACAACCTAAAAATTAGGGATGCACCGAAATGAACATTTTTTGGGCCGAAACTAAAAATGAGAAATGCTTGGCCGAAAAAAAATGACGGCAATTTTTTTAATTATCATTGCATTTTATTATAATCAACTCATTTACTGCCATTGATGCCTATAGACGTCAAAAATTCATTTGAACTATTTCTATGAGTTTAATTCCCCCCCCCCACTTTTGTTAACAAAAAGACTAGACTTTTTTTATTGCACATTTAGAACACATATAAAATGTGTTATTAATCTTGAGTTAACTAGTGAAGTCATGCGATTAATTACTATTAAAAAAAATTATCACCTGACGGCCCTCATTTTTTATAATCTTTTTTTTTTATCGTGAGTTAACTAGTAAAGTCATGCGATTAATTACAATTAAAAAATGTAAACACCAGACGTCCCTCATTTTTAATAATATTTTCTTTTTTTAAAGATTTAAAAAAAGAAAAGATTATTAAAAATGAGGGGCGTCAGGTGATTAAAATTTGTCGCATGACTTTACTAGTTAACTCACGATTTTATATCTGTTCTAAATATACAATAAAAAAAAATGTCTAGGTTTTCATACTCTTGTTAACAAAGTGGAAAAAAATGTTAAACTTATAGAAATAGTTCAAATGAGTTTTTGACGTCTATAGCCGTCAATGGCAGTGAATGAGTTAATAATTGACCCGAATCTGCTGGTCTCAGAACCCTATTGGGTTTCAAGGTCGGTCACCCAACTCACCCGAATCGGAAAAGATTAGCAACAGTTGGGAATATAATCACGTCAGCCAATGTGAAGGAAGTGCCGGCCACGTGGGATCCCGCCTGCAAAGACAGGCCAGATGACGTATGTTGAATACAAAATAAAAGTTTTTTTGCGAGTGCAGCCTTTTCAATTTCCCCCGTGCACACCTTGTTCAGGTAACCCTCCCACAGCTGCAGCTCAGTGACGAGGGTTTGGCAGTTTCTCTTCATGGCGGAGGCGAGCCTCTCGCCTTCAGGCACATAATACTCGTAGTAGATAACGGCACCTAAAAAACGAGGTGAGACAACAAACAGATTTGCTGTGCGACTCACGGGCTAATTAATTCCATAGGGAAGCTTTCCAACTGTGCCGCGTCACACAACTGACGATTAACAAGTCGTCGCCAACCTCCTTATTTGACATCGTACCTAGCTTGTCGTAAAAGGCGAGGCCCTCAAACGTGCGCTGGTACACGAGGGCTTGTTCGGCGGGGCCGTCTGGGATCAGCTTGGTCCCCTGACTCTTGAACTGGCTCTGCCAAAACAAGTCAACAAGACACGTTTAAACACGCTTTTACGCCTCAATAAACAATACCAACGTTGGTGGGGGGTTTTTAAACTCACCTCCAGGTAAAAACAGGCTGCGTAGGATTCATTCAATACGTTATCTCCATGTTTGAAAGAAGGAATCTGAAAGAAGCAATTTATTGGAGCATTTGGAATAAATAAAAATAAATAAAATCAAATAGTTGAAATAGTTGACCTTTCCATTATCTAATTGTCCAATTCAATATGTTAAGTTTTACAGCTGGGGTCAACTATACTGTATACTCAAATTTTTGAGCTAAATATAGGTCTGGAAAAAAATGACGAGACAACTGAAAAATTAGTAGTTGACATTCCCTGTAGTACGTCTATGTAATTCTGAAGTGTAGCCAACGCTCCCTCTAGTGGTATTTCAAAGAATCACTGCCCTGGTACAATTCAGTGGTTTAATTTTTGTGTGTATTTTCATTCAATCTTTAAGGACGGTTTATATTTTTAAGCATTTATTTATGTACAATTTTTATTCTCTATTTATGCACAATGTGTTGGTTTAAACTGTCGATACATTTTCAGAGGTATTAAACGTATTTAGTTTTCGGTATTTAATGTTGATCATACGGTGATTCTTGGATTTTTATTTTTTTAAGGCTACTTGTAATACGTTTAAGAATCCAACAGCCAATATTATTGTGACACAACACAGCAAGCAGCTTTGGTCCTCAAAGTCCATCTTTGATTTTAAAGTATTTATTATTATGTAGTGTTCGACCCCCCCCCCCCCCAAAAAAAAAGTTGTATGTATCGTGATTAGCACTTTTGTGCATGTTTATATGCACATTTTTGTATTATGACATTCTAAAAACAATGGGCCGAATGATAACACTGCCTCTGTTGATTTCAACTAACTCAAAAAGTACGTCGACAAATGATCTTTTTTTTTGGGCGTACAAGTAAAATATTAAAATCTTGCAACGGACTCTGGCTTTGACCTAAACAAATCACAGCGAGTCAATGCATGCATGTTTCTTACTTGTCCTCTGGGATTTATCGCCAAAACCGCTGCTGACTTGTGCTCCATTTTATCGAAGGAGAGCAGCTTTTGGTTGTATCCCTGCAGGTTCTTCTCCTCCAGGGCTATCATCACCCTCCAGCACGGAGCTGAGCCGGAGCCCCAAAAAAGAGTCATGTTCTCGGCCATGGCTGACGGACGGACGGAGCTCTTTTCCAACTGACTAGAAAGTAACTGGACTGTGGACACGTATGCCTCCAAATGGTCTTAATACGATTAACTTCTTCGTCAAGGATTAATTATTGGCCTGTATGACACCGTTTGATAAGATGCTGACCCCTTATGGACGAAAATGTCACTAGCACACTTGACGGATTCTTCTTTTGGGGACGTAAGCCTAATGGTAGTTTTAGGCGCATTGTTGCCACCTACTGGCAAGTGCGGTATAGCAGGAAAAGACTCACGTCAGGGTTGTTTGAATTTTGCAGCACAGCGATTGCAATGCTGCTGTAAAAAAAAAGAAGTTATAATTATTATTTTTAAATGCCATTTTATTATTCATCTGTGACAGACCTCAAAATTTGGTTCGATTGATACTGTGTGATTAAACAAATGGTATGTCCTCCGAGATGGATAAAACCAGGTGGATTTGGCTGTTTGACTGATATGCCACAAACACAATACTAAACACATAAAATATATTGTAAATAATATTTGTAAAAATGTATTCCAAACAAAGTAAAATAAAGTCAAAATGGCACATTATTTCCCCCCCAACACACAGTGTTTTTTTTAAATTTTATTTTTTATTCATGTACAAACAGCATTTCAAGTGAGACAGTTGGACTTCATGGTCTTATATGTGGTGATGCTTCCCAGGTTGCGAAGGAACTTCATTTCCTTCAGCTCGACAAAGTAAAAAAAAGAAGAAGCTTTGAAAGCAAAAGAAGCGAGGAGTACCTATAAAAATATGACTTCCCTCTCTCTATATGACCAAATCTAGTTTTCATTTGCGTTTTACAGATTAGGCTCTTCTGTTTGTTTTGCTCCATCTATAATGCAACTTTCTACACATATTATAAAATTATAACACAACTTGAACCGCATACGCTACTAACACCGATGTAACGGGGCATGTGCACGTCATATGCAATATTTGCCGCGTGTCCTTCAAATACTTTAATAGTTGTAAAAAAAATATAACCTTTTTAAACTTTACAAACAGTTCCTCAAAAAAAAAAAAAAAAACTTCCTTTACTGTGACTTATTAGTAAGGTGCAAAAAGCTTACAAAATGAGTGAGAGCTTTCAAATAAATATTGAGAAAATTTTCGCCCAAACATAAAAGTGAATTGTCAGCAATGCTGACAAACTTAACAGATAACAGAAGCAGGTGAGTAAAGCAATACAGCATTTTCCCTTCTTTTTTTTTTTTTTTCAGGTAGAAAGGCACCGAGCCAATTGAAGACCTTTCGCATTTTTACCTTCCAAGCACTCGCCGCAAGCAAACGCGTTGATTTTTTTGATGTCATAAGGTACTTTTGGAAGTGGGTGGAAGTGATCATGATCAGTTCGTCTTTGGGTCATAAGTTCACAGCTTAAATAGGAGACGTCTTTAAATAACAGTTGTTCCATTTAACGCTAACGTTAGCATCACTTGCCCTCCTTCAAGTTGACACGATGCCTCCTCTCTCGCCTCATCCTCGGGAGGATTGTCTCTGTGCGGCATTCAAAAGCAAAAAACAAAAAAAAAAACACTTGACTTCATCACTCAGACACATCCGGCAAAGGTTAGCAGCTGACAGAAACTTGGAGCTCCCGCTTGGTGCAATAAGAAGATTGTGTAGCGAAGGCGGGTTGGCGGGCGGCGACCACGTTGCCGACGGCGACGAGGCCGCGGATTACATCTGCGGCTCGCCAGAATCGGTTAAACCCAACGCCAGCGCCTCCTCTGGGGTCAAACCGTTCTTTAGGGTCCGCCTCACTGAAAGAAAAATTTGAGCATTTATTCGATATCCTACCCAAAATTAACTTTCACTGCTGTAGGCCTATAACATCATCATGCGCACTTGTAGAATCATTTACTACTGATGTTTTTCCACTTCTTACAGTCTTCTACTGTATAAGATTTCTGTGTGCACTAGTTATAATCTGTGCAACTAGTACTGCTAGTGAAGTTCTAGATGTGACCCGAAAGTGACCCCAAAATCAACAGGAAGTGCCCCAGAGTTTTTGTTGTTGTTGTTGCTTTCTTTATTAATTCAAACTCCAACATCCAATTCAAACTGAGCACACAAACCAGAACGGTGCTGTTGAACAAAACACAAGAAAAAGAAAACACACAGAAAAGAAAAAAACTAAACAAAAAAAAACAGAGTTAATAGGAAGAGCCCCAAAAATCAGCAGGAAGTGACCTTGAAGTTCCCCAAAAACCAATGAGAAAGGGCCCAAAGTCAACAGGAAGTGACCCGCAAGTGACCCCGATATCAACAGGAAGTGCCCCAAAGTCAACAGGAAGAGCCCGAAAATCAGCAGGAAGTAAGACGAACCAAGCCTTGTCGTTATTTAATAACTTAAAAAATGTACTGTCTGATTAGACTTTTTTCTTTTTCTTTTTTTGAGTGTTTTCTTTTTCTTGTGTCTTGTTTGACAGCACCGTTCTGGTTTGTGTGCTCAGTTTGAATTGGATGTTGGAGTTTGAATTTATAAAGAAAGAAAAAAAAAACAGCAGGAGGTGACCCGGAAGCAACCCCAAAATCAACAGGAAGTTCCTTAAAATCAACAGAAAGAGCCCCAAAAGTCTACAGGAAGTGATCCAGAAGTACTCCAAAGTCAACAGGAACGGCCACCAAATCAACAGGAAGTGACATGAAGTGACTACAAATAAACAGGAAGTGACCCGAAATCAACTATCAATTGCTTTTGGGGCTCACATGGACGTGCCAAGGGAAATACTTTTTAAAATATATTTATTATTGTCATACTTCAGTGCTATTAATGTTACCAATAATAATGTATTTTATGCGTAGAAATCATGTCAACGCCATCTGTGACCCTGAGAAATGGATGGATGATTTTTGTCGTGCACATGGTTCTTCTTACATGATTTCCGATTAACCCTCGATCTCCTCCTCTCCCGCGGTTGCGGCCTACTTCCTGGAGCCTGAGTGGCCGACCTCACGATGCGCTCCATGATCTCATCCGCCGCGTCGTCCCCGCACACCTGGGCGTCTTCCACGGCCGGCGTCCGCTCCCGCATGCTCGCACCTGGGCACAATTGAAATGTCAAAATGGTCCAATTCAATTCATTGGATCCCCGCCCAGTCAGTCACCCTCACCTCCCCGTCCTGGTCGTGATCGAGTGCGCGTTCGCAGGCCCGGCACGCCGCTGACGTCCTTGTCGCTGCCGCAGCTGAGGCTCGTTCTCAGCACTGCTTTCATGTGCTCGTGTTCGGCGGCGTCCTCCGCGTGGCCCAGACCTTGTGGCTGCGCGCTGTCCTGGCAGCCACTAGGGGCGCTGCTGGAACCATACTTCACACTCTGTACAAAGACAGAGGGCAAAGTCAGCTTTACCAAACTAGAGCAAAGAGATCCAAATATATCACTCCAGTCCTTAAGTCATTATTTTTGAAACACAACAAACCCAGAATGCATTATGTAATATTTCTGTGCAAACCATTTCGCTTTAAAATGGGGGAATTGAAAGTGACAGGAAGTGATGTCATGCGCACACGTAAATGCACATGCAGGAGACGGGCACACGTTTTGGTACCTCGCTCTCCTCTTCATCATCAGACTACACGGGAAAGAATAAGAGGGAAACTCAAAGAACAACACCAAGAGGATCAAGGGAGGAATTTCAAGGAGCCACACGCACTCCATTTGAAGGAAGAAAAGCAAGAAAATGAACCTGAGTGTGTGGCGAAGAGGTCGCGTTGGCGTGAGAACTCACTGTCCCGTCGATATCCAAGATCATCTTCCCTCGCGTCTTGTTCCGCTCGCGGTGGTCGGCGCGCTTCTGTTTCTGCTGCAGCACGCGGTCTCGGGTGGTGCGGTACTCCAGAGCAAATTCGCTGAGGATCTTACTGAACCTGTGCACGCTGACGTCTCTCGCGCTGTACGCCGGATGCCCCAGAAACAACAGGAAGGAATGGAACCTGGTAGGAAGAGGAGGAAATATAGGTGAGGACACAAAAGTTCTTTTATATTCTTTTAATAGTTAAGAGTACTATATTCAAATTCAAACATTGAGCTTCCCCAAAACACAGGAAAGTAAGTTCTGAACATCCTAAAAAGCACTTGGGCTTTAATTAATATAAAATATAACTCGGTTTTAGATGTTCATCTCAACCAGTAGAGGGCAGCCATGTACTAAGTGTGCCCAGAAGAAGGCAGGAACAGGAAGTTAATGACCTCATGTAGCTAACAGCTAGCTCTACTTTATTTAAAATAAAAAACTAAAACTAAAATAAAAAAATATAGCTAGCTCTACCCTTGTTCACTCATGGAATAATGTTGAATGTTGTAATGTATGTGTGAACTAAATGTTAGTTAGTGTTCGTTTACCTCCCGAAGTGGTCATTGCTAGCATGCTAATGCTAATCGCGATTGCTAAGCGTTTAGCTTTGGCTAATTTTGTTGGTGTTAACTCATGCACATGCATAGAAGATAATTAATTATGAGTACTTACTTCCACCTAATTCTACTCAACGAACTTTAATGGCTTATCAAAAAATATATGATAATTGGGGTTAGGATAAGATAATCAATTTAAAAAAGATTCGATAGTGACAGCACTATAATACTATACATTAGGGATGTTCAATTTTCCTTAAAATTGCACCAAATTAACGGCTATTTTCTATTCTTCTAATTTTTAGTTGTTGATCGTCACAAGTACAGATACTTTCAAATGAGGCCAGATATCGGCCCAATACCGATTCTGATGCGCCAACACTTGAAATTGCAAGCAGTTTGAGTGGTAATTATCCAAACCACCAGCAGAGGGAAGCGGTGCACCACTTTAAATTTTTAATTCAAAATCCACCCGTTTGCCAACTATTTACAGTGAGAGCATTTATCATGGTGATGAGAAAAAAAATCGTCTGCAAGATAATCGCAGCCTTTGTTGTGACAAAAAAAAAAAGTCACTTGACCAAAGCCTCCAATCAGGTTCGGTGGGAAAATTTTGAAGCGCAGCACCTGCTATCTGAGATCAGATTTCAGATAGGAGGTTTTCCGTTTTGGATGTCGGAAGTGATACATCTATTTTTAAAGGGATGATGAGTAGTGTGTAGTATATTCATGTTTTAAACTCCGAATATATGCAAATATTCCCATTTTTATGGAGGGGGTATAACAGTAAACAAACGAATGATTGTGAGGAGCGCCACCTATTGATGATCCTGCGATGGACGATCTTGAGGATGATGATTCGCTCCGCACAGTCTTTGAGGAAGTCCGACATCTTCTGCTTGAGCTGGGGTTTCATCTCGTGCTTGGCGATCACCTTCAGGTGGTCCCACGACGCTTTGCAGCGACGCTCCATCTGACCCAGGTTCTCCCGCAGCAGGTCGAAATCCACCTGGCGTGGAAAAAGAAGGATTATCATCAAGCCTTTTGATTTGCTTCAAAGAAATGATAGTTACTATCAAAAGGCCGACCTTTGCGGAACGCGTGATGGCTCCGATTTCCGAGTAGAGGTCGGTGCTTTGAGGAAAGTTCTCCACCACCACGGAGCAGGCGTGATGTAGTAAAGACTGTTTATGGACCGTGTCCTTGACTTCGGGAACTTTCTGCAAGTATGTCAGCTCAAAACCTTTAGCCTGGAACACAAAAAAATGGAGCACGCGATATCGGTAAAAAAACAAAACAACAGAAACGGCGCCGGCCCGAAACCCAGCAAGGATCCCGACTCACGTTGGTTCCATTGAGGAAGTTTCCGATAGCGAGCAAGGTTGAGAGAATGTAGCGCAGAGTCTTGTTCTTCTCCAGTTGCTCCATTCCTTCCTTGAGATCCTGCAGTGGCTCAGCGACTTCCTGCAGGTGAGGAAAAAAAAAGAAGAAAAAAGACACGCTTGAATCTTTAGTGCTAACAAACTACAATGTGTTAGCCCCCCCGCAGCTAATCACACACACTGGATTGAGGTCAGTCGGCCTTGGTCGGAAATACGGCCCTTTAAAAGGAAATATAAAAGAGGACTGCCTCCTGTGAGAAGCGCGAAATTTTACAAGACGACACGGAAAGCGGCTTTTTTTTCCTGAAGATTTTGACTTTGAACTCTGTATGAGTAAAATGCGATACGCCGGAGGAAGCCGGCTAATAAGCTTGGTGAGGTAACGGCGTTGATGTTTTTGCACGCACACCACACAGATGCAGCGCACATTTAGATGATAGATAGACAAAAGTATTGAGACAGGGGAAGTAGGTTTGAATTTAATCGACTCTCCTGGAAAGACTTTCATACATTTTTCTATTCTTCCGATTTGTGGTTCCTGGTTGTAAACCGGCCACAAGAGGTCGCGACCATCGTGATGATGATTCCTTAAAACACGGGTGTCAAACATACGGCCCGTGGGCCAGAAACGGCCCGTCAGGGTGTCCAATCTGGCCCATGACAACATTAACACACTAATTTTACACTTAAATGGCATTTTGAAATTGAGTTAGTCAGGATTTGGTTAAAAAACAATCGCGCTCATTTTTGTTGCATTGAGGTGATAATAAATGGGAATTATTTACATATTATTAGACCATTGACATACTGGCCCGGTCCTCTTTTAATCAAATTTGGGTTCAAGTGGCCCCTGAATTAACTCACTCACTGCCATTGACACCTATAGACGTCAACATTTTATTTGAACTATTTCTATTAGTTTAACTTTTTTTCCCACTTTTGTTAACAAGAGTATGAAAACCTAGATTTTTTTTAGAAGAGATATACAATTTGTTATTAATCGTGAGTTAATTAGTGAAGTCATGCGATTAATTAAAATAAAAAAAATTCATCACCTGACGCACCTAATTTTTAATAATCTTTTTTTTTTTAAATCGTGAGTTAACTAGTAAAGTCATGCGATTAATTACAATAAAAAAATTGAATCACCTGACGCCCCTCATTTTTAATAATCTTTTCTTCTTTTTTCAAGATTTAAAAAAGAAAAGATGATTAAAAATGAGGTGCGTCAGGCGATTACAATTTGTCACATGACTTTACTCGTTAACTCATTTGATATCTGTTCTAAATATACAATTAAAAAAATTCTAGATTTTCATACTCTTGTTAACAAAGTGGAAAAAAAATGTTAAACTGATAGAAATAGTTCAAATGAATTTTTGACGTCTATAGCCGTCAATGGCAGTGAATGAGTTAATAACCCTGCCTTAAAATAAGGCTGGTCGTCGGTACAGTTGGGTCAAAAGCAACCCAATTATGGATCAAAATGGACCGATCCACTTTATGGGTCAATTTGACCCAACATTTTTGGGTTGTTTTACACTAAAAGACCATTTTCTTGACTCATAGTCGCGTCAAATGGACCCAAGTAGAGGATCGGTCCATTTTTGACCCCTAAGTTGGGTTATTTTTGATAAGTGTGTTTTGAGAGCGGACTTGGCCAATCCCTATTTTAAATAAACAAATTTCTCCTGAACAGACCTTTTCAGTTGCCTCGTAGTCCATCTTGAAGGCCCACAGCTGAAGTCGGGCAGAGAGCTCGCTGATGGACGACAAAGTGAGGAGGAACTGCTCGGCCGAACCCAGAGGCGTGTCAGGATTCGCCAGCTGAGCCTCCTGGATCTTCTGCTTCTCCTCCTCGGTGGGGATCATGGTGAGGATTTTCTTTTTTTTGATTGAGCATAACGAGAGAGAGGGAGAGAACGTTCAACGCCGGCTTCCTTTTGATTGAAATCCTCGCCTTCGTGTCATACCTCGATGCCTTCCTTGTTGAGCGCGTATTCGTCAAAGTTGAGGATGGCCGTCTTGATGGTGCGAGGGGGGGGCAGAACGGTGAGCCCGATGTTGATGGCGTTGCTCCTTTTGGAATCCAGAACGATGATCTCTTGACGCTTGCCGTCCGCTGCCGCTTTCTACGAGACGCAAACACAGCGAGAGAGGGTCACCGCTGTGGGTCTCGTTTGGTCTCCCGAACCGTGTGGTCCGCTTTATGGTTCTTCTGGTTATATTGTCTGCAGCTGTTGGGGGGACTACAGGTTTAGTCTTATGAGATACAAAAAAAGTCTGTAGTGACGACAATGACTGCGGTTGTTGAATATTATCCACTGTAGCTGAAAATGATTTGTTTGTAAAAGTCCGAGAGCTTTGAAGACCAGGTGGTCCTTGACGCGGAGGATCCCGCACAGTGACTTGACAGCTTAACAGGACTGAGACTACCCGTAGCTTGCAGACCCGCGTAAACCTCGTCAGTAAGTCTTTTGGAAACTGAAAGGGCCGCATTCTCAGCTCCTGTTGTTTCTATATATCGGACCCTCAAAAGCATACTTGTTTGATCTGGATCAGAAACACGCATGACCCGGCTTAACCTTAAATATATTGGAAGAAACAAAGAGAGCCACTGGAGGACTTACCTTCGTCACAGGCATTTCTTTGGACTTGGACTCGAACAGATGTTCCAGTTTGGCTGTGTCTAATTTCACTGAGTCCAGTTTGGACCAAACGCAGTCTCCATTTCGCTTGTAGCCCCTGCTCGGCGCTTCTGGACGCACCTGAATACACAGTCAGGACGTAACGAGTTAGACGCAAGGTAGACTTCGACACATTTGATTGACTTTATTGCTTTAGCTAATGCTAAATGCTATCTTGGTTGACAGTTCAACGGCGCCAAACGAGACAATGCGCAACTTTTTGTGGCTCCGTGTCGGGTTGCTATTGGTAGCTGGCTGTGCCGTTTCCCTCGTGTCAGTCCCACATTGTAAACATTGGAAATATGCCGCCAGAAAAGCTCACCTCGCATTGGGTCTGACTGGCTACCGCAACATTAGGCTAGCAGGACTACATTTCCCATCATTCTTCGACAAGGGTAGGAAGTATGACGAAAACATGCCTGTTAGCAATTCGCTATGACAACTGTGTGATGGACACACATGGCCCGAAACAAGTGGTTTGCTAACTGGACGGAAAAAAAGTAGGACAAACCAATGGGGATAACAAACGAGAAACGGGACATAAGGCTCAAATATGGGACTGTCCTGATTAAACCGGGATATCTGGTTACCCTACTTGGAACTCTTATTCGTGTGTTTGTGTGTGCAGGTCTACTCCAATGCCCTTTTTCGAATGTGCTCTGGTGCCAAAACTGTCAGCACCTCATGAACGTCTGACTATATAGAAGCCGTCCCAAAATTTGAAAGAAAAAGAAAACTCGGAAAAAGCACAGTCAGCAACCCAAGCACCAAACCAGAAGATGCATGTTTTAATGTATCACGCTAGCACAACAAAAAAATCCGCCCTGGCATTTCGACTTAAACCAACTCCTGATCACTTTGCCTAACATATAGTTCAGTTTGCTGACTATATTCAAAATGGATTAATGGACTAGTCCCTCTAAATTGTGGGGTAAAATGGAGGAGAACAATAACTCAAAAGCACTGCATTGGCCCCAAAAGATGCCGGCCCACCGGGCATCTACCCACAATGCCAGATGGCCAGTCCAGCCACGTCTCACCTCATTCCAGAACAACCTGATGGTCTTCTTCTTCTTGTTAAAGAGAGGAGGCTCGGGAGGAGGAGGTATTAGGGAGCTGAGCGAAGGGGGAGGTGGAGGAGGCAGCATCATCCCCGGCAAGGGAGGAGGCGGCGGACACGTGCCGAGCACGGGCGGCGGTGGCGGGAAGGAGGGGAAGGAGAGCGTCGGAGGCGGCGGCGGCGGCGGCGGAGGCGGCGGCAGCAGGTCGCCGCAGCCGACCATCAGGGTGGCGTCCAGGATGTCCACGTCGTCCTCCTCCGTCAGGTCGGTGAAGTTGATGTCGCCGATGCGCAGCTCTCGCGGGCTGGCTAAGAGTTGGTCCCAGATGGTGTCCGACTCCTTTTTGGGAGGAGCAAGCGGCGTGACATCGTCGGCTTGGCTGTCCGAGTGCGGGCCGCCGATGTCCTTGATTAAGTCTCCGAAGCGCTCGGCGAACTCGCGTATGCTCCCCCGCTGCTCGGGTTTGTCCTCGCGGTTGTCGTCCGTCTGGTCATCGCTCGGCTGTGCGTCATCGTCCTTGCGCGTCTCCTCCTTGTCGTCCCCCTCTCCTTCTTCTTTCTCCTTCTCCGCATCCTCCTCTTCCTCACAGGGCTGCTTGTTTTGCGAGTACAACATGTCCAGCATGAAGAGTTTACTGTGGAGTTTGCTACTTTGTTTGTTTACTTCTTCTTCTTTGAGGTCTGAAAGGCGGAAGGTCGAAGGGAAAGTCGTCAGAGGTCAAAGGTTAAGGGAAGATCGTCTGAATCCGCACTCACCGTTCTCGTTGCTCCCTCGCTCCTCTCTCTCCAAGGTGCTGCTGGCTGAAGAGATGCTGGAGGCCGAGCAGTTGTCCTTCTCGTTCACCTCCTCGTTTTGCCGCTCCTTGTCGCTCAGGATGCCGCTGTCCTCCTCCGCCTCCTCGCGCTCCGTCGTCGCTCGAGGCTCCTCCTGTTCGCCTTCCTCCTCGCTCTCTATCTCCGCTTCCTCCGGCGCTTCCTCCGGCGCTTCCTCCGGCGCTTCTTCCGGCGCTTCCTCCGGCGCTTCCTCCGTTTTCTCCTCCTCTTGTTCTTCCTCCGGCTCTTTCTCCTCGGGTTCTACGCTGGCCCTCGAGTCGTCGGCCTCCTCTGTCGCTGGGAAATACGATTTTGTTTATTTTTCCGCAATGCTCATATCAGTACGCCACAGAAAACGTAGTGTAACGCTTGACGTTTTGGCAGTGTTCAAGGGGACTTGTGTTTGTACGCGGGGCACGTGGATCAGCGCGCATTTGCACGCACGCTCGCGAGAAAAACAAACAACGCTCGGCTAATGCGAAACCACATCGCAGGCACACAAAGCCGGGTTGTGGCGGCAACTGGAATTCGAAGAGGAAATGAAGAACCGAGTTCCTGTTTGTGTCGAAACGCAACTCGGGAGTACAGTCGGCGTAGTGACGCCGGCGGGGTTAGAATAACACGGCGTCGCCCCCGAGCTACTGTACACACCTCGCGGCACAAATAAGGCACTTTAAAATAGCCCTTTGACCCCTTCACCTATTTCCCCATCTTGTTTTTCATGGGAGCACCCCACCCTCACTTTTGCTTCGGCTCCCACTTCACTTCAGTTTGTAGCTCATCATTGACAAATGCACCTACCTAGATGCTGCCAAAGCAGGAAAGTAGTAGTGTAAAAAAAAAAAGCATCATGAAGACGGAAAAAAGGTAAATGCGGATAATTACGAAATACGGAGCCCCTGAAGTGACATGGGGCAGAAAACCACCCAGTTAATAAATAAATATTTTCACAGGCCAAATTGTGTCCCCAGTTCGTCCTTGATTCATTCTAAACTAAAAAAAAATCAAACTTTTTTTTTTGATATGCCAGTCCAATATCGAATTTTAACTCATTCAAACCCAAAAAACGTATAAATACGTTTTGTAATACTTTGTCCTGCAATTCCAAAAACCTATTTATACATATTTTATGATTTTTTTTATGTTAGAGCATACAGAAGGCTTTGATGCAGCTTCTGACCTGAAGAGGTGGTTTAAAGCAATGGTAGTTATTACAAAACACGGCCAGCAGGTGGCAGCAGAGTAAGAGACCAACCAGGGCCACGATGCAATAAGCTCCTTTTCCCAGTGTTTTCAACAGATTTGTGAATAATGATGAAACTTATGCCAATTGCTGCAAAACGGAAACAGATACAAATATACTTTTTTTTTAAATGAAAGAAGAGACTCTCATCTTTCTTTTGGTAGGTTCCATGTGTTTATAGCGATAAAACACAATATAATGTGGGCCTTGCAAAATCAGTCAAAATCCAGTAAAACAGCCAGGAGCGAAGGGGGTTGCTTCAGTGAAAATGGCTGGGAGTGAATGAGTTAATAGATACAAGTAGGTGGGAATCATCACTTGTGTTGTATAAAGGCAATTTGTGGAGAGAGCAGTCCCCATCATCCCGCTCACGATTCTTACCAGCTGGAGAGGCCGCATAAGGGCTGGCGTTGGGTTCGTCTTCGTTGTCGGCCTCCGCGTCCTCTTGTGAGGACGGGCTGCTGCTGCGCGTCGACGGCGGCCACGTCTCGGAAGGTTCAAAGGTCAGGTCGAGCTCGGGGCGAGTCCTCGGCCCGCGGGGAACGCGCTCTTTCTCGTATTCCTCTGCCGCCGCGCGCTCCACGTTCTTGTACCTGAGAGGGAGGATCACACAAATTCGGTTACAATCAAGAAAATAATGCAAAAAAAGAAACTTGTTTGGTTGCTCAACGAGCCAAAACGAAAACCTATTTACGTTCAATCCCGCAGCATCCAACCTGCCCGCTGGAGCTTGAGTTTGAAGAGTGGACCCTCTCTCTTTCTATGCTCCTTCCACTAACCCCTCCTCTCTCTTTTCCCATGAATATGTGGTGCTTCTGTTCCGAGTTCATTAGCATCAGACCACTTCAGAGGTCCAAGGGAACTGGATACCGCTTTGTGTGTGTATTAGCACGGTGTGGAGTGAGGGAAGAAGTGTGGCCAACTGTGTGTATTATCCGCTAAAGAACCTTTCGATTGGATGCATACAATCAAGTTTCCTGTTGGCGACGTGAATCACTATATGCAAAATATTTCCATCTGAGAAGGGCCAGACATGCAAGTTTCATTGCAGGTCACTGAGGCTCTTAGTGTGAAGGAAACGCAAAATATTTGCATCAGTATGCAAACGTGCTCGTGACATCTTAGTTCCGCATGTTAGCTGGCGCTAGTGGTTCTCACGAGAATTTAGGGGGGGGATCTAGAAGTCCTAGAGGAAAAAGTAACATTTCCGATTAAATTGCAAAATCTTGCATGCTTCCAATCAATAATCTGCTGCTGAGAGTGACGGGAGAATGTCTTGGGAATGAGGTCACGCGGAGGATCTGCACACACACTTTATAGTTGCGCAGAAAGTAAACAGGAAGGAGTCGAGGATCATAAATATTTTTTTCTTCTTAGCAGCTTTCAGAATTATCAAATCATTTTCCTCATTATTCCTCTCATGTAATAAGTTGTCCTACCATACTAGGAGGACAATTGAGACTCCTCTTGAGTAAGATATTAAAAAAAAAAAAAAATAATAATAATAATAATAATAAATAAATAAATGTTGGACTGAAAAAGAAAACCAATGTAAAGTACAGACCAGAATACCAAAATAGAAAAAAAAGTATTATATATATATATAAAAAAATAAATAAAATTGTTTAAAGGTTTGTTTATAAAACATGAAAATTATTCTCTAACAATTGTCGACTTGAGACGGCTTACCTCTCTTCCCGCGCCACTCTGACCTCTTCCATTTTATCCACATAGTCTCGGCTGTGGCACACACATCAACAAAGATTTAAGTATGATTCAAATCAGCAAGAAGTGATATATGGAGAAGAAATTACAGTGTGCTTTTTAGTTGTTGATGTCAAAATAAGTGATAGTAACAACCTATAAAACAACATGCACGCAAACCACACCTGTGTTTGTTCCTCTCCTCTCGTTCGATCCTTTGCAGTCTTTCCTCTCTCTCCACGCGGCGCCGCTCTCGTTCGGCCGCCAAAGACTCTTGGTGTTGTCGGTACGAGGAGGATAAGAGACCCCCCAAAGGCGGCCTGAGGGTGAATGAGAATCTTAATCGAACCGTTTTCATATCCTTGTATGACGAATAATGACATGACATGCTAGTCCTCACTGGATCATGCAGATAAACAGAAAAAAGCATAATTATGAGGATGGCGAGGGCACTTGATCATGTGACTTCACCTGGGACTGGTGGGCGTGGTGGGGCCGCTGTGATTCGAATAGGACGTCAGACCGCCATTCCTTGGAAACGAAACGGAACAAGAAACACGATGGCAGTGAGATTCAAGCTAAGGAATAATGTTGACTGGCTGGAGTCGGAGGCAAGACACGGAGGTAAAATGATGATTTGCTGGGAAAAAAAATAATCACCATGCTTTGATTTTATTATGAATGTGCAATAAAAGACCAGTATTAGTTTCCTTTCTGTATATATATCAGGTACAGATGTCTAACTACTTCAAGAGCAAATCCAAGTGCAGAGGAAAAAAAGTGCATCCAAATGCTCGAGGGAACAATTCACCAAAACAATACTGAGAAAGTATAAAGAGTCACCATTGTATGCAAAGGAAATTGTTAAGAAGTGAAGAGAAGTTCCTTAGAGGCCGACAGGTGAAGAGTGGGAAAAAAAAGTTGTTAGGAAAACGGAATAGTGACAAGTGTGCCAAGAACTGAAGTGAGTCTTTCTAACAAGTGCGGAAGTCTTTCAGTGATGTGATTAAAGAAAAGTGAAGCGCATTCAAAGAAGACTGTGAAGAAGATTGTGATTAAGAAAAGATTGAGGAAAAGCCAGAACCAAAAGATGAAATTTCAAGTCTGGGTGTCCCCCTCTGACCTGTCCGTATCCACAGATTGAGCTGACGTCTCTTCATCCATGTCATAGGAGAAGAGGTGGAAGGGCGAGTGGGGCTTGTAGGGCAGGTGCTTGGGGGATGGATACAAGCCGCCGCGTAACGGCGGGCTGAGCTCATTGGTGGCCGGCACGGTGCTGGTAACCCTCTTCCTGGCCAACAGGGCGGCCAAAAGCGAGGGGGCGCTGATGGGGGAGGGCATGGGAGGCGGGGAAATGGGCGTGGATGGGGAACTGACGGTGCTCGCAGGATGTGATTCCTTCCAATTCCCGGGATCTCGCTCATGTATGGGTTTGGATGTGATGGTGATGGACTGGATTGTCCGTTGAATGATGGATGGAAGATGGCGAACCGGGCTAAGAAGAGAGGATTGGGATGGGAGGAATAAACATGAATTGAAGTAAATGGCAACCCAAGTGGGAAACAGTGAACGTATTCTAATAGTTTATTCATTTCCAATGTATTATCGACGTCAATAGCCGTCAATGGCAGCGGATGGATGACTTTAAGAAGACCAGACTGTGCGGTTTGCCCCATTGTACCTGGAACTACTCTGACTAGACAAAAAAGCGTCATCGTTTTCATCGGAATCAGACTCAGTCAGTGCAGGCTCATCCTCTTCATGCTCCTTTATCGCTGCATCCTCATAATCCTCATCTCTATGGAAGGAGTAGGTCAGATAGAAAGTTCGGTTACATGCACAGGTGGACGGCAAGATATTGGATGCAAGGTTAAAGAGAAATACACAAAAAAGCATGACATCACAATTCAATTTATATTATGTGACCGATGTAACCTGTAATAATGTGTCCGAAAGGGGGGAAAAAATGAATGAAACAAAAACAAAACAAAACAAGAATGTGAATGGGAAATGATTTGAGCGCTATAATCCCAATTCATAACATGCAAGTGCGCCCTCTAGTGGTTTTAAGAAGATTATGTTATGACATCAGAGCAGTCGAATTGGAGTGTTTTTGGAAAAATCCAATGATCCCAAAAATGCTAATCAAGTAGAATTTTTTTTGGGGGGTTGCAGAATAGCATCAGTGCATGCGTTGATTTTAGTATTTGCTTCATAAAGATGGAATGCAGGTACAAGAAGTGAATTAATGGAGAGGGTTAGATGAAATCACGATGAAGCCTTGATTTCAAAGACACATTACAGCGTCTCTTGTTCCACACCCATAATACTGATCATATATGATCAGTATTTTGACACCATACTCAATCAATTTGAATATCTTGGAAAAAATATTTTATAATTCAAAAAGTGAAACTATTACTACTTACCCATCCCTATATTTTTTTTAATACATAAATTACAAAGAGTTATATTACGTGTTAATCTGTAAAAGTTTCACTTTTTGAAATGATCTATTGAAAACAATTAACCGTTCTATAATATTCTTATTTATTGCGTTGGACCCGTACAATATTGAAATAACATGCACAACATATGATGCCAACAATCGCTTTTTTAAAATCCTATTGTTAAAATACACACTGTATGCATACATACTTTTTAAGTACGGCTTAATTGCAACACAATCCTGTGCAAGTGAGGGGAACTTATTTTAGAGCACACATTGAGAGGAGCCTGTGCTTGTTTAATAGTGTGAACAATTTACGGATTAAAGGGCAGCTGTTACATCCCAAGATAATGTTGATAAAGTGATACTTGAGACACACAATTAGCCTCTATGGAGGTGAAGGTGCATGTAGTAATTGATGGTAGTAGAGGACCACAAAAGGTCACAAGCTGATCTTCCTTCCAGTGAACTTTTGAACTTACATGGATGGAAGGCAACCTGAAAGTGCTCTGGGGCAGAAAGTGTTGATACAAAACTGTCAGAATTTTTTCTCCTGAGTTATTTCAAGAGAAATCCTTTAAGAAATGACGAGCGGGTTGTTGGTCTACGGACATCTCCTCTTTACGTTTCCTCACTCACCTCTCGCTAATCTCCTCGGCCCTCTGTCCGTTAAAGGGGTGGAATCCCACCCTCTGGGGAGACGCGGGGCTGCGGGGGGACGCCTGGCCGGATCGCACCAGAGAAGCCCTGCGGCTCCGCCTCCTCTCCAAACCGCTCCGCTTATCCCCGCCGCCGATGCTGGCTCGCCGGCGATCCCGTCGACCGGTTGGCGGAGGCTGGCTGTCGTCGTCGCCATCCTCGTGCCGGAGCGTGGACTGGCGGATAAATATTAATCAGCTGTTAAAAATAGGAGGAACACTTTTTGGGCTATTTTCCCCCACATTTAATTCATTCAAACCCAAAAACGTGTAAACACGTTTTTTTAATACTTTGTCCTTCACTCCCCAAAACGTATTTACATGTTTTTTGTATGTTTTATTTTTATTTTTACGCAAGAGCATACAGAAGGCTTTGATGCAGCTTCTGACATGAAAAGGTGGCTTAAAGCATTGGTAGTTATTACAAAAAACGGCCAGCAGGTGACAGCAGAGTATAAGAGATTAACCAGGGCCATGTTGCAACAAACAGGTTTGTGAAGAATAATGAAATTTAGCTATATTATAATGCTAATTTCTGCAAAACGGAAACAAAAACAACTTTTTTTTTCCCTCGTGAAAGAAGAGACTCTAATCTTTCTTTTGGTAAATTCCATGTTTTATAGCAATAGAACAGAATATTCTGTGGGCCTTGCAAAATCCGCCCAAATCCAGTAAAACAGCCGGGAGCGAAGGGGGTTGCTTCAGTGAAAATGGCTGGGAGTGAATGAGGTATCCAAACCTCATAAATGTTGAGCTGCTCAACCAAGTCCAGATCAGTGCCTTTTCGACTCAGGTGCCTCTGGGTTACCGTCTCCATTTCTTGCTCCTCCAGACCATCCACCATGTCGTAGAAGGAATCTTGGTCTGGTAAGGCCGCCAATGTCTGCCGAAACAATAAACACAAAGTTGATACAAATGCTTCTGTTGGTTAAAGCGTTTAGAGAGTCTCCAGTGTAGTACCCAGTTTTGCCACAACATGCTGGGCAGCACTGAGTCTACTCGGTGAGATAAAGAATAATTAAGAACAAGAAGAAGACACAGAGAAGGTTGCCAACGAAGCTCCACTACAAAAGTCATTAGTATCCTTGAATGACCTTATTGATTAGAGTCATGGCATAGACCAGCAGCTCTGTGTCAACGCCATCTTTCTCTTGTAAGATCTCCATGGCGTTGGACCACGCTTTGCTACCTGGACACACAAATTCAAATGCTAAACCACCTGGATGAATTTGTATGTGAACAGAATTCCAATTGACGGGTTTTAGTGCACCTCTTTTGGAATCCACCGTGGATATGGCTTCTATGAGAAGCGGCGCGTTGGACTCGGAGTACTCCACGAAGACCAGCAACAGTTTCATGGCTGTTTTTACCACCAGACGGAACTAGAAACCAGACAGAGATATATTTTTTTGGGACTATTTCTGTTAAACGTTTTGGATTTTTCAGGCTTTTCAGATGTTTTACTTTTGATCCGACAAGCGTGTAAAGCCACTCGATGGTCTCCGTGTGGCCGATGACGCCGTTCATCCCGTCCACATACAGCATGATCTGTCCCAGAGCTGTCAAACGCATGATAGCAAACACATTACAATAAACAAATCAACCGCCATGCCTGCAATTTTTGTATCTCATAATCTCCCTTAAATCTCTCAACACCGTCACACGTTCATTTGAAAAATTTCAAGCACATTTGAAGGATTCTGTCACGTTAACATAACATCACCTACACCTGTAAAAAAACACACCAACGATAGCACATGTTATAAAAATAACGTGAGTCATACGTGCCCCCTTGCTGCAGTGTTTTTATATCAGGGTGATTAATGGCAGGGGTGTTTCTCTCGGGGGACCGCAGACAACTGTTCTAAAGTGCACCGAGCCGCCCCGTGTTGTTTATCACATGGCTGCAACTGCTTGGAGTCATTAGGCTGATAATAGCAAACCAAAACACTCCCATCATCGCGTAAAGATGCTCCATCTAAGTATACAACTAGCAGGACTTTGCACAAGGCTAAAATTAAAACAAAAACTAAGAATACTTTTACGTACATTGTGGACTTTTTCCCCTTTGTGTTTTTGCCCTACTTTACTATCTTTCAGTGTACAGTAGTATATTGGTGTTACGATGTGTTCTAAATACCTCTTAATATGTAGTTCTGGTAGTTCTGGTCCGCTTCTGCGCCCACTTTAATGAGACACGTCAAGCCTTCAGCTATCACAAACTCATGGACCAGGTCTTTGTCATCCTAATGTACAGAAGATGGAAATTAAGATCCTATTTTTGTATACATTACACATCCATGCAATGATCAAATACACATTTTGCCCAATTGCATTGTTTCTCCCTCCCAGCAGGAGGCAGTAAAGTCCTTGTTTACAACAAACTGTCAAAATCAAGCGCAAGCTGTTCTACCCTTGTTAACCTTATGGCAAAAACAAGATCAGCAAGTTAATTATGTAACCAAATCCAAAAGATGCAGGCCACGCCCCAAAAACATGTAATGTTTTTTTTTTATCTTGTGCATTATTATGCATAGAGAAGATTAGGCTCAAAAGACTTGAAATACATCAATGTAATGAACCGGATATTGGAATACAATTTCAGTGTACTTATGAGTGGCATTCAATTTTATTTACAAATAAATCTTCATATGTGGTGTTGTTGTATTCCAAAATAGCACATACATTTATATACTGTAAGCACTGTATGGGAGAGAAAATACAAAGGCAATGGTAATGTACTACAAAAAGTAAATGAATTGGGACAGTCAGCAGCCATCTTGACAAGTTGGCACAATGGCAAAAAAAAAAAAGACACAAAAGCTTTCTTCTTTTATGATCTTACATCACACTTGCCTTTAGAAGAAAAACAAACATGTTGTATGTTGTGTAAGAGCTAACTATCCTTGACTCAACTGTTATGCTATCAAAACAAAGCATAGTGTTACCATTGCTTTACTAATCTTGTGAACTCAACAGAAACAAAAAAAAAATGCTACATCTCCTAGCAAGCGTTAGTTAGCTCGACCTTTATGCTATCACAACAACTTATGCTCCCAATTTGCTAGTATTGTGAACTGAGTAACAAAAACTGTTACATGCTAAATGCTAAGCTCTAATAGGTTTTGGTCATTGTACCTGAAAGACTTGCTTTAGCGAGAAAAGCGCCCGCCTCAAGTCGCGTCCATTGGAGTTATACAGTCTTTCTGCAAAGAGAGAGAAACATACATATGCTTTCATAGTTATTAAGATTTCATTAGGAATAGGCTTTACACATTTTATGAAAGAAAAAAAACTTCTAAATGAGCTTTTGACAATCAATTGAGTGGAGTTGAAGGACATCATCACACACATCAGTGCCCTGCTGGCCACTGGCACTGAACACGACACCGCACACTTTCGCCGGGTCCTCACCGGCCGTGCGGCACGTGTGAGACCTCTCACCCCCCCCCCCCCCCCTGTCTGTCTCACACGGACACACACTCACACACATGTGCACACGTACACGTTGCAGTAGTGATTAGAGTTGTAATGGAATGTTAATGAGCTGCTGGCTGGTGTTCAGCTGTGAGGTATTCAGGTCACGACGTGGAAAGTACTCGGGACCAAATGCTATAAGTGCTGATAACGCGGCAATTATACTTAACCTTGTCCATCTTCCAACATAAGAAAACATATTTATGACCTTGTTAACTGCACTCCATATCTGATGATGTATAAATCTTACATTTGTATGCTGATGTGAAATCCTTTGGACCATTACAAGGGGTCAGGGTTTTGCTAAAAGCATATGAAAGTGAGGGCACCCCTGATGTCGACCCCAGACGAGGGCGAGTAGGGCGGCGGCGTTGGCCTGTCTGTCTGGGGTTCAGTGGTAACAATCTCTGAAGTGAGGCTAACCCGTGGCCAGGGTCACAATCATTATCATTCCACACGAACAATTACGCGCCTGTCTGTCTCCCCAACGAAGCAACATTCATGAAATATGTCTGTCTATACAACAGTTAGCTGTGACCAAACAATTTGATTGGGCAAGAGACATTCCATGAGTGATGATAATATACAGACTTATGCTGCATTCGAAGAAAGTGGGAAGTCTTGACTTTTCTGACTTCAAACCAGGAAGTGTGTACGGGAACTTGCACAGACCGTGAATGGTAAAACACAATTTACTTGAGTATAAAATTCGATAGCTTTCTTCATTCATAACTATTCACACAACATACATGTCAGTATACTGCATGAAATTACTGAACTGCTTATGAAAAAAGATAAATACATGAATGAATCAAAATTGCGAGAAGGCAAGTTTGCTGGACGTCAAAACGTGTTTTGAGGACCAAAACAAAAAACAATTTATCACCATCCGCCATTTTGGTTGTTAACTTTCGCCTCGAATGCTTTCAGGTCGGAACTGGGAGAATCCAAGTGGGATAACTCCGACTTCCGACCTTCCTCGAATGCAGCATTAACACATTCTCTGCCTCACAGGTGTTCTAATCTGTTAATTTAGCCTACATTAAAAGTCAGTTAGCTAACAGAGGCTGTCAACAAGTTTGTGTTGCTAGGATGGACAGAAAAACATTTCATTCAAAGCATAAATGCTTGTCAAATGAGGACAAAGGCAAGAGAATAGCCCAGAAGTGTCACCACAAACCACCAGGTATGCTCATGTGATTAATTAGGAACAGACTCTCGGCCAGGATGCTAACATGGCTAACAAGTGCGGTCATTGTGTCGGTTAGCTTAATTAACTAATTTGTGTAACTTTTGAACGTCGTAGAGCTCGGCATTTAGGTGAAGTGGACTAATTGTCCAAAACACTCTGTGAAAGTGAAACAGCAATACAAGCTCCATTTGTTAGATTTTTGGCTAGTTAGCTCGCGATTAACTCCGTGGCTAACACCACAGTTTGCTGCTATCTGTGTTGTGGCCGAGTCAAATAAGTGATTAAGTAAACAAATGAATATTTTGGTTTTGTCACTTGTTCGTTATTACTGTTGGCTAATGAATATTGCTTGTAGAACGTGTGTGTATACAAGCAATATCACGCTTGAGGCCATGATGTCGCACCGTAAATCCTCACGGCTGTGATTTGGTCGACGGCACGAGGCCACGGGCTCCTTCTACTCCGTCTCATGTGATATTGCTTCAGTACTCCACAGCGGAGATGGAAACAGTCGCCAACATCATCAAACAATCAAAATGAGCTCTAAGAAGTGTCCAGCATACAAAAAATAATCGAGTCAGGCATGTGAGAACAAAATTAAACTGATTGTCAAGATAAAGGCAGCACGGTGAGGGTTGCGGTTATTAGCATGTCTGCCTTGCACTTTCGAAGTTCAATGTTTGAATCTAGGCCTTTCTGTAGGGATCTTGTGTGGGTTTTCCGGCACGACAGGTTTATTGAAGACTCTAAATTGCTGCATCAGATGTGTGTGTGTGAATGCTTTACATTGAGACACTTTACACTCACTGGCCACAATCCAATGAGTCCCGACACAGTATCCTATGGTTTTAATGGGCACTGCCATAAAGCTGTTAATTAAATGTTTATTATAGTGGGTGTCAAATACATTTTGTCAAAATGCACTGCATCATATACGCCAATATTTTTTCCCTCTCCTATAGCTAAATAAGGAAACATAGTACTAGATTGAAGTGCCGTTTAGAACAGTAAAATGTTGCCATACAAAAACACATACTCCCTGTTTTCCATTCTAAGATGCTTATGGCAGCCAGGATTATAGGTCAAACTACCACCCTGTTTTGTTATCCACTTTATAATGTGATCTTTTCCTTATGGGCACTATAAAACCTTGCCTGCGCCGCTTTTATGGCTTCGCTGCCACCATTTCAGTTTCCTTTCAAATCAAAGCCAGCAACACTGTCTGGGCCACTGGATCACACTTAGAACCACACAAAGAACCTCGAGCGACAACCATGTTCGCTCACCAAGCTGTCAGGGTAACCTTTTACTTCAACATCTGCTGCCCATCAGAGGCATGTCAGCATCTGTGATAAGGTTGAAACGTGGCCTAATTTATTGTGGCGTATGAGACTTGCACTGAGGTTCAGAAAATCGAAAATTAGGTCATGTCAAGATCTAATCTGTAGGTGTTACAGCAGCTTTCTGTAGCACAGGTGTGAATTGACAGGTTCATCAACATACTTGGAGATGAACAGTTAATTAGAACCGTTTTTTTTTTTTTTTTTTTTTTACTCTGGCGTAAGACTGGAATTCCAATAACTCACAAACTAGGCACGTCTTAAGATAGATGAAGACAAATGCTTCCAGTTGTTGAGGGAGAGAGAAGAGGAAGGAAAGAAAAAAACAAAAACAAAACAAAGCCACGGCGTTCCAAGCGAAGAGTTGGCTGTCCACGTGTCCTACACAGACCAGGCTCTCATTTTCCCCCGGCCACGCGTTTTATTATTGTCATAAGGAAACCTGAAACACTGGCTGGGATGTGTCATTGTGGCTTGTACTTGTACTCGAGCGCTGTCTGTGCACGCAGCGTGTGGATGCAGACTGGATGACACGTTTTCAGTTCAAACTTTTACTGTCCTCTTTTCTTTTTTTTCTTTTTTTTTGAAAGGACACACAGTCCTTCATCCTGACCTCACAGGCGCTGCATTGTGGCAGCCTCAGCACATTTAATCCCATATTCCACCTTAAAATAGATTTTATAAAGGCAAGAGAAAAAAAAATAAAAACCGCAATGAGCTGTTATTGTTTTATTATAAACGTCTGCAAGGCCATTTTCCCTCAAATAGTGCACAGGGGGTATTTTTTGCTCAACTGTTGTTGAGTAAAAACAAATGTATTTAAGAGGAGGTGGAGCAAGACATTTCTGTCTGTTGATTGGTTGTTTTTTGTTTTATTGGAATGATCTGACTTACTGTTTATATATTATCATATGTAACATATATTACTTTTCATGTATTTTACATAATCATGACTAAGGTGTCAATCTTTGCCAACAGCGGTGCACGAGGCTAGTAAGCAAAAAGCAGAGCTAGGCGACCTCAGGCAGCTGAAAGGATTCAGAAGTGACGTGGAATTAGCAACATTAATGCTCGGCAGGTACGTTCATCACCAATTGATTGTTCATTCCAAAAAAATACTACTTAAAACCAAAGTAGCAGCTGTGGCTAACTAGCATTGGGTTGTTTACAGTGCTAATGCTAGCTTAGTATTGATAGGCTGCTATTTTGTTGACGCTAGATTCTCTGCGACTTTTATGACTATGCGCTTTCATAATCGCATGCCATTATGAATGGACGTGTTTGAGAATTGTGATTGTGCACATTTGGGATGGCTTTGGTCAGAGAGTCTGGGAGGGGATTAGTGAAGTGTGGCTAAATCAAAATCTCGCTCGCACTATTAAGAATGCACACTCCCCCCCTTCTAAATCATACTGTAGGTCAAAAAGCATTCTCACACTAAAGAGTATATCACTGACCCCCCCCCCCCCCCCAATTCATTTACAGTTGTTTGTCATGTGGATGGATCAGTGGGAGTGTCCTCGGCACAGAGGGTTTCCCCCACACTGGATTCTTCCTACTACCGGTAAGTCGCTCAGGAGTGCTGAGATCCCTCCTTCTTCCGCCATAAAGAGATTAGCACTGTGACCCTTCAGCTTTGACTAATCCCTCAACATTTTACTTAGCATCTCCTCACAGATTTCACACAAGTCAACTCAGGCTGACATTATAGGCCTGAGTATCACAGCGACGACGCATTTGCGATACGTTAGTCAAGTGAAGAACAAAATCGGTCCCCAAATGGCATTAGCCATCGTAGTTAGCATTGCAGATCTAATAGTAGCCTAGAGAGTCTGCTTTGACGGGAAAACTGCCATCAAATTCAGCTTATTAAATAAACCTAAGCAAATTGGAAAGGTACTGACAGCAAGACAAACAAAATCATACACTCCATCTGATTGACAACTGAGGTCAATATCGTCATCTTTGTTTGGCCACATGAGTGCCAGGGTCAACCAAGGGTAACATTATTCACAGTGGCACAACTGTCAGTGGGTCAAGCTTGAAAGGGGTGCATCATAGCTGGCGGTCCCCACTGTTTAAGCTCAGCTAAAACCGCTGACGTGTTTCTTGAGGATTTAGTAGCACCCCTAAAAAAAACAACAGCCCCCACCCGGCTGTGTGGGCCAATCAGTCAGTTGGCTCTTAAACTAGGTCTTCAGCGGCCTCTAAAATAAAGACGTGAGAGGAGCATGGGGTGTAATGGCACGCTGGGAGGCTTCATTTAGGCTCACAAGTGTCAGTATGTCATGCTATATATATAGCCAGGTTGGGTATCACACACACTGTAACATGGACAGTATTTTTTTGTTGTTGCTGTCAGGTCATCAATTGAGGCCTTGTACACTATCAAGTAAGAATGACGCTACCATAATGAGACAGTTCCACAACAGTGGATTACTTATGCATCAATAAAATAAAATTGAAATAATGTGTCATTAGTGTGACTTTCTTACAGATCGATCAATTATGAATAGAGAATGTAAGTGGTTCACAGTAAGAGCCCAGAGGTACACCATCGTTACAGGAGATTTTGAATAATGGATTATTCAACTAAATATTTTTGAATGGCTGCTTTTGGAGGATCACTTCAAATGTTCTTGGGGGATCAGATTATTGCTGTGTCAAAGTACAGCTAGGACTGCATGTTCATGACTGTGTAGTTTAGAGGGGGAACAAAAAAATAGCCCATCAATCTCTCAGAGGCTAATACAGTTTGGATAATAATGGTCGATTACATTCTCATGTCAAAAGCGAGGCAGAAAGGAACATTTGGCAGGCCGTGACGACGAAACTGCTGAGGACAACTTTGTTATTTTGCGACTGTCTATTTTCTCTCTGTTGGTCTTGGCCCACGAGGAGGAGCGCTGGAAGCTGCTGATGGTGCGGATGACGATCGAGAGCCCATGAATTTTGAGTGTGTGTGCACTGTAAGACCTCCAATGTTTTCCTGTGGGATATATGTGACTAGATGTAACCAGAGTTTGTGCAAATGTCCACATACAGTAAGTGTGAATTTGTTGTTTGTCTATATGAGGAGGCCCTAATGACGACAAACTGTTTATGATTTCTGACCTTGGAACTATTTCCCATGGGAAATTAAATCGGTTCCAAAATCCTCCTTGAACAGATGTTGTCAACCTTCAAGTCTCCGCTGTATTAAAAATAGAATTCCAACCCTTGGCGAAGTTATTGAATACCGTCATCATACCATGGCTCACCTCACCTAATTAGATGAAATTTGCAACTCATCGGTGATTGTGGGAACTGCGCCGAGCTCCCTCCCAGATTTTGGTGTGCACGTGTGAAACAAGCGCTGAGTGTTTTCCCTTAAACAACCCCCACCCACCCTTTGTCATTTCCTCTCACGCCCTCTCTCACTTCTCACGCTCGCTCGCTCGCCGTCATTGTTAATTGACTGGCCTCTGCGTGCATGTGCGGTGACGTTGCATGGCGGACAAACAACAGAGAAAATTAGAGACAAGATCAGGGATTAGACCCTGAAAGGCGGAACACATCATCCTTTGCAATATATTTGAATTCAGATTGATGTCAAAACAGAATTGGAAATTAACGGTACTCTATTTTAGTAAATTGGCTGGTGCAAGAAATAAATGGCGCTTGTATATGACAAATTACAACCGTAGATGTAAAGAATAAAACCATGGATGCATCACGATTTGATTTCATGTTTCAATGCCCATTGACATTCTGTTCAATCTAGTGTGTTTGTGTCTTGGCCACCAGGTGGCAGTGTAATAAAGGCATACAAAATACATAAAGAAGAGTTTCACATCTACGTGACTCTGTAAACTGGATTGAAGTCAAACCAAAAATTTGCTTTATAATTTCACTTTCCATTCAAAGGGGCGGCCATTTTGTCCCTTGCTGTCGACTGAAAATGACATCACAGTTGCTCAGGTAACAACCAATCACGGTTCAGCTTGTTAACTGTGATCAGTCGACCACCCCCTGAAATGAATAAAAATGGGTAGATTTTGCTGCTTAATTCATATTCCACAAATGCAATATTAATCAGAATGCCGTGTTTAGACTAGTTGGGGGCGCATACAAAATGCTATTGTAGTGAAAATGTTTGGGTTGACTTCTCTGAAAGGTTTTAATCACAGAAACATTGATGCTAGTTTTGTTAGCCTTGCATTGTGTGTTAACATTATGTTCGTGGACTTTCGTAACTTATTTGGTTTAGTTAAATATCCAACGTGTGATTCAGTTTCGTTTCTGGTTGAACTTTAACTGTTAATGGCAATAAAGCCATTAACGTAAGCACTTGGCCTATTTTTTGAAGAATTATTGTCTTATATGGTGCTTGGTGTTCACTCCACCATTTAGTGTGCTGACGATGAAGTTCACAAGTCTGTCAGTCTGTGTTCACAAGTCAGGTTCACCTTGTATGTCATGCTTCCTGTAGTGTTTTTTTTAATATTTGGGAGTACTTCTGTGATTTTGTTTTTGTTGTCTAAATACTTAAGTCAATCCCATAGCTAGTGCTCCACCACAGCCAAACAAAACAAAACCCTGACACAACTTCATGCCGAGCAATATTATCTTTAAGAAGCTGAATTTATGATATGCGCGCAAATTATATGACACAGCAGTTACCAAGTGTTTGTATTGGACCAAGAGTGTGGTTTCCTGTTCCATTGGGTCCCGAGCCAGAGAACTCATACGAATGTCTACATTAAGGAGGACAGCAAGGAACGATCCCGTCTTTACGTATTTCTTTACATTCTGCAATGTCTGGCAGGTGCGTCTCCCTCTTGTTTTGTCTTCCATGTGTGTTTCCTCTCCTGATTCACCAGTTTTCCCTGGAACGCACCTCCCCCCCCCCCCTCTCTCCATTTCACTCTTCTCACAAAGCCCCTAAATTCATCATCCCTTAAAATATAAAAAAAAAAAAACTACTGGATCGGACCCCAAGCTCGCAGATTCTCCCGCGCGTGCTCGGCATGTTTAGCTTGTGGTGATCCTAATGTTTTATTGCATTATGTAATCGTTGGAAAATGATTAAAACAGATGAGCCAGAGGTTTGCGGAGGCGCGCTCAGTGGCTATAAGCAAAAATGCAGACTTTGCAGTTAAACACACACATGCAGCTGAGCACACATTCACACATGGAGTGATATACGCGTATAGTAGTGTATATTCTTCCATACAATGTGGATCCTGGTTTGAAAACCTCAAGTTTGGGCCTTTGGCTTTCATTGTCTTAAATCTTCGCTCCAGTGGCGCAAGAAGATTTTTTTTTTTTACAAATATATTTTTAAACCGTTGCATGCAGTGACAGTCAACAACAATCGCTCACCGAGGTGTTTTTATAACAAATGGATGGTGGGTCACCAACCACTTAGGTAATCTTCATACCAGGAAAACTACAACCCTCCATCATACTGTGCGGTGTGCTTTTTTTAAATTCCTATTTGTCTTCTCACGGCAAGTTAAATTAATTTTTTGGAATAGTATCTATAGTAAAGGCAACAACGTAGAACAGAATTTTTCACATTCTGTCTCATGGTTATGTAACACGTTTGTATAGTAGTCTTGTTGTTAGGCGGAGTTAATAGGTGCCCCAAAGGCCAATGACAATTGCATATTCCCGCCATGCCTCCTAGGCTGAATGACAAAAATAGAAAGTCAGACATACAGTCAAAGGAAAGTACTCCAAAGTACAACCAAATGGATTTTGATATTGACTCTGTATTCAATAAAAAGTGCATATTGGAAAGAGGAAAAAACAGTGTCAGTGGCTGGTTCTGATGGTGACACTGAGTCACTAGTCGTGCTGCCCACTTATTTTACACAGGCTATTATTTTTCCGGTGCGTGCATTGAGGCTTAGGAGAGCTCACCCCAAAGAGCCGCAGCACAACAGTTGGACTGCTCATGTTTGTCACCATAACTGCAGGCTTGGGAAAACCCTGCCACATCTACAGCAAGCACAACACAACACAACACTTTTGCTGTGCTGTAGTTGACATTTATTCACTTTGACATTTAGGAAAACAATGCACGTTTGATGTCTGTTTCATTTTTTTTATTTAAAATGTGTCATTAATGGCAGAGATTTAAGAACACTGTCATATGAGCTTAAAGTCAGAGAAGGCACATAGCCAGCAGCAGCGGGTCAGATACACGTTTGGTGCTTTTGAGCTACTGCTGAATTATTCCACGACTTCCACCACTTTGCACCTCCGTCCATAATACCTCACCAGCTCCACATCTCCCACAGCAGCAGTGAGCCATGACTCATGTGGGCTCTTGCTGTCGGCGGTGAGGGTAAAGGGGAAACTATGCGAGCGATTTTCCCTGTATTTGCTTCTTGCTGTGACCGAAGATGAGGGTGTCCTCGATTCTGATTTGTAGGAAAAACGCACTGAGAAATACCTTTTGTTGACGCACACGAGCATGACTTTTTGAGCCGTAGTCACAGGTGAGCAAAAGTGTAAGTGTAAATAGAGATATAGCCAGAAAAAGTTAGGCAGACTGTACACTTTTCTCAATAACTATCTTACTCTACAAAAGAATGTCCCGTGACAATGTACAGTAGGAACATTGCTGGTGTGTGGGTAGCACATATTTAACACTTTTGACAACTGCCAAACAAATTATGAAGATCTTCCTACCAATTCATTTCCCACTCAGTGACAGCGTGAATGTTTATGTGAATGGTTGTCTCATTATATGTCTTGTGATCGACTTGTGACTAGTCCAGGGTGTATCAGCTGGCATAGAATGCAGCTCTCCGTAACCCTGACAGGATAAGCGGTAAGCTATTAAAGATGGATGGATGGATTTGTGATGCTAATGCTAAAAACAATGCTAACAACAAAGCAGCAGGCTTCCCTTGTTATTTGTGTCTTGATTTGTGCCGAAAAGGTGAAGAAAGAAGATACAAAGGTATTTTAACTAGCAACAACATCTGAACATATAATGGTAACTTTCTTTCAGTTATTCATGTCGCGATTGACTGAATTTCCAGTCAAGGTCAAGGGCTGACAAACGTCATATGACTTAACAACACCTGATGATCCTTGAAATTCGTTGTAAATCTGGTTTGATGCTGTCTAAATTTGAATGATAGTAGAGTAGTAGAGTTCTGCTCAAGCATGGTACGCGTTGGCCTGAGAAACCCTGATCTGGCTTGCATTTGTGTATGTGTGGGCCAGATGGTGACAGCTACATAAGCTATGCGCTTTAAATAGCATCACACCAACAAGCCCAACCCCCCTATGACATTAACAAAGATGAGGTACGTAATATAGAAACAAATGACAACCGTGGTTTTGTGTAATTCCTATTTAATTGGGGATTGTTGTCAGTCTGCGAATGCTGTCTTCGGAACCCCACCATTAGGTTGTCAAAAGTGGTAAAATACGGCTGAGTTATTTCGGTAGCCTTCACAATTTTAGACAACGGAACCCCCCAAAATTGCATACTGTATCAAATTGAACTGAACTATACCGTTTAACGGAAACAAGCCTCTAGAGTGTGTTATTGCAGGGCAGCCTTTCAGCTCGGCCGTAATGTGTCTGGACCTTAATGACTGCAAAGCCACAGATGTCCTGTTCAACTGCCCCCTCCTAGCTTAGCCATCGCCAAACATTATCTCCCTGTCACACCATGCCATTGCCAGGCCTTATCTCCCGCAGCCTGCACAGTAAATCGCTGTTCGAACCAGCTGTTTTCTCAACTTGCATCTCAAAGCCAGACTGCACTATACAACTGCACCCCTGCTGGCATAGAAACAGCCACTTGTCACTGGACCACCAAGTCATTTGAGACTGTAGAGTTTATTTACTGGGATTGTGATTTACTCCACTTCAATATCTAAAAGCATAGTTTAGTTTCCAAAGCCAAGTGACATGGGATTGAACGGAAGCCAGAACACGGGCATGGCCTTTTGTTTTACCTGCTGCACTACTCTCATTAGTCTGGCATACCTGTCAAATACCATAGCCGCTCCATTTTTGATCACTCAAACCAAGAGTAATTGCTGCATGTAGGAATTCGGGCCACAAGGAAAAAAACTTCCCAAAATAGCTTTAAATGAATGGCAATACTTAAAGATTTTTGATTGACTCTCAATACAGCATTCCAGAAATTTCTGACCCCGAAGTATGACAAGTCAAAGTCAAAGTTGAGACTGCATAGCTGCGGAAATCTGACATCACACAGTAAAGGCAGCGCCCACTTAACCACAGAGAGACTATAACAGACTACATCAATTGTATGCATTGGTTGCTTTTGGGGTCAGCTCGGTAGCCGAGCGGTTAGTGCGTCTGACTCAAAATTCTGAGGTCCGGGGGTTGAATCTCTGCTCTGGCATTCTGGTGTTTGCATGTTCTCCTAATGCTTGCATGAGTTTTCTCAAGGTACCTTAGCCTTCCTCCAACATTCCAGAACTGCCATGTTAGGTTCATTTAAGCCTCTAAGTTGTCCATATGTAGGTGTGAATGTGAGTAAGACTGGTTGTTTGTCTAAAGGCGCCCGGCGAACGAGTCCAGGGTGTACCCGCCTCTCGTCCATATTCAGATGGGATAGTCTAGCTCACCGGTGACTCTAATAAGAATTAGGGGCATACAAAAATGTAAAGATGGATATTTTCATTTTGGATAACCTGTAAGAATCTACATGTTCTCTGTTTACATTTGACTGGAACGTGAGTTGGTATCCTGTAACCTCTAAGAGGGATATTTCGGACTTTACAGCTTTGTTTTGTCTCTTAGTGCACCGAATGACGTGTCTGATATGTACAGTATTTCAGCTATTGCAAATTAAGATTGATCAATCAATTTTTTATTCCGCTTGTCCCCATTAAGGTTGAGCTTGAGTCTATCCAAGCTGACTTTGGGTGAGAGGAGGAGTACCACTGGTCAAGGCACATATCGACATAGAAGGATTTGCCATTGAAATCGTTCCCATTTTTTCTTAAAAATGTTGTTGGATTCAAGCTTGATCCTGTATTACGCAAAATCGAAACATTATGCTACCTTCGTCACGTTTCTGTTATGTCAACACTTTCTAAAGATAAAGTGTCCTCTGCCATTCAACCCCCACCCGTCATTCCGGAACCACCTCTCTCCACCCGTCTGCTTTTAGGCCTGCAACGACTCCACTACCATTCGACAGCTAAAATTAACCTTTAAACAGGAGGTTGTGGCACTCTAATGCGAATGCAGACCGCAGGATTATCTGAGGGAGAGCGGGCCTTTCAATAGACACAGAGACAAAGAACGATGCTTCTCATACTTTAAGTCTTTTCAACCTGACGACTAAAGATCGGATTCTGCCATTTGACCTGAATCCAAGCAAATACTGATTCTTTGCTAATCAAAAACACGACCCGGGTGAGATTACAAATATCTTAAATGAATTGATCCTTTCCTGTGATTTAATCATACATCAGTCCGTGCACAAGCAAGCGTAAAAGCAATACACCGTAGACTGATTCTGCAAGCAATCTCAGTATTTGATTGTGACGGACTTTTTTATTTAGTGGATACAATTCTGACCACTACTCAAGCGATTTGAAGGTCAAGACCTCGGAAGGATTAGAGAGCGTAAAAGAAGTAGATGAGTAGATAACTGAGCCAGAGGGCGGGGTAACTGGTCCGTAGGTCTCTAAAGTCAACAGACCACGTTACACTGGTCGTAAGTCTGTTTACTGCAGCAGAATTAGGAAACTGCTACTGTACAGCTTTGACTCCAGCTGGCCAAAATCTGTCCTGCTAAAACCTAGATGGGGGGCCAAAGTGGTCCTCATCAAGGTTTGTTGTTGACAACGCTGATGATAGCTCGAGACATTTCTAGGAAGCAAGTGTTTATGTCATACTGAAAGAAAGAAAGCACAATGTTGGTTTCCCTAAAGCCGAGATATGCAATGTGTAATCCCCCATAAGGGCATGTGCACTGTAGTAGTGTAAGAAAGGGATTTAGCCAACAACGCCAATCCTTACGCTCAATCAACCCCAGCAGAGAGGCTGTCATATAAATGTGTCTTGTTCACTAAGGCTTTACTTGTTGTTTGGACATGCTTATTTGCAACAGGTTGCAGGTTTCTTATCAATATTGTGAAGCTCCCATCCTGTTAATATGCAGTGAGCCGTGTCTACATTTGTGGTTTGGTAGTCGAAAAAAAAAAATTTAACCAAAAAGATTCAATAACGTTATGTTACAAAATATAGCATCCAGATCCTGAGAAAAAGCTCTGCTGTATATGCTTAAGTCAAGTCAACTCAAAGAAACGGTCCAGGCCAGGGCCGGACTGGGACTTATTTTCAGCCCTGGAGTGTCAAGGCACAAACCAAGCCACATTAGTTCCCATTTTAATGCACACTACTGAGCTGACTGATGCTAACTTGAAAAGAGCAACGGTAATCGTAGGAGGCTTTGCCATCATGCTTTGTTGCTGTTACTAGTAACTCTTGTGATTGTGTCTTGCCTCTTATGTGTTATTTTTGACCAGACAGAATATCGAGGTCACCTGACCTACTGACTAGTTTTTCTATTTCTTCTTCTATTACTGCTCTTCCGGCACTCTGGGTGATAAGTGGTCACATGCTGCCACTTGTCAGTCTTGGTACTACAACATTTGGTTTGATGAAGGAGACTCGCGATTTTCAGTGGAAATATCGTCTTTAATATGCGCAGTGTGCTGCGTTGGTCATCTCAAGTACATACTAAAAAGCGGTTAAGATGTTCAAAATCGCTCAGTGTGTACCCTATTTGTTATACTATAAACAACGGTTGCTTGTATAACGACTTGTTGTACATACAAGACTTATTTATCAGAAGTCTAACTATGGTATTAAACACTTTAATTGTATTGCTATTATTTCGAGATGGAAAAATGCATTTCAAATCCCCTATACAGTATAAAGTATATTTAGAAATATTTTTGCTTCTCACTCAGTATTGTGCTTTTCTGAAGCCTTGCTCTGCTCGATCCAACCTCCGCATCCATCCTATGATTAACTCTCAATGATCCAGGCTTTTTTTTTTTAAGTCGTCATCCAATCAGCACCAACGCTGCTCGTATCTAGTATAGCCACCTGTTCCCTTTTGTCTGATTTGTTCAGTAGTATATTTTTTTTATCCTGTTGTTTCACGTTCTTTGTTCAAGTCGTCGTTTGTGTCTTTAGTAGTACAATTATGCCTACTTTTGAAATAAATTTTGTTTCCATTTGTCGGAACATAGCTCAGTATATTAGCAATTATTAGTCTTTATTGTCACCATTAATGCTTTCCCAACTTTCAATGAATATACTTGTCGTAGGTGATATAAATCTGATGCATTGTTATTATTATCTCCCTAAAGATGTTGTTGGCGTTTGAACTCCTCTCATTTTCAACCAATCCTCGGCACTGATTCCGCCATTCAGATTTAGAGCTGCTATCACTGGCATGGACTTTGCTGACGCTGGCTACGGACGGGTCATGAAGGACAGCAGTGAGAGGGAAAGAGAGCAAAGCATAGATAGAGATTAATTTAATTCCTTTGGAAAGAGGGCAGGAAATGGCAACTAAATACTCGCGTGAGATTCCGCCGTAATAAGATATTTAAATCACCCATGTGCTCATGGGTATTTCCGCGAGACCGCAAAAATAAACATTGTTATACTTTATGCCATTTGACTACTGAGAATTTCCTACATAGAGTGAGAAAATTACAATTTTTGAAGGGAAATATTAATACTCGCATTGCAGGTGATGGCCATTGCTTGTTTTATTTTCTGTGGGAAATGAGTCTAGTACGTTAACAAGTCATCAATTTAGGGACGTCATTATCAGGTTAATGATTGCTAATTGTACTTAAGTGGCTCTGGCTGATTTACATTGCATTAGTCTGACACATATTTAGACATAAAACAAAAAATTGACATTGTAAACACTATTTTATATGACAAACCACACACTGAACTAAGAGCTGGATCAAAAATTCTCCCTGTCCACCACATTGTTGAAACGATCAAGTTCATCCTAAGAGAGACATCACCTAATAGCACACTTTATCTTTTCCAATACTACCACTTTCCAGTTGGGTCACAGCAGTAAATCCTGTCGTGCTTCTTCCTCTCTTAATCATGCCTAAATTGCCAAGAGACAAGGGATTTTCCAACTGGAGACCTCAACAACTCCCAGAGTAAAAACTACAGCACAGAAGTTGCTGTCACATCACTTAACACACTTAATGCAATTGAGCTATACATCCAGAGGTTATCATCATCATCATCAATTTTCTATCCCTGTATAAGCTTCACTCGCAATGATGTTTATACCATATTACACTAAGTGCATTGGGAGTCTTAAAATGTCCGTGCTTTCTCACAGTGGGAGGTTGCTCATCCCGGGGCAAAAAAAAATCAGTAACGACGCACATTTGATTGTTCATGGGTCAGACCATAATGCATGTAATTTCAATGGAAGAAATATGAAGAAATATGTTACATGGTACTCACCAATGCAGGCATGTACGCGGACGGTCAGTTGGGTTCGTAAAACAACACTCTGCTTTTTCCCTCTGGACCTTTGGGAGAGAAAAATACACATTTACGGTCATTCCAATAGTAAAGTAAATTCTGTTGGCATTCAAGGTTTTCATTGGCTTTGGTGCCATTACTAGTGGTCTACTAGTAATGATCGGTAGGTAGGTATTCTGTCATAGATTTTTGCTGATAATCAAAAATTGTTAAAATCCCTACATTTCCAAATGTCACAAGCATGAACTTTCTATTTCATGCAAATTGGCCATTTGGACTCAAACTACATTTAACACGAGAACATACATACAGCGGATATTAGATGTCGACACACATCTTATCAAATTTCAGGTTTTTGCGATATACAAAACCGCGATAAACCATTTCAAACATTTTTACACTATTAATGTGATCTACTACTACTATTTCGAACTGTTCATAATTCCATCCATCTTGACTAAGGCCCAGTTCCAGCCAAAGGGTAACAGCCCCAAAGTGTGATGCTGCCGTATGCTCCCTGTGAGATTTTTTTTAAATCACCAAAACCTGGCATTTAAACAGGGATGTGTAGACTTTTTATATCGACTGTAATATTATAACCTTAATATTGATTTGTGTTCATATGATTTGATAAACTGCTGCACAAAGAACTAAATGAATTTGAATGAAACCTAAATGTGTTTTAGTTCACTTATTGATTTTGAAGGTGAGTGATCAGTTTTTGTTTATATTACATTTGTTTTGGGTTCATGTAGTCTTTTTGTTTTGTCTAGTTTTTCTCCAGTGTGCCATATTCATATCTTGTCAACTCGTTAGGTTTTCATTCCCACCTGTTCTCATCAACCCTGTTCCGTGTGTCTACCAATCAACTCCCTGCACCCACTTGTGTCTTGTTCAGGTGTGACTCGTTGTGTGAACGTAAACAATCATCCTGAGTTCTTTCAGTCTGTGTTTGTTCATTGATGTTGCAAGTCATGTTCTGCTTGTCAGGTCGTAATTGTTGGTTGCAGTGTTGAATGCTTTCCCTTGTTTCCTGGTGTTACTTTCAATTATGATTGTTTTAAGATGTTACTATTTAGGATTTCCCCACTGAATTGCCTACCTTTTTTTATTTTGGGAAATAAATTATTTTAATGGAAGATTAACTCCGCCTTGCCCTCCTGATACCTGCTTTGTGACACGAGTATTTTAGCATCAGTGGAGTATTTTAGCATCAGTGGAGTTTTGAACCCTTTGAGTGTTCAATTTATTGTGTAAAAATGCCATAAAATCCTTAATAGTTTTCTGACAAATCTAGTATCAAGTTTGACAAATGATGGCATCCGCCCTTATATGCTGATATACATCTGAGACTAGAAGATGAGGCAGCAGGACTGCAGACAAAACAGTACATATAGTCGCATATTGTAAGAAAAAAAAAATGACGGGAAGGTATGATGGTATTTTGCGCAAACAAATCGAAATCTCGTTTCTAATCCTGGTTGTCATCATCCAACCTGGTGCTAATCTGACTCCCATCACGTCCACGCTGTTGGAATTTCCAGGCAAGCAGGGAAAGCGTTGATGTGATAACAGAACTAAGAAACCCCCTATAATGTGTAAGACGTTGTGAGAAAATCACACCTAAACACACCCAAAAGGTTCTGATGGATTAGTTTTGTTTAGAACTACAGTACAGCAAAACTATAACTGGACTTGCTTGGTTGTTGATGGAAAGACAAAAATGTTCTCATTGCGGATACTTTTTTTCAAAGAAGCGCAGGTGTTGAGAACATTTTGTATTATATTGTTCGCACTCACAGTGGCGTACCGCTAAACCGCAATGTACGGGTAATTTATAGGTATACTGTATATTTTGACATGTACGTTGTCTGATAATCTCTTCCACACTGCAACATTACACCAAAGATGTTGTGCCCATCTCCTTTCCTTTTGTTTACTATCAACTCGGTTGTGACGGGATGCTGCCGGAAAAACATTGAAAACTCTACTCAGGTTGTGTTTTGCTTGTGAGGATTAAATGAGCAGGATTAGGCAAAAACGACTTAACTGATTAAGAGAAAACTTTGTGGAAGAGAGGCAAAAATATTTACTGCACCCTAATTAAAAAAATGAAAAACATTTATCCAACAGAGGGAGAACTGGTGAGGCTTGGTAAGAAATATCAATCCCCAAACCTGTGAGATGTTTTTCAAGTTAAACCCAACCCCAGCGCATGACTCAGTGTTGATTCACTGTGACTTTTGTTTAAAAAAAAAAAGAAAGAAAAAAAGAAATCCGCATTGGTTGAAAGACACTGGGTTCCAATCCAACCAGTTTCTCCAGATCGCAGCCACTTAAAAAAGTCACGCCTTGATTCACCTGTCTGTTATCTGGAAGCCTAGCTGACAAAGTAGACACATGAGACAAACAAATGGACACTGGTTTTGTGGTTTAGTCTTTGCTTAGTGCGCTGCCGCTTGCATCTAAACAGATCTGCATACCTCAAACTCCTGTAAACAAGCTAGGACTTAAGTGGTGTGATTCTGTGAGGTAGACGGGCGAAACACTCAATATTGTTTTGCTATAAGTCTTCTACGATTATTGTAATGTGTGGTGGCGCCGAGCCCATTGTTTTTCCTTCGGCTTAATAAAGTGAATCCGTGGACTGCCAATCCTTTTGTTGCTCTCCCGTTTTTTTTTTTTTTTTGCTCTTGTACCGAGACCGTTGATTTCCACCAGTGGTTCGGACCAATCACAGAGCGACATTGTGTTTGGGGCGTGATATGCAGCTGTGACAAAACCAGGGCGCCAGCGCCGACGCCGGGGCAAACAAACACACCTAACATGGACGCTGCAGTTAATTCTGTTCTTGCAGAATTACTCCCCGTTTACTTGTTGATTGTTGAACAGCGAGAGGCGCGTCGTGCATTTTTAGCTGGTAAAGATGTTCGTGCTTTTTTCCCTCCTTCGACAAGAACAAGGATGACATTTTCATCGGTGGCCGTGATTGGTCAAAACAAACGTGCACAATGCCGCATTATCCAATCAGCTCGAAGTATTGCACAGAATGTCCCACCTTTCCCTAGCAAATTACCGTGGAGCAGTCCCAGATTGGTATTGTGGAGAACTCCCTTGAGTGAATCACAATATAAATTTGGCTATTGTCAGGTTAGTTAGCGATAGCACTTTTAGCATAAAAAGCTAACAGATTAATTATTTACTAGTGTAGGCTATATAGAAGTGAATAAGCAATCATTGAGGCCACTTTTCCCTTCAGTGCAGTTAGCGTTAGCACTTTTAGCATAGAAAGCTAACAGTTGCCACATGGACTAGCAGGGCTTGTGTTATTATTAACCATTAAAAATGCACAGTTAGTGCAACATGAGTTGTAGGGAACGAAGAGTCTGAGTGTTTCCACAGAGTTTCATACTTTCCATGAACTTCTGCTCCAAACAAATCTACTATCAAGCTACTTATTCCTGAATGGGGGAAGTTTGTGTTTGTGTTGGTTTGTTCAAGTGGGAATAGTTAAATGGATGTATTCCTATGGTATGTGGCAAATGATTAGTGATGATATGAAGAAGTCGTCTCACCCTGTGTCATCCTGCTGGAAGCCTTCCAGCTCGTCCCTTTGCTCCGCCAAGGAAGACTCCAGGTCAAGATAGGTGCCATTGTGGGAAAGCTGCAGCGCACAGTCATCGAGCTATGGAAAACAATAAGACATGGTTTGTTTGAATAGATGGTTTAAAAAAATTTGATGCGAATTTGCGACACTCGCCTCGGGTTCAAGTTATAGTTGGTCTCCACAACAGTGTTTGCATGTGTTTCAAAGAGATTTTCATCTGGGGTTTGAACGTGACAACAGTCGGGGGGCCCTTTTTCATGTGGCTCAGTTTTAATGTGCTGGGGAATTAACTTGTTGGGGGTACAACTAAAGACAGTAGATCATAAAACTCAAACCAGAAAGAAACCGAGGGGGGGTCGTTTAAGTGTAATTAAATTAATGCTGTGTTGTTAACGTGAAGAACTCTATATGCGTGGAAATTGGTGTCCCGCCGCGAACAACCAATAAATGCGGTCGTGACATCTGCTTTTACTTCGTCCAAGGTAACACTGCAGTACATTGTGCGTCAGAGTCGCTCCATTACATTGTGTAACTGGACACCCCGCAGTGTGTTTGAGACCAGGTGCACACGAATATATCTGTACGCGACTTCCATTGATGTTTATGAGCACGGTCACAAGTTGACAGCAGGTGCTCCGAGCTGTCCCGGTGACTACGCATAATAAGTAACATATCTCACCAGATGTAAATATAAAAATTCCCACACTGAAAAAAATGTGACTCTAAATTGGTCATAGGTCTGAGTGTGATTGGTTGTTTGTCTATATGTGCCCTGTGATTGGCTGGAAAGGTGAGGGTGTAATCACCAGGCACCGGCTTCAGTTGCCCTCAATCCGAAAGAAGACATATTGTATAGAACATGGCCATAAAGCTAAAAAAATAGCAGATTCAAGAACAGAGGTCACTAACATGAAATAAATGTCATTAATTAACATGATTCCATCGATTATCAACACGGCCATTATTTTGAGGCAGAAATTTTCGTGTCATCCAATTTTGTTTGTTTGACTGACTTGACTCTGATGATGGTGATGATAATGAAAAGTAATTTGAGCAAATGTATTTCAGAAGTGGGTATGAAACTGGTAAATGTTGCTACTTTTTCAAAAAAGCTAAGCTAGTGGTTGTCTCAAATTGCTGACGAATGAGATCAGAGTCCAAAGTGTTGAATTAGCATTTAGCACCTGTGCGCTATCAGTATGGCATTGACCTGGAATGGTCCCGGGGTGCGATGCCAAGCACCCCCGCTGGAGCATGACGACACAGCGGGACCGGCAGGCGCTGATCACAATCCCTCCCTCGCTCTCGGAAACAGAGACGGCCCGTCGGTCAGTCTCACGGCATAAATATAACCCGGCTATATTTACTCGAGGTTGCGTCCACTCAGGAACTCAAGGGTAGGTGTGTCCCTTAAGCTTGGGAGTTGAATAGCCAGTTCTATATGAAGCTTGTCAAATTTAGAAATCATAGATTATTCCGGAACGAAGCAGGCCACGAGCAAAGGCGGTGACTTTGGGTCTTGTTCTAGTTCCTCTCTCATTTTAATCTGAGCCAAATCCTAATCCAACAACAGAGGAAAGGCAAAACATGGGACAGTAAATAATCAGACACAACCCTGATTAAAAACGCAGTCGGGAAAGGAGATTAAAATGCATTTGTAGCTGCGTTTCCGTGTTTGACACCGTATTATTCAAAGCACGGTCAATTTGCTCTTCACGTTGTGCACCTCATGCTCGGTAATACTCCAAATCTTCATCACAGCACACATAATTAACATGAGAATGATCATTTAAACACGGCACTCATTTAAATAAAACTCCACAACCTTGTGCTGCCCCACTGCCCCAATTTGAAGTTGAAATAAGACAAAAGCGTTTCTTGTGCCCAATCTGTCCACAATATTCAGCACGTTTACCGACCGCTCTCATTCCACAAATACCTCGCAGCCACTTTTATCCTTTTAATAGTCGAGTGGAGCTTTTGTTATCTCTATCGAGCCCTATCAACTCTTCACCTTGCACACTCTCAATCACATATACTGCTTAGACGAGTGAAACTAATAACCATCCAAAGCGTCTCAAGTAACTAAAACGCTCCGGTGGGCGAGTGGATGCGGTTCCAGGAGCAACTGTAAGGTCCCGGGGCCGTGCCCAGAATCACTTCGGAGCAAGTATTATTTACACTCATTTAATCAAACTCTCCCCGAAGTGGAGAAGCCGGGAGAAAAGGGAGAGTAATTATTTCCGTGTTAGAATAACACAAAGCTTGCTTGTGTTCCCCGCACTGGTATCGACCCCATTATGTAACTTGGAGGATGACTCTTTAAGAACTTTCTACAGTCAATCAGAGTTGCACTTTGAACACAAGTGGGTCGGGTGCGTGCATTATCGCCTCTAATAAATGGGGCGGTAATTAATTGTAAGGAGCACCGACAACTGGCATTTGTTGTTTTGAAACTTTATTTAGTTTCCTATGTGCATTCACTGAACCCTTCTTTAATGTAAAAAATATATATATATTTCAAATTTAAGACATGGTGAACAAGATAAACCGCTTTTTTCTTAAAATGGAACGCAGGGGCAGCAGATTCAATGAAAAAAAAACAAGGCCCCAGAATTGAACCCTGTGGAACACCGTACGTTGGTGGGCCGCCACGTTAATTTAACGGTGGCAGAAATCCTAGAAAGGAAAAAAAAAATCATGGGAAGCCTATTAGAACAGCTAAACTTTGTGTGTGTAGACTTTTCATATCCGCTGTGCACATATGCAAGCTCTAAACTGAAACTACTGGCCTGGCATGCATAATCTCACATTTCAAGTCGATTTTGCGCTTGTGGGATTGTTTTGTCAACACGTGAAAACTTTTAGTCAGCTGTTGACGTGTAAACGTCCCCTTATTCCACGGCGTGTATTTAAGCGTGTTTGAGCGTCTGAACTGGTGTGCGGTCAGAGAGGTGGGAGGAGGAGACTGGGGGGGGGGGGGGGGGGGGGTAGAGGTCATGAAAACCATGTCACCCAAAGTGAGAAGAACAAAGTGTCGCAGGCATCCGGGCCTCGGCCGCAAGAATTCTGGGACGAGTGACCTATACTTTATGTGTAACCCAGCTGGCCATGCGCATAGTCACAACATAATCATACAGTCGGTTTTGCTGAGAGAAGGACACGGGAGGTTATTTTGCTTTGACAAAGAGACGTTATCAAATATTTTAAAAGAATCAACACTCATTGAGTGTCAAACCGCCGGCAAGTGTGCCATGTTTCAATAACATAATCCCAATTATAAGTCCCTTAAGCATTAGTTTTGCAATCTGACGGTGGAAAAAGTGCAACTTTTCAGTTTCATCCCTATAATCTAAACTGGGTATCCAGTTGCCATTGCGCACAAATTGCAAACACCAACGCAAGCCGTTGCCATCTGTCCATGTAAAGGTTGTAATCATAAGCTTTTCTGCGCTGCGGGCCATTTTTCATTTGTTTTGCGGCTTTTAAATACGGGGGCAGCTCGAGATCGGCTGGTCTGGAAAACCACTTTGCTGTCGAAAGTCGGTTTGCTGTCAGAAATGTGTGCGAGCACTTCAACTCTTTTCAGATCACTCTTCTTTTCTTTTTCTTTTTTAAATATACACCTTCAACTTTTTGTCTTACAGTAAAAACAATGTCGCATATGTGGTCATAACGGAGTATGTGAGTGCCTGGAAGGAATGCGCTGCTGTTTTGGAGTTTTCCCTCTGGCTCCTTTTGGACCTTGAACTTGGCATCTTTTGCTTTTCGCATACCCGTCATAAACTGACAGTGACCACTATACACCTGTGTGTCAGGATACTTCCAGCTAAATGAGGCAGCTGGAAATTATATGAGCGCTTGCGCTAATAATGACTTTAACAGCAATCTTGACACTTGCATAGTCTTACTGTATTTGTAGACCTTTCCTAAAATATGGCCACCGTATGACACCGTGGGATTAAATGAGGACAGTTCATCATGAGCAAAAGGACATTTGCGGTGGAGTTTGTTGCGACTGTAAGCTCGGAGGCAAACATTTGCAATATATTTCAGCAGCTCAGGCTGGTGACCAGTCACGTGCTTTTAAAATAGGATCTGGGCCAAGTGTTATATTGTTGAAATAACGTTTTGAAATTTATGGAATTACAAGGCACTAAATATCCAATCAGATCGCTTGATTTGACTTGTTAAGTATATTTGTGTTGCAATTCAAATACGATTCCTAGTTGTTGTTGTTTTTTTTGTCCCACATTCCCAGGTAAAAATAAATAAATAAATAAAAATAAACAAAAAATATATATACTTAGTATATATTTTTTTCTGATGACCTTTTACTTTTTTCCCACATTTGAAAACATATATTTGTACTTTACATTCTCAAAATAGGCTGGTTACTTTTTTTTAACCTGTGCATATGATGACATAAAAAGGCATAATTAAAAAGATATACAAAATAAGTAACACTATCTAATTGATTCCTTTTGTACTTGAGTCAAAATTACCATGAGGTGCCTTTTGAGAATTCATTTTTTTTCCACCCAAACAAACTTTTCCTTTGAACTCCATTCATTGTATGAAGAACTTGTTATGAGGTTAGGAATGCATAATAAGCTCCCGCAGACAATGCAAATCCATGCTGACTGGGTGGACAATGACAGGGTGGACAATTTTGACTAATGTTAACATTAACCTTCACTTAGCAACATGATTCAGTTAGCAAACTGACTGCGTAGCCCCCCCCCCCCCCCCATATTGATATTTCACTATGACAGAGTGGATGTTTTATTGCAGGGTTATCAAAATGAATGCATTAATCAACAACAAATCAATTGACAAACTATTTTAGTAATCGAGTAATCATTTACAGCCATTAACTCGCTCTTTTTTTTTTTAATCCTCTGATTTCAGTCTCTCAACAGAAATTCTGGGCTGATTTCTGTCGTCCTTCGTGATAGCAGACTGATTATCTATTGTGTTGAATCAAAATAAGATATTTGCAGCCAGTAACTAAATCATATATAAATCTGTTTCAAAAAAGTTGGTGAGAACCACATCAATCCCACTCGTGTGATATTTGGTTACTAAACAGTAATCTGGGGAAAAAATGGTTACACTGCTATGCAAAATAAAATGTTATCCGATTATTCCATTAATTGATCATTCGATAGTGACGGCCCTACATTTAAGCTTGGTGAAATCCTACCGCACACAAAATATGATGAACATTTCAAAACAAGTGTAAATATTTACTCTTTAACTAACCAGTGTTTCTTCCCGCATTGAAGAAAAACAAAAATGCTGGTCATAATGTCAACTGAAAACATCAGCAGGTTTTCTTAAAGGCAAGGTTACGCCATCATGACAGGGTGGACAGCAATTTCAGCAACATTCATGATGAAAACGATCAAAATGGCTCAAATAATTTGTTGTTGATAATAACATATTTTTTTTAGTATACACAGGGCAGTTATAACATTTTAAAAGATTGTATTGTTATAAAAATGTTTGACCAGTTTCATTGTGCTTGATTTATGATGACTGAAAAAATTCTGAGGACACCAAAGGCACGTCATAGTGATACTGACCCACTTACAATCCTTTTTATTTTTATTTTATTTTTTATTTACTTTTGCTTACATACAAAAGAGCCAGTAAAGTAATAATTGTTTACCTTGTGCGGAGCCTTGAGGAGCCGGTGGATGCCGGCGAGTTGGTTGATGAGGGGGATGTCCTCCCTGAAGGTGTACAGCGGCGGTCGGGTCGGTTCCGGGAAGTTGGTGCTGTTGAACGGATCGGTGTCGTCTAAAAACTGAACCCTGCACACAAAGGTGGCCATGGTGCATCCATGCAAGTGGCGGCCAGCTTCCCTGAGGCTGCTGAGAGCTTCTCAATTTGGTAACTAACACAAACAAACAAGCGTTGTCAAGTGGGAACCCGGGTCCGAGGTGGGGGGGAGTTAGGGAGGTTAGTCCTGATCCCGAACCGATGGACAACCGGTCACTCACTAATGTTGTCTCGTCTTCCTGTAGTTTTTTTTTTTTTGCACTGCCCTGTTTTATTCTGGGAAAGGCAGGTGGCCAGTAGAAAGGGGACGTAGGCGGACTCCAGCAGCAGCCTGGTGCCGGAGAGTGTCTGTCTGACACTGACAGCCGCTCTTCTGTCTGTATGAGAGTCCCACTAAATCCTCCCCCCTCCCCCCTCCTTCTCATGCGAACACACACACGCACTCGCGCACTGGTTGCACTCGAAGTGTGACGCATCAATACAATATGCCCTTATTTGTTGTGGTTCTTTATGTTTATATTTCAAAAGTGTTCTTATCCCCCCCTAAGCCCCCGCCCCCACCCCCACGCACTGATTTTGTTTTTTATTCATGAAAGCAGCATGTTTTTTGTTTTGTTTTGTTTTTACGTATTTATCATGTACTTCAGCTCACATTGTTGTCGTTGCAGTTTCGCATAGGGCATTTAAAATATTACCGTGTCCTCAATAATAACGGACCTTTTGTCTCGTCGATTTGTGGCGGCTGTAGGCTTACATGACGGACAGACAGACAGCAGTGGTGTCTATAGTCAATAGGGGGCGCTAGAGCACCGCTCCACCACGCATGGTGGGCAACACATTACTTTCCTTGGGGTAATTAAAAAATATATATATACAGATATAATATATTCATTATTATGATAGATAGATGGATAGGCACACCTCACGGAACAGTAGTTGGGAATCACATCTAGTTTTCTATTAGCATGAACTAACCATGCTTTTCAATTATGTTGTCCAATCTGTCCAAGTAGGAATAGTTTTAGCACGAACACGTGTGCTTTAAAGTGCATTGCGAACCAATGGCGCCCTCTTGCGGTTGTAGCTTTTAAACGCAAGCGCCGTGGTGTTAATCATCCATCCAGGCATCGATTTTCTACCACTTATCCTGTTCATATTTTACACGTTCATATTTGCAGGGGCGTAGCAGCAAGTTGCTCTCACGTTTTTGTGATAATTCATCACATTGTAAATAAAAAGTCACAAATGTGGCCCACACGCAGCACCAACAGTGTGTAAATTATTTGTTTTTATTTATTTTTTAATTATAAGTTATTAGTCAGGTGATCATTTTCACCTCTGTCCAGGAAGTTTTTCCTAGACGGTGGGGGAAAAAAATGACGTTTCAATTTAGTAAGCTACAGAAAAGCAGTTGAGAAAAAAGAAAAAAAGAGGCTGGAAATGCAAGGCTTTTATAGACAGTGTAAGAGTTTGTTGTGTTGGTGAGCTGGCCAATGAATCCCATTTGCTACCAGGGGGTTAGGCCAGTGCCCTCAATTGCAGACAGTAAAGCGTTTTAAAGCATTTTGGATAAAAGCCCTATAAAAGTGCGGTCCGTTTTACGATTGCGTGAAAACTGTAAACACCATCTGTGCATGAAAATCGACCTCAAACACATGATACATGCGATCCACTGCTAATATAATTAATCATTTGTATTTCAAATGATTATTCCTCGCGGCAGTCCGAGTTTAAGCTTGAGAGTTTTGCATGTGGCTGAATCTTGAACTTGCTGTTTCTTGAACACATTCATAATTAACCAGCTCTAACCATTATCAGAATCCAAAACTGTGATGAGGCGAGAGGTGAAAATGAATGGAATAACCTTGAGCACAAAAAAAAGAAAAGAAAGTAAAAAGCAGTTAATGAAAAGATTTTGTCATTTTGGCTAACCGATCACATAAGACGTTTGATGGACAAGTGGAGTGTGCGTGGTTACTTATAAAGTCAAACTAGCAAAGTAAACAGGCCTCAACGTGACATGACTCCACTAGAGCAATTACTTATACAGATTGTCATTCAATGTGACATATCAGCTGATTTGCATCCGCTATCTGCGATACACGCACGCACGCACGCACAAAACAGTCCCGGCAGCAGAATGAACTTTCAACCCTGCGTTCGCTCCACACGCAGCGTCATACATGATAATAGAAGACGATAAAAGCAACCCTTTTTTCAAGGTGATATAATAAAGATTAAAATCATCCTTGGATATCTGATTTTTTTTTTTAATGCTCTGCCATCTTTTCAAGGGCAGTAAACAAAGGTGCGCACCTACAGTTCCTATCAGTCAAGTTATCGTGGTAAGTTTACCTTGGTGTGCCCTCGGTTTATTTTATGATTAGCCTCCTGTGACCTTGGGCATAGATTTGGGCAAAAGATTGTAAGTCTGGTCTCTTGAGTTCTCAGTTAACGTTTTAAGGTGAACAAGTGATTGTGTTTTCCCATGATTTGACATCAAAATGGCTACTGTGATGTCATTGGTATACATCGTCATGAATGATCAACTTCACTCAGTGTGTTACCAGAGTCTGGACAAAATGAACGGTGTACTTATTTTGTCAAATTTTTACCAAGCCAATTGTTTGGTCCACATGTATGTCAATCACAATCACAAACATAGCGATTCATACGATAAAATAATTAACTCATTCACTGCCTATAAACGTCCAAAAATCAAAGGAACTATTTCTAACTATTTTCCCCCCACTTTTGTTAACAAGAGTATGAAATCCTAGACTTTTTTTTAATAATCATTAAAAAAAAATTTTTTTTAGAAAAGATTATTAAAAATGAGGGGCGTCAGGTGATTATTATTTTTTTTAATTTTAATTAATTATTTAAATAGTTAACTCACGATTAATCACTAATTCTAAATCTGTTCTAAATGTACAATACATTTTTTTTTCTAGGTTTTCAAACTCTTAACAAAAGTGGAAAAAATGTTAAACTAATAGAAATAGTTCAAATGAATTTTTGACGTCTATAGCCGTCAATGGCAGTGAATGAGTTAAAAAAGGAATTCACCTGTTAAAATACTTCCTGTTTACTTTCACATTCACGTTTGCTTTCTCATTGTCATCTAGTAGCTAGCAAGTATCCGATGTTTTCATCTTACTGGAACGAGAGCTACTTCCGACTTCCGTGTCTAAGAATCATGGGAAATGTAGTCCTACTAGTCTGATGCTGCAGTAAATACACTTTTTAAAAAAAAATGTTGGATAATAATGAGTGCATTGACTTGTTTAGCGCCGTTGAACTGTCGAACACGATAGCGGTTAGCATTAGCTAAAATAGTAACACAACCACCGATCACCAGATTGACTAGCGATTAAATGTGTTATAATTAGTTCCTGGTGGGAATTTTCTTGTATATTTAATTTTTAGTGAAATTTTAGTGTCCTGGTTTTTAATTTTGAAAATCTGGTCACCCTAAATGAGCACCAAAGCTAAGCTAAACAGAGCAATTCCAGTATTTTTCCTTGACTATTGACAAACAAGTTCACGTCAGTCTATTGCTAATCCAGTTCACTAAATGACCTCAATGGGGGCGGAAAAAAATGTCTAGATATGTAACATCATCTTATCAGTGTGTGTAAATGCTATACAAACCGCCATGTTTATATGATGAGCACTTATGTAGTGAATCTGTTTATTACCTCCTCCGACGGCTCATCACAGAAACTGTCATAGAAGTTCAATCAACAATTCTTTCTCAAAAGAGACACCACGCACAGGTGAAAAATCGATATACCGGGAGGCCTACATGTTCTTTTTTTCGATTTTGATTCAGGTATTATTCAGACATATGTGAGATGAAGCCGTCATCAGTTGACAGCTTTTTCGATTTTGGTTCATTGTCACTGGAGCAGCATTGCAGAACTGCCACATATCAAAACGTTCTTATTCATTATTTCCTGACCTAAGCCAGTGGTGTACAAACTTTGGCCCCGGGGCCATTCACGGCCAACCTTCAATTTTTTTAGCGGCCCCGCGACTTTCTTTCTTTCTTTCTTTTTTCCATTTGTTTGTGTGTTTGTTTGTTTGTTTGTTTCTTTCTTTAAAAGGACACTTCTACTATTATTTTAACATTAGGTGTACAAACTATGGCCCTGGGGCCATTTACGGCCAACCTTCAATTTTTTTAGCGGCCCCGCGACTTTCTTTCTTTCTTTTTTTCCGTTTTGTTTGTCTGTTTGTTTGTTTTTGTTTCTTTCTTTCTTTAAAAGGACACTCCTACTATTATTTTAACATTAGGTGTACAAACTATGGCCCTGGGGCCATTTACGGCCAACCTTAAATTTTTTGGGCGGCCCCGCAACTTTCCTTCTTTCTTTCTTTTTTTTTCCATTTGTTTGTTTGTTTGTTTCTTTGTTTCTTTCTTCTTTTTTTTTTCAAAGGACACTCCTACTATTATTTTAACATTAAGTATACAAACTATGGCCCTGGGGCCATTTACGGCCAACCTTAAAAAAATTTAGCGGCCCGCGACTTTCTTTCTTTTTTTCCATTTGTTTGTTTGTTTGTTTGTTTGTTTGTTTGTTTGTTTGTTTGTTTCTTTCTTTCTTTCTTTCTTTCTTTCTTTCTTTCTTTCTTTCTTTAAAAGGACACTCCTACTATTATTTCAACACTATTATGATGACTAAATCTTTCTAGACAGGCAAACATTTATAAATACATTTATAGCTGAAATAGTTATGTTTCTCTTCAATAACACTGTGGAAAATAGTGCAATTTATGGACATTTTCGAAGCATCCTTTCTCACGCGAAATGACACGCCAAGCTCAGCACACAGGCTCAATGGTAGCCGCGCCATTTTACACAGGACGTCTCTGTTTTTACAATGTCGATTATGCATGCGAATATGCGTTAATGTTTAACCCTTTCACCCAAGACATTGTTTTCCCATTTTTATTATTATTTTTTTTTTATGGGACCTCTTAAAAACCCTTTTACGTTACCGTAGTAATTTTCCCATGTTTTCTAGCCTTGACACAATTTCCACAACGTAGCCTATTTACTGTATGTGCTGTGCTATAGTGAAGATGAGCGTCAAGGCATTGAGACTTTTTTTTTTTTTTTTTTTTTAGTTCAAAAGAGTTTAAGTTGGATTAAATCGTCATGTGCATCTAATAAGAAGATGATTATACATGTATAGGGATTCTTAACGGCTCTGGGGGATATCATAACAATGACAAAAATGAGTTGATAAGTGATGAAGTGATAGGTAAAAGATTAGTGTTTAGTAACACACACACACACTAAAACGTGATTGAAAACAAATCATGAACTGCATTATCAGTCAAGATCCCATGCACACTTCAAGACAACTAACGTTGGTTAATAATTGTGTGAGGAAGGAACACTGATTAGATCCTCCCTTTGCACCGCCTGACCATAATTGTACACAGGAAGGAAAAACATAACAGCACAGAGTGAAAAATGTTAAAAAAACGTGACCATGTTTTAGTTTGGAAAAGTGACAAGAGGAGGAAATCAAATGCTTGCATATCACTAAGCAATATAATCAAATTGTTCCTGGTGAGATAAGATAAGGAACATAAATGATATCTGATCAGATTGTGGATCGTTCTTTTATTTCAATTCCACACAAGGACCACGAAAGCGTTCGGTGCTTTTTAATGAATTATTTAAATTCAGTTACGTCACATAAAAGTGAATCCAAGCGCATTTGGATATGTTTATACATGATCTTATCATCATGTCGACCCTTTGCCTCACAAAAATGATGCGCATCATATTTATGCGGTCAGTGCAAAGGGTCGCCGATCATGTGATGCATTAACCATTGTCGAGAGGGTGACACCTACTGATAACTGTGCTTCGGCGGCCACGGGGTGACAGTAAATACTTCAGTCCTCGTGCCGGGAGCACACAGTGACGCTTGAGAGAGGACGACAACTCCACAGAGGAGGATTCGCTTGCCGTGAGGGAAGACGTCAACACACTCAACAATGAAGCTGAAGCTACCGAACCCGGGACTGGATGATCGGATTCCCTCTCATGGGGAGCTGGAGAAGATGGAGGTGGAGGAGGCAGGGGACAGACCCAAATGGGACAATAAAACCCAGTACATGCTCACCTGCGTGGGCTTCTGCGTGGGGCTCGGCAATGTCTGGAGGTTTCCGTACTTGTGCCAAAGTCATGGCGGAGGTAGGCTAGCTGCTCGCTTGTGAAATTCAAATGGGCATTTGCTAAAGCTTTGCGGACGTTGATCCCCTGCGAATGTCCCTCCAGGTGCGTTCATGATCCCCTTTCTAATCCTGGTGGTCCTGGAGGGAATCCCGCTACTGCACCTCGAGTTTGCCATCGGGCAGCGCTTGAGGAAGGGCAACGTGGGCGTGTGGAGGTCAATTAACCCCCACTTGACTGGAGTTGGTGAGTAGAAAACGGAATCGTTGTACAGTGAGCCCTATTTATATGCGAGGTATTATTGCACATACGATGCCTCAAGATGGCGGCATTGCACTACTTTTGTCCAAATAAAAATCCTTAACTCATTTCAAAAATATTTACTTGACGCAATGAGTTCATAATATGAAAGCAAAGCGCTACTTTTGTCAAAAGTGAAACTCCTCAAATGGCTTCAACATAGTTCCTCGATGCCAAAGTAATCCTTTGGAACGTGTGAATTTGCAAATGAAATTTCTTAAATCACTACAAAATAGTTCCTTGACACCATGAGTCCGGCAAATGGAAGCAAAGCACTATTTTTGTCCGAGTGAAACTCCTCAACAGTTCCTTGATACCAAAATAGCGGCAAAATAATTCATTCGAATGTGCGAATTTGCAAATGAAAATAAATATTTCCTTGACACATTGCTCTCTTTATAAGACAGGAGCTGAAATGAAACTCGACTTGACTTCAATATAGTTCTTTGACACAAGATGGACGCAAAGCACTATTTTTGTCCAAATGAAACTCCTCAACTTGCTTCAACAACAAAAGAGTGCCAATATAATAATTTGGAATGTGTGAATTTGCAAATGAAACTCCTTTGCGCCCTCCAAAATATTTCCTTGACACAGAGATTCTATCAAATGGAAGCAAAGCACTAGTTTGTCTAAATGAAACTCCTCATCTCAACATAGTTCCTTGACACCAAGATAGTAATCCTTTCAAATGTGTGAAACAAAATAGCGTCAATGTAATCCTCCACAATATGTGAATTTGCAAATATGCAGAGCTCACTGTTAGGCCCTCTTTTCTTTCTCTCTCCCCCCAATAATCCAATAAACTTAATGACGTCTATGACTGCAGGTATATCAGCTTTGATGGTGTCCTTTATGGTGGGCATATACTACAACACCATCATGGCTTGGATCATGTGGTACCTTTTCAACTCCTTCCAGGATCCTCTGCCATGGAGCCAGTGTCCACTCAATGCTAACCGCACAGGTATGACTTTCGAGAAGCTCCAAATAATTGATATAATGTTGCTCACTATTTAGCTGTACTTGCTGCCAACAACCGCTAGAGGGCGTATTTGAATTACTTAGAGGAATTTGAAGTGCTTGTCGGGTCAGAGTACGCACAGAATAGAAAAAAAACAAATCATACCAGACTACAGGAATAAAGTTGCAAGAGTATGACAAGAATGTATTAGTAATATATTTTATCGTTTAGTTGTTTTGTTTGCTAACCTAAGAGTTTTGATCAAATATTTATGTTTACCTGGTGAATATAGTGCGGTACAAGATCAATACATAAAGTTACTGTCGGCCTACATTTAGCGGCGGCAGTGGTCTGAAATTGTTGCGTTTAGGTACATCAGGGAATTTTGATACTCGGGAGTTGCAAATGCGGAAAATTACTCTGTTTAAAAGTGAAGGCGTGTGCCACCTCATGATAGATAGCATACCATAAATCCTTTTGTCCCATCTTTCATTGGAAAACACTCAGCAAAGTAAACATCAATTGTAAAATTGCATATTTGTGCTTTTAAATGTCAGCGTTTGCTTAAATTACAAATATCACCCCTGAGTGGCTTACACTGTACTGTAATAATATATCTTGTCAACTTGGAGCCCTTTTTTGTCATTTATACCAATTGCCTCCAAGGCTAAAATTGCTATATTCTTGCTACAGTATATTATTTTATTTGATCTCAACAAGATACATACCTCCAAAAAGAAGAATCATTTAGTGAGCATCTTCACCTTAGGGTTCTTCATTTTTTTTTCCCTTCTAGGTCCGGTGGACGAGTGTGAACGTAGCAGCACTGTGGATTATTTCTGGTACAGGGAGACCCTGAACACGTCAGAGTCCATCGAGGACTCTGGAGGTCTGCAGTGGTGGATGGTCCTCTCTCTGGTGTCCGCCTGGACTGTGCTCTACGTCTGCTGCATCCGCGGGATCGAAACCAGCGGCAAGGTCTGAGCAGCCCGACAAATTCTCATGTGCCCTTTTTTATTCCGTATCGTGTTTGATTTAGGATGTTTGATTTTTGTTCTACAGGCTGTGTACATCACCTCCACTCTGCCATACGTGGTTCTGACTATCTTCCTTATCAGAGGACTCACCCTGAAAGGTTCAGTGGCGGGAATTAAGTTCCTCTTCACACCAGATGTAAGCATTGACATAAATTTATTGTAATTAATTTATTTTGTTTTTATATAGGCCTAATAACAATAACAATAATAATTAATTAATTAATTAATAAATAAATTAAATTAAAAAAAATTTGGTGTATCCGATGATGCTTATAGTGCTGCTAATATGAGACAAGTTAATTCTCGCAAATTATTTTTGAATAACTAATCTGTATTACCGTAATTATCAAATGTATACTGGAAAGGAACAACACTGTCATCTGATGGATATTTTGGGTACTGCACCCTTCACGGTTCAATGCCATACAGTTTTCACAATAGCACAAATCCGAAAGCAACCGTTGACAAATATATTCCTGAGCACAAAAACAGCATAACATAGCATAGGTTAGTAAAGAAATAGATACAAAAAATATTATATACTATACTATACCATACTAAAATAGCCGTATGCTGTTTATACAGTTGTAGCTAGAGTCAACATATTTTCCCAATCCCGGATTAATAATATATTCGCCATAAAACGAATAGTGCCCAGATTAAAAAAAAAAAAACTGTTATTACATTGGCAAGAACTCAATTTTATTGCACTACTACTTTTTATGATTCTCCCACAAAAGGGTGATTTCATTTGAAGCGTGTCATATCAGATTACGATCTTCACGTAATAAATACGAGCACGTTTTACCTCGCAAGGAGGGAGCGTGAATCGTTTTGGATGATATCATTGATCCGTTGTTCACTTTATTATCAAAGGTGGATGAGTTGATGAATCCAGCAACGTGGTTGGACGCCGGCGCGCAGGTGTTCTACTCCTTCTCCTTGGCGTTTGGAGGCCTCATCTCCTTCTCGAGTTACAATTCTGTCCAGTGAGCAAACATCCCGGCGGAACTGAACAACTGCACTTCTGTCACATTATCAACATCTTATTTTTCACGTGCGACCGCAGCAACAACTGCGAGCAGGATGCCGTTGTCATCTCCATCATCAACGGCTGCACGTCAGTGTACTCGGCCACCGTCATCTACTCCATCATTGGCTTCAGGGCCACAGAAAAATACGACGACTGCGTCGGAGGGTGAGTTATGACGAGGGGCGTGCGGCCCGGGGGTCGGCAAGTGAGGCGGCGCCGCTTCCTGTTAGCCATTCTCTGCCTGTGAAAAGTGATTACTTGATTCTGATTGCATTTAGCTATTGTTGGATTATTGTTTTTAACTCTTTGACTGCCAGACGTTTTCAGAAAAGGGATGCTGTCAGTGCCAGCCGATTTAAGCATTTTGACTGATCTTTCAAGGTCCACAGAAAATGTTCTGTTTGGACTATGGAAACACACATACTACCAAATGAAAGATTGAACTTTCATCTTTCATTAGAAAAAAAAGTTTGTTTCTACCTTATTCCGTTCTTTAGTAATCAACAATAGAAAATGGTTAGTTTCACCCGATTGCGCTTGTTTTGGACCAAAATCTCTAGCTCCGCCTCACGTCTTCTACTGACGCCCACGGTGGGCGGCCCACCCAATCTTGTCCAAAGAGAGTCATCGCTGCCATCTAGGGGCCAAAACGAGTCATTTTACTAACTAGATCTGCTTGATACTTTCAGCACAGCTGCCCAAGGCTTTTCTCCACCCGTTTCCAAAAAAAAACAAGAAAACAAAACAAAACATAGTGAACGTCTTTTAACGTCCTCGGCGCCCCTCCGTAGGTTTTTACTAAACGTTTTATAACGTTTATGGCGGTCAAAGAGTTAATCCACAATTTATTTTTTATAAATATTTTTTTTATATTTTATAAATATGTATATATATATAAAAAATATATATATATAATGATATCATTTTATATAATTAATTATAATATTTAATTTAAATTTTTTAAGATCCATTTGAGTGTTTTCATTGGTTTGTGTGTAGCCATGCTAGGTTAGCATGCTAGCTCAAGCCATTTGTCTTCTCCCCGCAGCAACATCCTGAAGCTGCTGAACGCCTTCGACTTGCCCGAGGGCAACATCACGGAGAGCAACTACGGCGACATGCTGCTGCACCTCAACCAAACCAGTCCGGGTGTCGTACAAGATCTGCAAATACAGACATGCGACATGCAGTTCTTCCTCAGCCAGGTCTGTCGAACCGTTTATGGATATTTACGACATGAACACGTGTGGCGACGTTTTGGCGTAATCTTCCGCAGGGGGTGGAGGGAACCGGCTTGGCCTTCATTGTCTTCACAGAGGCCATCATTAAGATGCCCGTTTCGCCAATCTGGGCCGTGCTCTTCTTCATCATGCTCTTCTGCCTCGGCCTGTCCACCATGTTTGGGAACGTGGAGGGTGTTGTGGTGCCGCTGCAGGATCTCAAACTGTTGCCCAAAAAGTGGCCAAAAGAGCTTGTCTGTGGTAATTCTCTCTTTATTGATACTATCGCAGGACAATTCATTAGGTACACCTGCACAGAATACTGAAACGATGATTCTGCTTGCGAATAAATGTTTTTTTTCGGACCAGTCATTGGCTCGCAATATGTAGAGAATACATGTATAAAAAAATGAGTATTTGTCTTTGCTTTCAGGTTTGACATGTTCCATCTGTTTTACCTTTGGCATCATTTTCGCCCAGCGCTCCGGAAACTACTGGTTGACTCTTTTTGACAACTTTGCTGGCTCCATTCCTCTTCTGGTCATCGGGCTCTGTGAGATGATCGCCGTTGTCTACATTTATGGCATAGATAGGTGCGTACCTCCAGGAAATGCTTTCCTCATGGCGTGTTAATTATTTATCCTCATATTTTGAAAAGCACAGATGAGAAACACGGCAGTGCCTTCGCAATAGTACAAATCGTAGTTTGTGAATGGCTTTTAAATATTAAATTCCAGTGACGAAGACACTTTATGATGCGATTTTGCAGAACTACTGTATTTTGGCTGTGATACATTTTCCTCACAACTATTTTATTGTCCTTTTAATTGTTAGTCATGTCAAGAATGAAAAAAAAAATAGCTTCAAGCAGGAACACACAATTGAATTAAGTTAATCCAAAGTGATGTATAAGGTTTAATTCATCATGAGTTCATTAGACTTAATATATTCACTTTAAGTTAAATTAATCCAATCTGATACGTTAAGTTTAATTAATTATGTGAAAAACATGTTTTAATAATGATAAGTGGTATAATTATGTATTTTTTTACCTTCATATACTGTATGGAAGTTGTGTGAAAAACACAGTGGATATAAAAAGTTACACACTTTAAATTTACCAATGCACCAATTTAAATGCCAGTTTTTGTGATATGAAATGAAGATGAAAATAAATATCGATATTTTTTTTCCCACCATTAATGCAACCTATAATCTGTACAACTCGATTATTTATTTATTTATTTATTTATTTATTATTATTATTATTTTGCCTCTTTGGGCCATAACATCATTTTCCAAGCATGTGGGAAAGTAATAACTAAATAAATAAATTAGGGTAAGAGATTAAATGCATTAAAAAAATATCCATTCATACATTCATTTTCTTAATTGCTTGTCCTCACAAGGGTTGCTGGAGCCTATCCCGGCTAGCTTCGGGGCGGTAGGCGGGGTACACCCCGAACTGGTTACGACCATCCACACTCACAATCACACTTATTCAATTATGATCTCACGTCCTCTGCACTCGGACCAGTCAGCCACCGCATTAAAAATATACTTTTTTAATATACATTTTTTGTACAGTTTATACATATATATAAACATTAATGTTGGGAAAAGTTTTGAAATGATTTATCTTAGTCTCTTTTTGTATGCTTTAAAAAAGTAGCATATGAACAGGGGTGTGTAGACTTTTTTTCCCTCGTGTTTTTTTATTTATTTTATTTGAAAAATTCGACATATTTCTGATTTGATCTGGTTTATTATCTTCTATCGAGGAAAACTCATTTCCCATCCATGTTGTAAAGGATCCTGGCAACTCCAAGAGATATTTGCTTTTCCTGGGGGGGGGGGGGGCGTAACAAAACCTTAAATGCATACTCTATGTCTGTTTTACAGCCTTAGTGATTAGATCCTCATCAGCGTACCATGCGCGTTGTTTAATCCTCTTTATCTCATGCAAGGATCTCGTTAATGGCCGCCATCATGCGCGCCGTGCTTAAACGACATCTTCTATTGCTTCCGCGCAGGTTTAACAAAGACATCGAGTTCATGATTGGCCACAAGCCCAACATCTTCTGGCAGGTGACCTGGAGGGTGGTCAGCCCGCTCATCATGGTCATCATCCTGGTGTTTTACTTCGTCACGCAGGTCGCAAAGTCTCCCACGTATCAGGCCTGGAACGTAGAGTGGGTAAGCGTCCCCGGCAGATGTTTGTCAGAGTTAGCCGTGCGACGCGTTGATCTGATCGCAGCTCCGTGTCGCTTCGCAGGAGAAATTTCCCACCCTGGAAGTGCGTCCGTACCCGAGCTGGATCTCTGTTATTATTTTCATCCTGGCGGGCATTCCCAGTTTAATCATCCCGTTTGTGGCTCTCGTCAAATGGCTGCAGAGGAGATGCTGCAAGCGGAGGGACGACGGTGCTGACACAGTGAAGACCGTTTCGGCCCAAATTCAGTATTAGCTGGCAAATCTGTTAAGGCTTTTTATAGGATTTCTTCCTCTTTTTTTTTTTTTACTGTCATGTAAATCTTTTATTTCCACCCTCATTTGTGTTGTTAATAATGTGTTTGCCATTATTGGATTATTGTAATATTTATCTTGTGTATTTGACCATCTACGCCTGTGTATGTTATCATTTGAATAAATGTGTAAATAATAGCTATTTTAGCACTGAAAGATCAATAAATGTGGCATTTTTTGTATCATATTATTTGATATTTTGTGTGTGTAGAAAAGTCCGTCTCGACTGCCAATTTTGGGATTAAAGTAGCACTAAGGAACTTTTCAACCTTTAATAAAATATTTTCATAATTCTTCTGATGAAACATCGATTTAAAACTAGTTGAATAGTACCTTTGCCATGGCCTGAGGGGGTCGGTATCATTTTTCCTGGCATGAAGCAACTTTGAGGAGGATGGTAAGAAGTCAATTTGAACGTCACCGCACAACTACTGCTTTCCTGGCAGAAGCTGCAAAACAACCGAAAAGTTTTGTCTGAGGAAACATAAAAGAAAAAGGTAAGCTATCTGGGTAAAAGGACAGTCAAAGATCAACATTGGTCCGGCTTTCACTCGCTGGCGTGAGCTAAAAAACAACACAATGCGCTTGTCCTCATGGGAAATGTGGTCTTCCTTGAGGCATAACAGTATGGCTTTTGTCCATATGGCGGCGCCATAATCAACATAAACTGAAAGCTCCTTAGTGTTGCTTTAAAGGGATACTTTCCTTTCTTTTTATTTGCTATTTTCAGCAGTAAAAAGTTAATATTTTGTCTATAATTAATTTGATATCTTCATTATTCGCATTTACAATTAATACTTTAAAATTTTTATTTTGCCACAGTCAACTGAAAATGACATCACAGTTCGTCAGGGTAATGACATGGCTCAGTTTGTGAACTTCACATGACCGAGTGAGCTGTGATTGGTTGTTACCTGAGCTCTGAGTAACTGTGGTGCCATTTTCAGTTGGTTTTAAGTGACAAAATGGGATTTTTACCAAAAAGGATTAGGGCCAGTGAAGAGAGAGAAAAAAAAAGGTTTGGCAGAATTCTGACTTTATTCTCAGAATTCTCACTTTAATCTCAGATTACTGACTTTAAAGTGAGAATAATAGTAGCACTAATAAAATCAGAATTCTGACTTTATTAGTGCTACTATTATAGAATTCTCACTTTAAAGTGAAAATTGTGACAATTCTCACTTTAAAATCAGAATTATATGATTAAAGTGAGAATTCTGAGAATAAATTAAGAATTCTGACTTTATCAATTCTGAGATTAAAGTGAAAATTCCGACTTTAATTTCAGAATACTGAGATTAAAGCCAGAATTATCACTTTAAAGTCAGATTTCTGAGAATAAAGTCCTGCCAAGCTTTTTTTTCTCTCTCTTCACTGGCCCCAATCGTTCATGTAAAATAGCGAGGTTATCAAATATATTATAGACAAAATATTTATTTTTACTGCTGAAAATGGCTAAATAAATTAAGGTCTTTTAAAGCATTTATTCATAAAAAAAAAAAAAAATCAAATTTTTTTTTTTGCGCTGTACATTCTTTTGATAATAATTCTTCACTCTGCTTCTAAATGTCTTGAACTGTTTTGTTTGTAAATGCTTTCAAAGGTTGCATTGTTAATTTTGTCAAGCTCATTGAGTTAGCTTGTGTCCGAAATGTGCTACACAAATAAAGTTGTCTTGCCTAATATCAGCTCTAGCCAAATCGACTCCATTATGTTTTGTTGAACATGTTCAGACCGAGCCAATAAATAACTTGATAACATAAAATTAATAGTTAAGCGTTTAAATGTCGTTCTCCCTTTAAAATACTCCAAATGGATTAATAGCGCTTTGGAAAAGAGCTATTCAAATAGCATTTGACAATTGTTCAATTATGAATATAAAAAGGGTAAAAGTGCAGAGTGCATTAGCTAATCTCTATCCACAAAAGATCATAAAGTGATTCCGACGTTGCTGATTCGCGCTCTGGATGTATTTGTGCCGCCGCGTTACCACTGATTGTGAACGCTCATTTCAAGCGTTTCATCTGGCGGGTGCAGACCATTCCTCCACCTTGCAGTTTTTTTGGGACGCCATGAGACTGACAATTCCCAACCCGGGGCTGGATCTGCGGATCTCCAGCTATGAGGATCTGGACAGGATGGAGAAAGAGGAGGCTGACAACAGGCCCAAGTGGGACAATAAAGCTCAGTACATCCTGACTTGTGTGGGATTTTGCATCGGCCTTGGCAACGTCTGGCGATTCCCGTACTTGTGTCAAAGCCATGGGGGAGGTAAGCCGGGGGGGGCCGTTATTTGAAATCAAACTGATATCGGGTTAAATGATGAAGAATTGGCGGTTGGGGGCGCCTTAATTAAAGGAGGGCCAAAGTCCTCAGCTTTTACTCGAACGTTGCCTCGTCGCTTTCAATTGAAAATCGCTTTTGTGTCCTTTTGTGCCAGAGGTCAAACGGCAAGTTGAATACATAACCCGCGCACGACAAACTGGAGTGGAAAATTGTTCCGTTTTGTTAATCATTGTGGGAGTGGAAGCTCCCCTGAAGAAACCTCCGGCGGTACATTGTATCGAGACTGTATAGATTACAGTAAAACATGATAGGAGTGTTTATCTTGTCTAGTTTATAAGAATTTTCGAGGCAAAACACATCAAATGCATGTCATACAAACAGGCATTGGTAATGTCATAACTTGTACAGTTTAGGACTAATATATTTATATATATATATATATTGGTAGGACTGGAACAGATTAACTGCATTGCCATTATGTTCAATTTAAACATTTGATTTGACATGTGAGTCTCGACTCTGAACAAATGACACTTATATCTCAAGACACCCCTCTCGTGTTTATTGAATGTCTCCAGCCACGATAACCAATTACTGTGATTATTATTTTTTAATCATCATCATTATGCATTAGCAAAATTAAGGCAAGTGCATATTATACTCGTCGATCCCATTTGCTCATTATTTTGGAAAAATGTTAAACAGATACATAAAAATTAGCAGTAAACTGATATATTTTGAGGAAAGTTCAGTCAATCTAATAAACTCGATTAAGGCCTTTTGTTTGTTTCCATGCGAGAAAACATTGACAAAATCTGCCGTTGCTACCCTAGTTTGACCTTCTTTTTTTTTTTTCACTCAAAATCTAACACTCAAATTGTGTCCAGGAGCCTTTTTGATCCCTTATCTGCTCCTGCTGGTGTTCGAAGGAATGCCCCTCCTCTTACTGGAATTCGCCATTGGCCAGCGTCTGCGCAAAGGCAGCGTGGGGGTGTGGCGCTCCATCAGTCCTTACCTGACTGGTGTGGGTACGTTCAATACTCATAATAACATTTTTTTTTCTTTTTTTTTTACATCAAGAACATGCTAGCTTTTGTTTGTGATGCCATTTTTGTTGGTTTCTTCCAGGTATAGCCTCCATGCTGGTGTCCTTTTTAGTCGCTCTGTATTACAACACTTTGATAGCCTGGGTCATGTGGTATCTCTTCAACTCCTTTCAAAGCCCACTTCCTTGGAGCCAGTGTCCTCTCAATGAGAATGCCACGGGTACGTTAGAAGAGTTTTACAATAACAGCGCAGCTTTTGTGTTTATCGCTCAGTGCTACTTTGACTTATAAGTCACCCAATTTATGAGTTTTTAAGTCAGTATTTTGTATAAAAAATGAAAAAAATGTGTCTATCTGACTGAGCTAACAGCTAAATAAAACAAAAGGGAAAATATAAAAGAAACACCTAGTTTGTGAAAGAAAGTGCTTGAGCGCGCGCCGCGCCCTGTGCCCGAGGGTGACAACATGGCGTCGTCAGTTGGCCACACTCCCTATATATACGGCTCTGATTTTGCACTTTAAAATATAACATTTTAGCCAGCCCCGATGCAAAGTTTGCTAAGTTTATGTTTAAACCGTCAACATTGCAAATAATAAAAACAATAATAATAACTTCTACAGAAATCTAGTCAAGCGGTAGGGTGACTATATTCCCATGTCCCAAAAAAGAGGACACTTTTCCCGGCTTTGAAATTGTGGTACCAGTCGCAGGTACACAGTGTACTTCACCTCCAATTAATTAATTAATCACGCAATGCCAACTGGACATTTTCATGAATTTATAAAAACCCCGCGGACGCCCGAATTGGATGCAGGAAAATGGTCTATCCTCCCAATTGTCCTCTTAAAATACGGCATTTGGTCACCCTACCAAACGGCATACTATTTCCTCGTGAATGTCCACTAGCTTAAACGCATAACAGGAAACGCAATAGACAAGCTATCGAAACTAGCACTGATATTACGGTGAACATTTAAGCAGCATAATCTGCGGCTGATATGTTCGAACTGTATACTTGCTTAGGTTTTGTAACAGAATGTCAAGAGAGCTCCACCGTGGACTATTTTTTCTACCGGGTGACCCTCGACAGTTCAACCTCCATATCCGACTCTGGTGGGCTCCACTGGCCCATTGTGGTGTGCCTTTGTGGCGCGTGGACGGTTGTCTGCATTTGCTGCATCAGGGGGATCGGCACCTCAGGCAAGGTGCGTTGCCATCGAAGGGCACATCAAATAAGCCGTCGAAAAATATGTATGAGATGTTTTAACGTGCGCTATTGTTGTCTTGACCGCAGGCTGTTTACATCACGGCCATCCTTCCATATGTAGTGTTGTTCATATTCCTGGTGCGAGGACTAACCCTGAAAGGCGCCTTTAGCGGTATTCAGGTGCTCTTCACCCCAAAGGTATTTTTTTTAAATCTCACAATAAAAAAAACAATAAAAAAAGTTAAGATAACCTACATTTGAAAAAAAAAAATTCACAACTGTTTTCTATTATTCTTTAGGCATGAAAATAAATAAATAAATACTTACCTTAATTTTTTTTTAAACATACATTTTTCAAGTTGGTGACATGTCCACTAGGGTGGACAACGTGCATTTGAGCAACTGATGAAATACGTTTGTAAGAAAAGAATGAATAATAATAAAAAAAATCATGTAAAAACTATAGAAAATTAACATTGTGTTCTCATATTTTTAACATATTTTAAAACTACCACATGTATTGTAAAACTATTTACCCAAAGAAAAATGAACTTTTTATGAAGTACATATAGTAATTTTCTATTTTCTGGAAACCATTCATAATCAATGTGGCTGTCATCATCCCCACTTGAGTCAGATGGTAAATGGTGGACTGTCCTGTAGGTTTTGCTAGCATGTTCCGCACCTGACCACTACAAAACATAAGGATCATCCTTACTTTCATATGAGGATTAAAATCCATAAAATATTGCAATAATGAAAATGACATGATGATTTAAAGCAACAAAAAAATAAAATGACTGCAGATGAAGTATTTTCAAAAGCAACAAAGTTACAACAACATTAAGTTGGAGTCACGTTACAGCTAATGATGTCCAATTTAGTGGACTCGTGATCAATCGCTGTTCCCTCAAATTACAAAATCAATACTTGGATAGTTCAACAATTATATTACTCCTTAGTTGTTGCTTGATGCTCCAATATTTTTTCTTACATGCAAGGGCCCCCTGGAATAGAAAAAAATAGACCCTTATTCGTTCCTTCACATCTGAACTTCTGTCGGCCATCTGGTCGTCTTTTTTTTTGTTTACACTTACAAACGTTGACCACTGGATGGCAGTGTATGTCAAGACTACAGTCGTGTCCACTGGAGTGGCTAATGGCCAACTGTGGCAAAAAGTATGTTTTAATAGCTGTCCACTGTCGTAACCGCTATCCGTGAAAGGGTCAATATAGACTTGCGCAACACCTGATATTGTTTTCTTACAGGTGGAGGAATTGATTAATCCGTCAACTTGGCTGGATGCAGGGGCGCAGGTCTTCTTCTCGTTCGGTCTGGCATGGGGAGGCCTCATCTCGTTCTCCAGCTACAATCCCGTTCAGTGAGTTGTATAAGAGCAACATTTATGTGGCTAATGCTAATGCTAGTTTCTCTTCCTAAGTAACAACTGCGTACAAGATGCTGTCATCCTGTCGGTTGTCACTGGCCTGACTTCCGTGTATGCTGCTGCAGTTACGTATTCCATCATTGGCTTCAGGGCCACTGAGAAATATGACCAGTGTTTTAGTGAGTGAGTACATTTCCTTGTTTTTATTTTCATGGATTATTATTTTTTGTTTACAAGTCAATTTTGCTGTTCATATTGTTTGGATTTAGTTTTCGTAGCCAAAACAAATAAATGATGAGGTTTCATACACTCAATGATGACATGTATTTATTTATTTTTTATATATTGGTGGCTAGTGGCGGTCTACATTTCAAGCACCAATAGGAAAAAAGCTAAACATGTAAAAAAACAGGAACCACAAATGATGTGGTTGTTGGTAGGGATCAGGGTTATAGTTTTGGAATTTTCATTTAATTTTTTATTTTTATTTATTTTTAATTTTTTATTAGTTTTCAGAGTGGTTCTGTTTGTATTAGTTTTAGTTTTTTTAGTTTAGTTTTTTTTTTTTTTAATAAAAAAGGCTACATTCAGGTTTTAGTTAGTTTCAGTATTAGTTTTATTTATTTATCTTTTTTTGGGAAAAAAAAAAGGTGTATTACTTGTGCGCAATATTAAAAAAATGGTAAAATTAGAAAAGTAACGCATTTTTCACCTAATGTTGCATTTTGGGTGAGTTAAATGGAAAAAGCAGGCAAGCTGAGCCATTGGAGCCAAAAGCATTTAAAATTGTCGCCTCGGAGTGATGTCATCTGAAGGTGCTTTTCTATTGGCTGCTGCAAAAATACGTCCTTATGCTGGTTAATATCAAAATAAATCGACTTGAAATCACATTTAAAATGATCCCCAAAGGCTCATGCATTAAATTGATTACCAAAGACTAAAACGAAGGACGTTAGTTTTGTAAACGTAGTTTCGGTTCGTTTCCGTTTTTTTATAAAGCATTTTTATTTGTATTTGGTTTCGTTAAAGCAATTGTTTTAGGTTTTTTTTATTACTAAAATAACCTAAATGGACTTGAATGCATCATACTGACAGCTGTTCCTAATGTTTTGGCTTCCATATTGAGCTAGATGAAATAATAAGTGAGTTTCTTATAGCACAAGGTGTTTCTCTGAAATATTTCGGAGTTGCTTTGAGCATCCACCGATTTGAATTCTCGCTCATTTTTTTCCCTCCCCTTTAGTAACATCATGTCCTTAATAAATGGATTCAATCTTCCCGAGGACAGCATCACTCCAAGCACGTTCGACTCGGCTTTGCAAAGTCTGAACAACTCCGACCCCGAGGCTGTTCTTGGATTGGACCTCAAAACCTGTGACTTGCAAAAACTCCTCAGCGAGGTAACCATGTCACATGTTGTGTTGGCTGTTTTTTTTGACATGTTGTGTCTCACGTGACTAACATGCGTAATGTACCACAGGGAGTGGAGGGAACGGGTCTGGCGTTTATTGTTTTCACAGAAGCCATCACCAAGATGCCCGCTTCTCCTGTTTGGTCTGTTCTCTTTTTCATCATGCTCCTCTGCTTGGGGCTTTCCACCCTGTTTGGGAACATTGAAGGAGTGGTGGTCCCCTTGAGGGACTTGGGGGTTTTCCCCAAAAAGTGGCCCCATGAAGCCCTGACTGGTACGTTAATCTGTTTAATTAACACAGTTAAACACGGACTTAACTTGAATGTGGAAACGTATTTTTTAGAATCTGGATTTAAAAAGCATTTATACTTGAAGCAACTTTTTCCAATTTGCGCGCAGCATAACATCAAAATGCCGCTTCACCACATTTGCTTTGCTTTAAAAAGGAATCACGAATTGTAATGATAAGTTTGCTCGATATTATTTATTTGGTTGTTACTAACATACCTATGAGATTCATAAAAATAATTTTTCCCTCAGTTGAACTCATTCACTGCCATTGACGGCTATTGACGTAAAAAATTAATTTGAACTATTTCTATTAGTTTAACATTTTTTCCACTTTTGTTAACAAGAGTATGACAACCTAGAAAAAAATATTGTACATTTAGAACAGATACAAAGTGTATGATTAATCGTGAGTTAACTATTGAAGTCATGCGATTAATTATATTTAAAAAGTGTAATCGCCTGATGCGATTTAAAAAAAAAGAAAGGATTATTTAAAAATTAGGAGCGTGAGGAGATTGAAATTTTTTATCGTAATTAATTGCATGACTTTACGGGTTAACTCACGATTAATCACAAATTTTATATCTGTTCTAAATGTACAGTAAAAAAAAATCCAGGTTTTCATACTCTTCACAAAAGTGGAAACAAATGTTAAACTAATAGAAATAGTTAAAATTAATATTTGACGTCTGTAACCGTCAATGGCAGTGAATGAGTTAATACATTTCCTTTAAATAAAAAAAATTAATACAATGTATTGAACTTAACAGATCACTGTACATAGGCAGACATTCTTTTGAGTACCACTAGAGGGAGCCAGTGTACCACACACACACACACACACTGTACGCTGTGATGTGTTTTTGTGTTTCAGTGATAACGTGTGTCACGGCCTTCATCATCACCCTCCTCTTCGCTTTGCATTCCGGGATTTATTGGATTACGCTTTTTGACGAATTTGCCGGATCTGTTCCGCTTCTGACGATTGGATTCTTTGAAATGATTTCAGTTGCTTACGTATACGGCATTGACAGGTAAACACCATGATGATGATGATTAGGTTAGGTCACTTCCCAACTCACCAAATTCTCGCGCGTCAAGGTTCAACGAGGACATCGAGTTCATGACTGGACGCAAGCCTTGCATCTTCTGGCAGGTGACGTGGAGGTTTCTCAGCCCTCTCATTGTCCTGGTGATTTTAATTTTCTACCTGATAACCAAAGCCCAAGAACAGCTCACCTATTCAGTCTGGGATCCCGCTTCGGTAAGCACTTCACGGATGTGACATCATCAGATTCCCCGTTTTCCTGGTGACGATTAAGCTAATGAATGTATTTTATGCCTCAACAGGAAGTTTTCCCGTCATTGTCAACTGAAGCATATCCATCGTGGATCAATGGAATGATTTTTCTGTTAGCGGGGGTTCCCACTGCCATTGTGCCTCTGTATGCATTGTGTAGGTTCATCTATGTGTGCTGCAGGAGACACTAGATTGAATCATATATAGCTCACACTGTTTTAGGTGCTTTAGTTTTTTTTTTTTTTGGTTGGTTCTCTGGTTCACACTTAATTGCAGGTTTACACATATATATACAAATTCATTAATCGAGTAGAACCTGTAAATAGTTTCACAGAGAATATATCAAATATATAGAAAATGTTTGGTTTGGTTGTCTTTTGAGTCATTTAGCAAAACATAACATTTAGCCTGCGAGCTAACATTAGCGCTTCTTTAGTCTATTTTAGTGTCGAAAGAGATTGTATATAAATTCAACTAATTTTAAGTCTCTTAAATTGATAAAAATAAATAAATGATTGGTATTCATGCAGAAATATTTAAAAAATAACAATAATAACTATATTTAGAATGAAATTATTGCCCCCCCATTATTTAATTCTTATATAATTTTGTAAACATGTAAATTGGATTGCCTGATCTTTGTATTATACCTCTCTGTCTGGTGTCTAATAAATGTTTATTAAAAAAAAAAAATATATATATATATATATATATATATATATATATATATATATATATATATATATATATATATATATATATATATATATATATAGGTGAGTACACTTAATTTTGAAAGTTGTGTTTTTATTACGTCAGTATACTGGTGTTGAATTACATCACAATGGCCACCAGGTGGCAGTCTAAGCAAGGGGTCACCAACTTTTTTTTTTTTTTAAACTGACAGCTCCTTCTTGACTTCGTGACTTATTAATGCAAAGGGCTACCAGTTTCAGACACACGTTATGAATAACACATTCGCACAAATGACCTCCAATTAAAGTTCATTGTTAACAATTTATGATGCCCATCTACGTGAAGACACTAATCCTGTTATTATAATTGATCAGCAATGCTTTAAGACTTTAGTCCTGTAAATCGCTGCAAGTGTCTACACTTTTGACAGCATTCCTAAGGAAATCACAATGGCGCATCATCACTGGTGAGCTGCATTCCGAAGAGGCTCCCCAGTCGATCCTTGGTGACAACCTGCTGCCCCGGAGGTGGGCAACTGAATGTCTTAAAGCTCACCTGTTTCCGCTTTTCAAATGAGCACAGCCTTTATCGGGACCGTAAGAGAAAATCAGCCATGGTTTGGGTTTATTTTGGCTTTTTTTCTGTTGTGATCAGTGTTTTTTTTTTTTTTCCTTGTTGCTCCTCCATGTCTCGTCAGGTGTGACCACCTCCACCTGTGTATGTCTTCCCTTCCTGTGTGTCAACCAATCAGTGCCCTCTCGCCCAGGTGTCGCCTTGTTGTGTAATTAGTTAGTGTGTATTTATTTAGCCACTTGTTTTTTGTTGTTTTCATATCTTGTCTCGTCCTCAATATCTTCTGTTTTTTTATTGTTGTTGTTGCAGCTTGTCAGGTTGCTCATTTGGATGTGGGCTTTGTCGTTTTTGTTGCCAAGTACCTTGTTTGCTCATTTGTTTTGGTTTGATTAAATTATATGCATTTGTTTTCAAGGACTACAAAAATGACATTTAAAAAAAAAAAGCCTACCAGACCAACTTAAAATGGGGCAAGGTGCGCAACACAATTATGCAACCACATTATTTAAAGATTATTTTCTCTTGAATTGGACGGGTTACGTCAGCAGTTATTTTAAGTAATTTATCTTGGTGTCACTTTTTTTATATTGCAAATACTTGGTGTTTGAACAAGGGTGTGTAGACTTTTCATATCCAGCGTTGATCAGAAGTGGATAAATGTTATCTTATGAGAGTGGGCCTCATTTCTTCCCTCTCATGATTCTGTGGTGTCAAATTTGATACAGAAGGGAAAAAAATGGTTTTGGCCTATTAAAGTTGGTATTTAGGTCACACTGAGAAGAAAATAGGACGGGAGCGCCCCAAAAATGCTTTACTTCTTAATCTTTTTAATAGGAAAATCCTAATACGTATCCAATATCTCATTGTTGGTTCTGAGTTAGTGCACGGTGCAAAAAAAAAAAAAAAAAAAAAAAAAATCATCCAAGTCACATCCACGGGCAGGTGACCAACATTTATTTACCATTATCAACTTTACAATAAAACCAGTAACATCTGTCAACATTAGCAAAATAAAGAACAGAAATCAATCCAATTGTATTTACAGAGACAAAAGCAGATTCAGGCTCACACACGACAGATAAACAATTCTGCTTCATATCAAACCGCAACAGTGAACATAGCAAGCTGAAGTGTTCTTTTTTTTCATAGTAAGGTAAAAATCAAAACTTGTCTATAGTTTTTTTTTTGTATTTTTTTTTTAACAAACAAGACATAGCTTCTTTTAAGATGGTTCTCTATAATACACCACAAAATACTTCAAATTTGGGTTAAAATATAGGAATGTAAAAAGTTGGCGAGTCTCTTTTCGGATTTATCTCTTATTTTCTGTTTTTTTCTTTTTTGAGCTATTTAACAGTCATTTCAAGTGGTGTTGTCCTAGTTGTTCCTTTTTCTACCTTCTTTTCTTCACAAAGAGGCATCTTGAGCCGCCGTTTTTATTTATTTTTTATTTTTTTTCGAAGATGCGTCCTCCCATCAACCTTTTTGCCCGCTTGATGATGTCGTCTCGCCGCCGCGCCGAAAGCCTCAAAAGTCAGTCAAGGTCCAGATGTCGAGCAGGAAGTGACCTAGTGAATCTCGTCTGTCGTCTTGACGAAAAGTGGCACGTCAAAGGAGTCTCTCACATACATGTGTATATATTTACATATACATATATCCATATACATATGTATACATATACACATATATATATAAATATATATATATACTCTTAAATTCTCTCTCTCTCTTTCTTTGAAAAACAGTTCAGCCAGTTCATTGTGAGTTGCGCGTACAATCACTCCTTCTTTTCAGAGGGGGCGGGGGTCGAGCTGCTCTCCTCTGTGGGTTTCGAGGCCTCGGGGGCTGGAGCAGCTGCCTCCTTGGCCTCCTCCTTGGGGGCGTCCTCTTTGGCAGCCCCCTCCTCGGCTTTCGGGGCCTCGGCTTGGGCCTCCTCTTTCACCTCCTCCTTCTTCTCCTCTGCAGCGGCGGCAGCGGCGCCGGCTCCGTTCTCGGCGGGTTTCTCTTCAGAGGAGGCGGTAGCGGCGGCGGCGGCCGGCTCCTCCTTGACCGCCTCGTTCTTCTTGCTCTTCTTCAGGTTGATCTTGAAGTTGAAGGATTTTTTCAGGGAGAACTTCTTCTTCTTCTTCTTAGGGGTCTCCTTTGTGGCGGCATCAGTGGCGGGGGCCGCTGCGGCCTCGCCTTCGGGTTTGGCCGCCTCGCCGTCGGCGGCGGGCGCCGGCTCGATGGCGTCGCCCTCCGCGCTGGCTTCGGGCTCCTTGGCCGCCTCGGCCGAGCCGTTGGTGGCGGCAGCATCCCCGTCGGGCTTGGTGGAGACGTCGCCATTGGTCTTCACGTGCCCATTCTCCTGCAAAATAAATAATTAATCATCTCTTTGTGAAAAATAAATCAATGAAGCAAAAAAATGACTCTGTGGGGTAAAAACACGCCATATTTGGTCCCATCCCATGACAATTTCTCATTATTTGCCAGAGCATCGTCGTGCTCATCAATTAGCGCCGTCTGGCTGAGGCGACGCCTTGCAGCTCCTCAATGAGCCGATAGGCGGCGGTAGAGCCACGCAGACGGCTCGGGGTACCAGACAGCCCCCAACAAAGACGCGACTGGAGAGACAAGCCTTCACTTATTGTTTGACTATATCGTCCGAAAACACAAAAAGAACATCCATTTGAACTCGTTTATGATTAGTGACGCCACAAGGAAACATGAAATTCAAATTAGCGGTTAAATCCTCAAAAACGAGCCACCGATTAAAAGCAAAATGTGAAAAGGTGCAATTGGTACAATAGAGATAGCAGGCTTACTTATAACAAGGGAGTAGACTGCACTCAAGACGCCCCCTCCCCCCTCTTTCTCTTTTGCAGATTTGAGATTAAACACCCCCTCTTTTAAATGCCCTTATTACTACTCCATCTTGACATATTAATAATGTCTTTTTAGATGAGCGAAAGCCACACCTGACCCCCCCCCCCCCCCCCACCCTCGAGAAAAAAAAACCCTCCTCTCGTTGAAACTGCATCAATTTAGTCAACGCGTTGATATTGTTGCAAAAAACTTTGAAGCAATTGAATTGTACCTGGCCGTTGGTTTTGACAGCCGCAGCATCAGCGGCGGCGGCGGCGGCGTTCGCCTCCACCGCCACCTCTCCCTTGGATGACTGAGATCCCATTGTCTTCTTTGTCTGCCTCTTTCCAAAGCAAATGAAAAAGAAAAACTAAAAAAGAGTGGCCTCGAAGTTAATCCAACCCCAGGTCGAGTCGCGTATCCAGCGGTGAAGCGACGAAAAGTGTATTTTTGGTGGAATGACGATGATTTTCGAACGATTCCAAGTCCGTCTCGCTCGTACTAGTCACTCCGGGGGAGAGAGAGCCTCTAAACTCATCGGCGCTTGAACGCAACGCTTCAACATACAACAGGTTTGGGGCGACACCCGGTGGGCGGGGCTTGCGGCGGCTTCGACCAATCGGCGCCCTGTCTGGGGGAAAGTCTACCGGGCTTTGGCCAATCAGCGCTCGCTGCCTGGCAGAAGACCCCCAGCAGCGAGTTTAAGTCAGTCCAACTCATTTCTCTACCGTAAAAAAAAACATGCATAAAAAGCTATAACTACATTTTATTTACGTACATTTAATTTTCATAAATCTGCTAGTATTATGCTTCATACCGTTTTTTTTTGTGTGTGTATGTAATAGACTCAGAGATTTAGATACTAGTGGAAAAAGAGAAGTAAATGTAAAAGTCAGTAAAAAAAAAAGACGATTATTTTTATTCCAGACGCTCAAAAGTAGAATAGACACTACCTGTTTTCTTCTTCTTTTTTAAAATATTTTATTGTGAATCTTATTGAACAAAGCAGTTTCCCTCGTGGGTTAGCGTGAGCGTTTATGCTAACAAAAACAATATGTTCCCATAAATTAAAAATAAATGCTAGACTAGCTAATGGATTTTGAAGAAAAATTTTCAATGGCAGAAGTTGGCGGGTTTTTATTTGTTTTGCATCCTTTTACATCAAACAATTTAATATTGGGGAACATCTTGCCCCTCCGTCTTCGGTATTCCGTGTTTGACGTTTCTCCTCCTGTCTGTTTTTATCTCTTTTTTCAAAATCAACCGCGGTCACATTTACCTCTTTTTTTTAATTATTTTTTTTACATCCGGTCATCATATGCGGTGGTTGAAAAAAGTAGCAAATCTACGAAAATGAAAAATAAATTATTACACTACTCAAGTAAAATACAGATATAAAAAAAAAAGAAGAAAAAAGTATAAAGTACAGTAACAAAATGTTTTTCCTTCTTTACATCCAACCTCTGAATAGAAATGTGTCAACCCTCGTACGGTAAACTCGGCATGTTTTGACCTTTAGGCGATAACATGTAACCTTTAAATGACTTCTAGACATGATTGGGATGAATCACTAAGGACTTTTCTTATTTAATTACACACACATGCGCGCACACGTGCGCCACTTTCACTTTCACTTTGACTGTTCTTCAAAGAAGGGACTCTTTCTTAATGTGACTTTCGTTATTAGTTATATAAATCATTTACTTGCTTTTATGATTTTTGTAATCTTTACACACAGGTCACAATATTTGGTCCGATTTATTTTTGTGGCTGTCGTTTGCAATTGTGTAAAAAAGAAAAAGAAAAGAAAAAGTCGTAGTTCTATCACACAATAGTGAATGGAGAAATAATCTATTGTCGCTATTGCTCAACATGGTCGTATATTTGTTGGGTTAAAGAACGAGATCGGCATTTGGGCTGACGCTGTATCACGTTGAGTCCTCATGGTTGCATGACTAGATTCGTTGTTCACTTCCGCTGGTCAACAACATACCAGGAGCAAGGAAAAAAAAAAAAAGTCAACGGGATGATCATGCACATTCCACCTGATCGTTTTCTCCCATGCGCATTTCTCGCAACAGCTGTTAAAGCGACAAATCTCAATTGAGGGAAGAAAAGAGTCTCAGTGTTCGATGTGACAAATTGATCTTCGCTGCAACCAATCAGTCAAATTGATTCTGCGAAACTTGGGAACAGCCCGAACCTCTCGATTTGCATGCGGGTTAAGGGCCAGCTGGTTAATGTAACCACGCTTGTGCCAATAATTGTGATTATTATTTTTGTTTGTTTGTTCAAATGTATTATGATAATATGAATGGAACGCATTTCGTTGCCAAAGCAGTCATGCGATTGCAGGACTACTTACCTGGGAAACTTTTATTTATTTATTATTTTATTATTATTATTTTATTTTTATTTTTTTAAGAGCTCAGTATTGTTCATTCGGAAATGTCATCATCATTGCTCTTTATTTTATTATTATTTATATATATATATATATATAAATATATATATATTTTTTTTTTACCTGGAAAACTTAATATTAAACCTCTAATTGCCAATGTCATATAATGTCTAAAAGTAATTACGCAAAAAGGGAACATACTGTAACACCAGTTGAGCAGAAGTAGGAGCAATTTAGAGATGGTTTCACTCATAAGTATGAATTCTAGGGACGTACTGGAAAGGCAGAAGCATATCCAGAACCTGTCCTGCAGCCAAACTGTGAGCCGGGTAAGACAAGGACACCCTCATTCCGCCCTTTATTGTTTCATTTATATACAGAATCGTCCATCAGGAAGGAACTCCCAAGGATTTTCAGACACTTGCCTGAAAGTGGGTAGAACTCGTGAAATGGTTGTTGGCAATAACCAGCCCTGCTAACCGAGAAATGAGGAAGATGATGAAGAAGAGCTAAACGACTGGTAACTCTCAAGAGACCTGAAAAGAATGGCAGAAAATAGCGAGGGGTGGCAAATGACAGACCTGTAACCTGTGGAAGGACCTGCCCGTTAAGGCAAAGCACTAATGTAAGAATAAATAGGACCAGCTTCCTCAGTGTTTTTATTCTTCGCAAGTGCTTAGCGTCCATTTAATGGGCTCATAACACCCACAAAGGGACCGAGACGTCAATAGGATTTAGATGTTGATTGGAAAAAATGCGCAAAGTCTGCAAAGGCATTTTCTTAGGATCGTTTTCATGGATCTAGTAGGAAGGTTCCGCAGGAAACAAAAATGGAAGATATATATTGAATATATAATCTGCTCACGCATTCCCATTGAGTTGAATGTTTCGTTTACTGCCGGATTTAGAAAACACACCGCCTAAAAAGTCATGTAAATTAGAGTAGTAGTAACTGAACGCTCGTCTATCTCGAAAAGTGAATATCGCTGGGGTCGTCACAGTTTTTTTTCCCAAGCCATTACAACGAGGCGCTCTAAAACCAGTTCAAAGCCCCTGTCCACATGCTGAGTTGTCACGCCAGACTTCCCACCGCCATCTTGACTCCGTGGTGTACGCACAGTCATGGCCAACAATGAGGCGCTCTAAAGCTAGCTGGCCAACTTAATGCGCGTCACCCTGCTGGCACAGAAAATCAAGAAAATAATGAAATTCGGTTAACGTTATAACTCCCCAACTGATTACCACATAGTTCCGTTTTGCATGTTTCCATTGATCATTTTCAAACTAGCAAATCTGAATGAATTCACTTGAGAGGGTCTCTAAAAAGTGAAAGGATGTCTTAGACCAGGGTGCATTTTCCTCACGCATTTCACCTCTACCTTGTCTCCATGGTGTATGCACACTCGTGGCCAACAATGAGGCGCTCTAAAGCTAGCTCGCCAACTTAATGCGCGTCACCCTGCTGGCACTCAAAGTTCGCATATACTGGCGCAGAAAGTCAAGAAAATGATGGAAAACGGTTAGCACATAGATGCTAGCTCTCAGTTTTTGCGTTTTTCCATCGACAATTTTCAAAGCCACAAATCTCTGAATTCGCTTTACAGGGTCTCGAATGGTCGGATGTCTTAGGCCAGGATGGATGGATGATTTCATCTTTCTCACTCATTTTACTCCCCATTTCACGCCTACTTTGTCTCCCCGATGTGCGCACACTCATGGGCAACAATGAGGCGCTCTAAAGCTAACCGGCCACCATGCTCATAACATCAAGATATTATATACTGGCACAGAAAATAAAGAAAATGATCCACGTAGCTCTCACTTTTTTAGCACGTTTCCATCAAGCACTTTCAAACGAGCAAATCTCTCCGAATTCACTTTACAGGGTCTCGAAATCAAGTGAAAGGACGTCATAGGCCAGGATGGACGGACGGACGGATGGATGGATGCATCTTCCTCACTCCTTTTGCACGTTTCATACGTGTTGTCAAGCTGTGAGTCAAGACGAACTAAATCCACAGCTTGCCCCCCACAACCTTGACCAAGCGGCGTAGCCATGACAACACAAAGGAAACCAAATCTTCTGAAGGAATATTATCGGTGTATTGTGGTCAGGTCCAAGCCAGATTCTTCTCGTATGTATTCATGATGGCGTCAGAGAGGTTTTGTCACCCCAAGACGGACGGACACATATGCTGTCATATTACACTCGGCTTCTTGCGTTGCAGCCACTCCGATGGGGGACGGCCTTTTCTCACACACATATCACGCTGTATCTATCGACGTGGCCTTGTAAATGTCATAATAATGTGTCCACTGTGCGCTGTGGAATGCCTGGCACGCAGGCGCTCCCGTCTCCTCGAGCCGTCTTCTCCCGTGAATGGGCTTCTTCAGCCCGCCCGAGGTAACATCATGCTTAACTTTCGCAGATGGAGCGACATCAAGCGCTCCTTTCTTCCCCTTCCTTGAAAAAAAACAACCCCGCGCTTGGTCGCGGTGATGACGACGAACGTCGGAGGCGGATGACGAGGCTCTTCGTTCCTCTCGTTGTGGTTGCGTGCGTGTTTGCACATGTGCATATAAGGGAAGCATTGTCATGGGACGACCACTGAGCGTCAAGCGGGGGGGGGGGGGGTGTGTGGAGGGGGGGGAGGTTAAGGAAGGAACAGAGAGCAATCCTTCACACATGGATCGCACATAATGCACACACACATGCATACATACAACCGCAAGCAGGGCATCAGCTGTGACAGAGTTCATAGAGTTGGGTTGAGGGTTGGAATGCAGAGGGAAGATGAAATACGGAGTCGGGGGGGTTGGGTGAATCTGTATGATATAGCCAAGAAGACCTTAGATGGAAAGCATGAAATGGTGGAGAAGAAACGGGTTTGATGCTGATTGCAGAGTGGTGTTAAATAAGATGGTATCAGTTAACCACAAACTCACACTTACAGTATGTGTGGGTTCGCTCCGATCAAAAAAAAAGGAAGTGGTGCAAAAAATGACAGGAAGTCGTTTTTGACGGGCCCATCTGCTTTCTCCTCATACCGTTCTCAGTGTGGGGTAGAGGACTGGTTCTCAACCACGGTCCCTCGAGTAGCCTGTTTTCCATGTCTTCCTTAGCCAACACAGCTGAGGATCGTTATCAGAGCTGGCTAATGAGCTGATCGTTTGAAACACCTGTGTTGGCTGACATGGAAAACAGGCTGGACAGGAGCACGCGAGGACCGCGGTTGAGAACCACCGGGGTAAGAGTGTAACGAGACAGTGCTGCGTGCGGATTGGTCGACAATACTGTCACGTCAACGTCGCAGTGGAATGTACGGAAAGGAGCGGGAACTAAACAAAAGATGTATTTAGAAAACGTCGCAGCTATCAGCAAGCCGCCTACAAGGATGTGGTAGGATCAGATCAAGGTTTTACATGAGAGATGGGGGGGGGGGGGTCCAGGTTCAGAAGGCAATAACCCTGCCAGAGTTTGGCTTTAGCTGCAGGTGCTTGTACTCAATCTGCCGGTAAACGAGGTCATTACAAGAAGCACCTGTGGTTAAAGCCAAACTCTGGCAGGGTTTTTACTTTCTTGACCTGGTTTTCCCTTCGCTGGTTTACATGCAGTATGTATCAGAACTGAACTGTAATCACTTTGTAGAAACCAGTGGAGATTGCTTCTAAGACTGCCCCCCCCCAAAAAAAGTGAAATGTGTACTGATTTGTGTACATTTTATTGAAGCGTCAACTCGTCATTGGATAAATACTGGGCTTCTCCCGCCAATGGAATGCTCAGCGTCTCTGGGGGGGTCTATAGTGGTCTGGACCGGACGTACAGCTTCTGCATGACGATTGGATGGAGGCGGAATCCCTCTTTGATTGACAGTGAAAAAAAAACGACTCAGCAATCTTGAAGTATAGCCATCCACCCTCCGGATCCGAAGACTTTACCGATGTCTTTTTTTTTTTAAAAACGACCAGCCTTGTGCTTGCCGACTCTTCTGTCACTCTGCAGTGGCAGTTGCGTAACCCCTTTCGCCACAGTCAAGCCCCTGGGAAATATGCCGAGTTGGTACGACGGGGCCACGGATCATTTTCTTGAAACGGAACGTACAACAGAATATACGCATATTTTTCAGATCACCGTAACTCCGTAACCGTTAGCGCTAGCAAGGTAATTCATTCCAACGGCTTCCGAAAGCAGAGAAGCTGTGCTTTAAAAATCGACACCAGCTACATTACGGTCGCTGGCAGATTACGTTCAAATGCATCAAATATGACAACGTGACAAAACACTCAGTTGAGGTTTGAGTGGAACGACTCAATTTGAAGATCCTCATCTGACATCGAATTGAGCTCATCAGCCTGTTACTTTCTCATTGCTTGTTGACACTTTGTTCCACCATCTTCCACCTCGGGTTATCCTCCAAATTGTCCCTGACCTTTAACCCAGTCTTCCCCCCGCGTTGCTTTGATCGCTAACAGGAGTTTTTTTTGTTTTTTTTTTGCCTGGGGCTTGTCCTGCAACACAGACCCTGACCAGGAATGCTTTTGGTTTTGGTCTCGGAATGCTGGACCCATCGCTACCTGCGCCCTTCGTTTGATGCTCGCACCAAGACGAAGTCATACATTTGCGGTTGTCCTCCAAAAGAGGCAGCCCTCTCTCCTTGCCAGTGAGCCGTCAATGAGGCTTTGTGTTTATATTCACGGATGTCTGGATCGCATACTACGGGTGAACTCGGTCTCCCGAAGGGGCCCATTGTTCGGTGCCTCATCTCGCTATGGATGAGCATCACAAATGGGGTGGGTGGGGGTTGAGAAAAAAGGGGTGGGCGAAGAAAGGGAAGTGAAGAGGAAGAGCAACCGAGGAGACAAAGGATTATGGGTATTAAATAAAATCTCACTTGAGACGGTGGGTGCCCTGCAACAGCTCAATGTTTGCGGACACTGTCGCCCTAAACAAAGCAGGAATGTCATGTTTTGAGGATGAAGTCAATTATTTTCAGTGCCTGGCCCAGATTATAAACAGAATTTTAATCAAAGCCACCCTCGCTGTGGCCAATCTCTACAATAGATCCCATATGGCTTTACGCCGGACTGGACAGATGTCCGTGCCGGACAGAAGCAGGGAAAAATAATCACGACGATAGAGCTCTGATCTGCCCCCAGCCAACTGGGGTCGAGAGGTCAGGGAGTTTGCGGTAAACAACGGAAGCAGGAAGCAGAAAGGTGTTATGTTTTGAGTGCAAGGTAACTGGGTCACATTAGCATCTTGTCTTCTCCGAGCAAGACAGAAAGTCATTTGAATTGCAAATGAGGTAAGAATAAAGTTATGTTGTCCACCTTTCGTGGATTACCGATGAGTGGACGGACACCAGATAGACAATAAGCATTTTCAGGGGAAACCTTTGGGACTTTCCAGTGGCAGTCGAATGACTGCTCCTTGAACCGTCACTATCTTGCCTCATAAAAGCCAGTGGCGATTGCGGTATTGTCCAATTTCATTTTCTGTTCACTTCCTCTTTCTTTTATCTCAGTCCCGGGAGGGGAAGGTGGGGGCTTGGGTAACGCTTGTATGTCATAGTGTACTTTTACAGCGTAATTCAGGGTTTCCCGAATTTGCCATTTTAAGAACTAGATTCCATTTTGTGCTTCACTCCCCAGGAAATTACTCAAATCTACCATGCATTTGCCAGAACATTGAGAATATAATAACAAACAAAAACAGAGATGAAATATAATACAAACAACATCCTGTTGCAGTGTTGCCAGAAAATTTGCTTGATTGACAAACAAAAAAATAGCTTAAAGACCTCTATTCTTTAAACTCATCCACTAAAATGGATGATAAATTTTAAAGGATAAGTCAAGTAAAAAAAAAAAAAAAGTTAAAAATTGATCAACTAAGCAAGAAAATCCAACCGTTTTTATCCAACTCAGGGGGCGGCCATTTTCCTGTCAACTGAAAATGACATCGCAGTTGCTCAGGGCGAGGTTAACTACCAATCACGGCTCCCCTGTGATCTGAGTTTAGTCATGTAACGTTCGCAAGCTGAGCCATGATCGGTCATTACCTCCTCGTGGGCAAACTGTGATGTCATTTTCAGTCAACAGCAAGTGGCAAAATGGCCGCCTCCAGAGATGGTTAAAAACTGTTGAATTGTGCTGCTTAATTCATATTGCACAAATGCAATATTAATCCAAATCTTTTGTTTAGATTAGTCGGGCTGCATAGAGCATTTTGGACCTTTAATTTGATTTAAAATCATCCTTGCTAAAACAGTATTAAGGTTGGATTTTATGGTTATAAAATAGGTTATATTTAAAGGGGAGCAAAAGAAAAGATGCCCATCAAAATGTTTGGGTACCAATGATCAAAGAAATGACCAGACAGTCTATATCTACTGTAAACACACATAAATGCCCCCCCCCCCAACCCCCCAACCCCCCCAGGCGAGTGCAGCACTGGAAATGGTGTCAGTCCAGTATAAATCTCTTTTGACTTGTGAGCATGCCTATGACCTTATTGCCATGACAACACTTTCTACAGGATAATAACATTGTGGCAACGCTGACACGCTACGACACAACAACGCAGACGCTCGTTGTGCGAAATGCCGCCGCTCAGAGCTTTTTATTCCCCCCCCAAGATTTTCAATTTCTTTCTTTGTCCTGCCTGTCATGCTTCAGGTGCTTTCAACCCCCCCCCCCCCCCTTTTTCTTGATGTGACCTGAATTTCTGTGTGTATGTGTGCGTTGAGTGTTGTGAGTAAGAGAATTTAGTCAGATGGAACGGTCTTGGAGCTAGAAAGGAAAAGCCATTTTTTGCAGTTGCTCTGAAAACAAGATTGATAAAAAAAAAAAAAAGGTAGGTCAGGGCTCATCTATGAGCATGTGCACATGCTTTTTCCTGTGCATGTGTGTGTGTGTGTGTGTGTGTGTGTGTGTGTGTGTGTGTACACCCACGCAAGAGTCCTAAAATAAATGCTTCTCCTTTCATACATGTGAGCACATTCAGCAGTACTGAACAACACATTCACCCCCCCTCCTCTTCCTCTTCTCCCTCCTCCTCATCTCTCCTCCACTTTGGAAAATGTCAAAGGACAGCATTGGATGGCAAAATTAGGAGAAAGAGAAACTGAAAACAATAAAAATGTGTTCTCGTGCTTTTTTTTTCTGTGGAAATGCTTGTCGTTTCAGGGAAGGGGGATGTACAAAAGGGAATTGAGAAAATTAAGATTTTTTTGGGGGGGGGAGGGGGTTTATCAACTGTAGTTCATGTTTATGAGCATTCATTTTACTTCCAGACACAGTTGTGTAGAACTGGTCTAACTATCCTGTACTATTTATAGACATATTCAAGTTGAGAATTAAATTGAGTGTGAGGAGAGAGCTTAGAGTTATTTTGATAAAATAGGGACAATCAGAACTGGACAACAATGAGCTCCACTGTGATTACCGTTCATCTCTTATCACTGATGGATTCTAAAAGTATTCAAAAAGTTCCGATTCAGATTTTCTACTGATCCTTAATAAGGAAAATCAACCAGTCAGATTCATAGCCGAACAGAATGGGAAGCCTGGCGGGCCGCCTTTCAGCGCCCCAATTAAGCAAGTCCCCATTCTCGTTATCAGTCCACAAGATGATTTTATTGTTTATTTGCAAAGAAAGTTGCTTCTTCTTCTTTGGAATAAAATTAGCATTACTTTTAACCAAAGATATACTGATAGCCTGCTAACCAATTTAGCTTTAATTCATATGGAGAGTTTTTAGCAGTTCTTGGATAAAAATCCTGACTCAGCGTCAGGGTTATTATAATTTGGGAATTCTCATTTAAGTTAGTGTTTATTTCGTTTAGAGTTCTGTTTTTTTTTTTATTTAGTTAGTTTTAATTCGTTTTCAGGGTGGTTCTGTTCGTTTTTTATTATAGTTATTAAAAAAAAGAAGCTCGGTTTTAGTTAGTTTCAGAATTAGTTTTTATTTATATATATTTTTTATTACTTGTGCGCAATATTTAATAAACACCATAGTAAAATGAAAAAGTAATCAATTTCTTACCTAGCGTTGTATTTTATTTGAATTAAATGAAAAAGCAGGCAAACCAAACCATTGGAGCTAAAAGCATGCAAAAAAAAAAAAGAGTGACATCATCTGGAGGTGCGTTTCTATTGGCTGCTGCTCGATGACATCACTTCTGTGTGACACACTTTCAAATGTCCTTATGCTGGTCAATATGGAAATAAATATACTTAAAATCACGGACATTTCGCTATAATTATATTGTACTTTCTGTTTTTAAAAAAAGTTAACGAAAATTTTTTGGGGAATTTTAGTTTGAGTTATTTGGTTAGTTTTCATTTACGAAAATAACCTTGCCCAGCTTGCTGGGTGACATCCCCACTCCAGAAATACTCTATTTTATAGTAACATAATTATTGACTATAAGCATGTTAGCCAAGGGCGCTCAGTTCATTGAGTTGAGCTGAAAAACACAGTTAAATCTTTGTGCGCAGTGTTTCCCCCTCATAGCTAAAAATGCTAATTCCCTGTGTATTATGTATCTTAAGAGACTTGCCATGTTTATTTGGAAATGCTTCATAATTAAATGCTGTTCAGGAAAAGAAGCTTAGTGAATTACTGCATCTCATAGCTTTCCTTCCTAGTTTCATCCAATCAGAACAGTGCAAAATCCAGATCCACCTGCCAGGATTCTTTCTGTCAAATCCTCAATGGAAAACACTTAACATTTGCCCAGGTGTGCCCCCCCCCCCCCCCAGTCAACCTGATGAGTTTGCTTCCTCCCCCCCCCCCCTCCCGTGTATGTCCCGGCTCATTCACCGCGCGGTCCCCACTTGACGAAATACGGAGTATGAGGCATAGATGGACGGGCGTGAGTCACGGCAGAGAAGTGCTGATGAATGGGCTTGATGGCACACTGACCCACTAATGTTCGCGGCCGCGTCGCCAGTGGCTCCGCGTGGCCTCGTGAAACAGACACAGACTCGCGCCGATACGCGCAAAATTAATAAGGCCTTTTAACTGGACTTAGAAGTCCCTCTTACACCCCCTGACAACTGAAAGGGCTTTTTATATCCTTTTATTGTCGGGGACTTTAAGCCGCGGTTACTCATTCGCCATTGTATTTGTCGGCGGCTGCCGCTGATGATTTAAGCGCGGAAACCACGCACACTCCTGCCATTTGTGCTAATCGCAGACTGGTGTTAGTACAGGTCATGAAGAGAGGAAGCCATGTCGCGTCTGTGTAGGAAACTGGTTTCACTACTCCTTTTTTGAGCAAACAGAGGTACTAAATCTGGGAAATGTATTTTTGGGATAACCCCTTTCGGCTTGATTGAGTAACAGGTTCGAGTATATTGAAACCAACGATGGTAAAAGGTCATTGCGAGTTCCTCAACTTTTTTTTAACCCCACGGGCAGTCATTGCGGAAGCGTAGGACGGCCGACGTGGAGTCAACTTTTTTTGACCTGCAAATAGTTTGAACGTTTTTTTTTTCTCAAATACGGTGAAATGTACTCGCAAGTTCGTTTGAGCGTACTTGCGAATATATTTAAACATATTTGTACACTTGACAGTGTATTGACTTGCGTATACGGCTTTGGGGGCGAAATAACGGAAATTGTGCACTGCAGAGATAATAATAATCATAAAAACTCTCAATTAAAATTGCTTATTTGATTTTCAAGCGTACTGATATAATGACGGTCAAATGCTAAGAAAAAAAAGTTGTTGTTTTTCATGCGCATGCAAGTCAATACCAAAAATAAGCTTTTTTTTTTTTTTCATTTAGCCTACAAGTACATTTGAACGCATTTTGAAACGTATTTTGCAAGTAAGTTCGAACGTATTTAAAAAGTACGTCCGAACACACTTGCAAATACGTAGAAACGTTATTTTAAATATGTTTCAATGTATTTGGAAACTTATTTGCCTGTCAAAACTGTTTACTCCGCTTTGGCAGTTCCGTGTCGGCCCTCGGAATGCTTTGGTTAAGAGTTATCTGTTACAATGTATGCCCCTGGATCACAAACCTCTCCCAAGGCTGACACACACACACACACACACACACACACACACAAACATTGTATTTGTGTTCTTTTGACTGCCCAGCTCAAATAATGTAATTATATTGTGAAAAAAGAGAAAAGTCAAGTTTTGCACCCAAATGTATCGTTTTCTTCCTTGGCACAATTCCCACTGTTAATTTGTTTTTGTGTAATCCACCTAACTAACAAACAGCAATTAAAACAACACATTCCGCCTTCACGCTCGGCAGAGTTCATTTTAATTTAACCTTTATATATCCAGGTGAGGCAATTGAGAACTTTTAATTCGCAATGCCGACCTGGCAGCAGACTACAAAGTCAAACAAAGTCAAACAGAAGCAGACTGCAAACTGTGATATAATTGCATCTTAAAATACATAATAAGACACAAATAAGAAATAAGAGAGGATGAAGACTGGACACTCTAAAAACAGTGGGGTCAAAAATAACCCAACCATGGGTCAAAAATGGACCGATCCTCTACTTGGGTCAAGAAATGGGTCTTTTAGTGTAAAACAACTTGGAAATATTGGTCAGATCCTTCACTTGGGTTGAAAAATTGGATCATTTTGTATAAAACAACCCTTAAAGTTCGGTCAAATTGACCCATATAGGATCTGTCCATTTTTGATCCGTAATTGGGTTACTTTTGACCCAACTGTTTTTAGAGTGTAGAATCTGATGATTATAAGCGAGTTAGATGACAAATGTCATGTTACTTCTGTGTGCAACTGCAATATAAAGTAGGTCAAAGATTTAGATTTACTACCAGTAAAGTGAGCTCATTCACATTCATTTAAAATTGAACTTTGACGTCTATAATCGTCAATGGCAGTGAATGAGTTATCTGGTAAAATGCTGTCTTGGCATTGGAGCACCCCCCCCCCCCCCTCCCCCAAACACGCTTAAAGCTGATACAAATGATATTTTATGATGGCGGTACGCTCACACATAATAATCAAATGTTTTCAATTAATTACCGCAATTAAACATCCTCCAAATGAAGTCTGTCAAGCTGCAAAGCAATTTTTTTTCCATTTGTGTCATTGCTGTAAGGTCAAATAAGGATGTATAAACTGAATCAGGGAGTCTGCAATCTTGCCAAATATATCGGAATTAAGAGAAGGGCTTCTCTTCACCTTGTTTAGCTTTATGGAGATCCCTCGACAGGCATCCAAGCCCCATCATACTCAGCCGAACCCAAATCAGAGCCGCGCAGGCCGCGGGGCAGGTGATTTTCGAGGAATGCTGCTGAATTTGCACGGTTGCGTTTGTGGCGAATTTGCGTCGCGCGCTATTGAGGTGACGAGAAGCGAAAGGGCAGTAAAAGTGTCCGTTGCTGAAATGCTGGCTAGCCCGGCCTGGAAAGCGACTGTGGCAGAGCTAGCGTTATGCCCTCCCAGCACACCCTCTGGGCTGGCACATGGAGCAGAGGGGGGGAGGGGGGCGGGGGGCGGGGTGGCGCCCGTGTGCCCAAGGATGAGGCTGAAAAGAGAGCAGGATGCGGCGATGGCAAGATGGCCGCACGGCTTTGCCTGCCTTCGAGCGCTGCTTTTAAAATCGAATCGATTTGACTCAAAACTGCATCTAAACGTACCGCACGGAATCATTCCACTGCGGAAAATCAAACACATTCAAACATGGAATCTCGAAATGATTCCTTAGTGGCTGATTTATTTTTTTTGTCATCTCTTTTTTTCGGGAGTGGGGACGGCGCTACTGGCGCGTTATTATATAAATTCCTGTAAAAACAATTGATAGACAGACAGCGAGATGTGTTGGGAGTCAGAAAAGGCAAAGAAAAGAGAAATGGAGGGTGTGTGTGCGTGCGCGTGTGCGTGTGTGTGTGCGTGTGTGTTGACCTAATTCCATGCAAATGGCTGCTCGAGTGGCAGACGCAAACGTTGGCGCTTCACTGTACATTGTAATGCCGGAGTCTGGGTTTGGGCCAGGCGCGTTACACGCATGTAATCTACATGCGTATGCTCCCTCGCGATTGCCATATTATGTTTTGCTTCAAATGTTAACACGGGGGAGGAGAAACGATGAGTAGAAACAAATGAAGGAATTGAGCTCTCGCATGACAGGTTGCCAAAAAAAAAGCAGAGCAGTCCCAATTTTGGATCGGTGTCCGATTGTACACCTTGAAAGATGCCCGCTTCCTCTTGGGCTTGGAATTTGGTCATTAAGAGTCATGCATTATTCACGTTCATTAAGGATGATCTCAAAATGGATACTCACCTCATATCAGGGTCTGGGCTTAACATGATGCCACAACGGCTACGTTTCCATGCAGTCAATGTTCGGGTTAAGGTCAAAATTCAAAGGAGATACCTCAATTGTGTTTATATAATTAAATATTTGGATTGGAAAGGGGGTCATCTTATTTGGGTTTTTAAAAATCCAAATAAGTGCATATTCGGACGAAACAGAAATCTTTTTGGAATGAATTAAAGAAGCGAATATTCATGCAATTTTAGATGGAAAACAGCAAAGAAGCGCTACGGTTTATTCAGAATTACAAAAAGCAAAATTATACGACACCATCGCACGGCGCAGTCGCTTCCCGTTGTTCTGCTTCTTTCAAATTACTGGCTGATCACATCTCTCTATGGTGTATACCGCCACCTACAGCGGCGGAGTCCCCTTCTCTATATTTGAAAAAATAAGAACAGACGGAAACGTCGCAAGTCCGTTTTGCTCATTTTCAGTCAATTTGCAATTTTTACACGACTATTGATTTCTCTGCGGCGTTTTCATGTTGTGTCTCTACGGTGAAAATAATAACGTGGCGTATATATATATATATATATATATATATATATATATATATATATATATATATACATATATATATATATATATATATATATATATATATATAAATATATACATATATATATATATATACATATATATAGATATAAATATATACATATATATATATATATACATATATATATATATAAATATATACATATATATATATACATATATATATATATATATATACATATATATATACATATATATATATATATATATACATATATATATACATATATATATATATATATATATATATATATATATATATATATATATATATATATATATATATATATATATATATATATATATATATATATATATATAAATGACTTCTATATGTTGTCCGTGTGCCGTTTGGATCAGATAATGTATACGGGAGCACTCTGTCCGCTCGCGCTTGTAAACGGGTTATCCCGGTGTATTTTTGCCCTTGACCCGATTATTGACGGCTTTGTGTTCTTTTTTGAACTTGACAAAGTAGCCTACTATTGTATTCTCTCGCATTGTTCCCCGTGTTGAATATCTCAAGCTTTACACTTGAACCGTGCACGCAGCAATACTGTAATTGCATTTCTCCCAAGCATCTATAAAGGTGTTTTATTACTCCTGTTAAAACCGGACGCTATTATCTAAATGCTGCTGAGGCCCGCAGAGTGGCCCCACAGCCCGCCCCGGGACCAAGTTCTGATTCATTCTAATTGCGCTGTATTCAAATTGACACGTTTAATGACGCCGGATATCGGCGGCGAACATCTGCTGGCGGCAGTTGAAGAAGATACGCGCGTAGGTCTGGAGAGTGTCAGCATTTTTGAAAAGGCCTTTTGGGGCCAAGGGAATCTGGGTTACAGGGATCTAAAAATGTCCTTAAATGTGTGTCAGAGATAAAAAATCAAACATTTGTAGAGCGATAGTAAGCTACAAAGTAGTTTTTTTTTGTCTTGTCAGCTCGTTACATTTGCACCTGTTGTCGTCAGCCTTGTCAATCAAGCAGCTCCTTGTCCAGGTGTGGCTTGTTGGCTCATCGGTATGTTTGTATTTAGTTCCCGACTTTCTCTGAATCTGTCATTGTCGTATGTTTTCCTCCATAGGCTTCAAGTATTGACTGTTTTGTTTCTCCCATTTCTTACTTTGGCTGTTAAGTCGGTATTTTTTTGTTTTGTGTACAGCCTGCCACGTCTTGTCTTGTAAAAAGACTTAACATAATGCAAATGTGATTTTCAAGCAGTCTTGCCTCACGCGTTTCATTTTTTTAACGTTTTTAATTGTCAATCCCAGAACAAAATAGTCTAGCTTGATATCCTAATTGACAATATTGCACGATGACTAGGGCTGGATTTAAAAATCGAATAATCCAAATTGACTCAATTTTCCTTTTCAAGCCCAATATCGATTCATAAAACTATGAATAGATTATTTAAATATCTTATTTTCCCCCCAAAAATGTAAAAAGTTGACTTTTAAAGCCCAATTTTTTAAAATCTTAGTTTTCTTGAAATTACTGTTAACATGAATTGAAAAGTATTTTCTTACAATTATGAAATACCTGATTTATTGCGCTTTTAGACAATTCAGAATCTTTTTAATTTATAGTATATAAAATTACAAAAATATTTTGATCTCATTCTTGCTGATGTCAATGTGTGTAACACTTAAGTGATAATACTACATGCTAAAATTTACTTTGGAATTGAATATTTGTGGAATTTTTATCACGTCCTTGACATTTGAGAAGAATTTGATGTTCCATAATTAATCTGATATCGGATTGAAGTGAAGTGAATCGAATCGGATTATTTTTTTTTTAAATCAAATCAAACTGAACTCTTGTGAATCGAATCGATTGAGGAAATTAGAATCGATAGCTACCCAGTCCTAATGACGGATGTGCATTTTTTGGGGGGGAGAAGTGCAGTAAAGTCAAAGAAAAAAAAACACTTGACTGGAGTTCAATGTGATGTTTGTTGACTAAAGTCTAGTTATGCTGAGGGCATCCCTAAATTCAAACTTTTTGGTGACTTAAGATCCCTTTTTTCCCCTGAATATTTTAGAATAATTTTTTTGTGTGACTATGACCTTGTTTGATTTGATCATTTTACTATGTGCCGTTTCTTTCTGCGGGCAATTGTACTCATTTATTTTTGTAAGCCAGGAAAAGGTTTCACCGGAATGTCCTTGCTTCCATATTCAAATGACTCTGACTACAAATGCTTGCCATTTAAAAAAAAAAAAGGACAAAAAAATGCACCTATAAAGCGAGGAAACGACGTTTATATGCTCCCTGATATCAACTGATTAGCATTTCCAAAATCTTCCGTTCAATTCAGGAATGATTGAGGAATGATCGGAATTCAGCGCAGGGCTTTATCTGGCCACGCAATCATCTCTTTGCATCCCCCTCCTCTCCTCTTCATCAGCGAGTCGAACTTTATTTCAGTTCTGACGGCTCTTGTGCGTGCGCGCGTGCGTGCGTGCGCTCGTGGAAGCGCATACACAAGAGCCGATTGAGTCTCTTTTTTTTTTTTTTCACGCTGCCGCCTCGTTTAAAATACAAACACACACTTTCTGACGCTATTTTCTTCCCTCTTCTATATGTCCAATCAGCTAAACATTCCCCTGGCGCCGCTGGGTCATGAGTCATCATTCACAAACACGCACACTCGCACAAACCCGCTCCTGTCCCTTAACGTCGTTATCGCACCCGCTGGTTCAAATTATCCTCAATCAATAAGGTCTTGTTTATCTGTTGGTGGCTTGTGTGCATGCGCCCTGGCGTTATCAGTGGCGAGCTCCTTGGACGCTCCCATTTTGGGACTGACCCCCCCCCCCCCCTCCCCCCCCCCCCCCCCCCTGGGGGGTAGGCAGCAGCCACATCAATGAAGGTATTGGGATCTGATAAAGTCATTGACTCCCCAACTCTCAATGAAAAGCTCATTGAGATGCAGCTCAGCGTCTCCCAAGCAACAATGAGGAGAATGTTAATGATAATGAATTTTTTTTAGGTGGGGGTTGGGGGGGGGGGGGGCAACAAGGTAAACACCTCAAGCAGTCTGGATGCCTGTTAGCATTTGTTCTGCCACATTATCACACAGCTGCTACACGATGCAGACAGTGATAAACATTCCTGGAATCACAGGGCCTCTTTATTTGGCAGGGGAGCGTCGGTTGCGGCCTGCAGGAAGGGGAATATCTCAGGATTAATGCAAGGGAGAGAGTAAATGCCATATTTCTCTGGGTCATAAAAAGGTGGAGACTTCAGTTTGAAATATTGGATCCATATTGGTCAACATTGCAGTTTAATTTCACACACTGCCTCAGTTATAAAACACATGTTGTTTGTGGGGTGTAATGCGTACCGCATGGAATATTTATATACATAGCAACTAAACTAATGACATTGCCCCTCTGGCATGAAAAAATATATAATGCATGTGCCATTTTATTGTGTATACCCGCTCAGTCTAATGAGATCCAATATACTGTAGTTTCATCAAGCACTTTACAAAGCTAATAGTCCTCTTGCACAGCTAAATAAGTTCACCGTCCCTCAATCCATCCGTCCATTTTATATGCAAGCGTGGAACTGCCAATGTGGAGTGAACATTTTTGACTGGCAAATACGTTCAAACGTATTTATGTACGTTCAAATATATTTATATACGTTCACACGTATTTATATACGTTCAAACGTATTTATGTACGTTCAAATGTATTTATATACGTTCACACGTATTTATATACGTTCACACGTATTTATATACGTTCACATGTATTTATATATGTTCAAGCGTATTTATATACGTTCACACGTATTTATACGTTCACACGTATTTATACGTTCACACGTATTTATAAACGTTCAAGCGTATTTCTATTCGTTCAAGCATATTTATAAACGTTCAAGCGTATTTATATTTGTTCAAACATATTTATATACGTTCACACGTATATATATATATATATACGTTCACACGTATTTATATACATTCAAGCATATTTATATAGGTTCAAGCGTATTTATATGCATTCACACGTATGTGTTTGTTCACACGTATTTATATAGGTTCACACGCATTTTTATATGTTCAAGCGTATTTATATACGTTCAAGCGTATTTATATACGTTCAAGCGTATTTATATACGTTCACACGTATTTGTTTGTTCACACGTATTTGCTTGTTTACACGTATTTATATACGTTCACACGTATTTATATGCGTTCAAACTTGTTTATATACGTTCAAGCGTATTTATATACGTTCAAACGTATTTTTATACGTTCACACGTATTTGTACGTTCAAACTTATTTATATACGTTCACACCTTATTTATGTACGTTCACACGTATTTATTTATACGTCCGAAAAACATCCAAGCCAATAAAGCCCCCCCCTCCCCCGTGGGATGTGGAAGGGGTGGTCAACTCTTGCATAGCCACTTTCACAGACAAGCAATTAACACAATGAATACAATCCAGACATCCAATTAAAGCATTGTGGTAAACCCCTTCTTCTATGTAAATGAGCCCCGGAACTTGCAGAAATGCACTTGAGTGCTCTCAGGAGATAGCAAAAAAAAAAAAAAAAGAAGCTACAAAAGAGTGGGAAACAAGTGTGTGTTTAAAAGAGCAGCAACCAAAATGTGAGAGTGGGAAGAAAGCCATGGTAAAGTGCATGTGGGAGTGTGGCTTGCTTGGAAACAAGCGAGCGAGGTTGTGACGCAAGCAAAATCGGCGCCGCATCAATGTTTCACGGGACGGGCTTCAAGTCAGCCCTGCACGTTTGCTGCTTACTGTACGGGATGGCGTCCACAAGGGCATGTTTGCGGTTGTGCCCTCCTATTTGTTGAACACATCGCAGTAGAGATTGTGTGTGCGTCCGGGGGAGGATGAAATCAGCAGTTTGGTGAATTTTTGTGTGGGATCACACCAACACACTTGACTCTTAATGCCAAAAAACACATTACTCACAAACACATTTTGGGCTTTGATCCATAAATCCGCCAATAAATGTTCTTTCTTCAGTTAGAATTGCTACTTGATTTTTTATTTTTTATAAAAATAAAAACAAAGGAATTGCTACTTGATCGGTCGTCAGCAGAAGCTGAAATTACAATAAGAGAATAAGAAATACACAAATAAGTTTTGGCACCGCGTTGTCGAGTCTGTTTTGGTCCATGTTGGGCGCTGTACGTACCCACCCGTCGACAAATATTCCCGGGTCAGATTTACTAGTAAATTTAGCCGTTCGCCTCCCTGTTAGATAACAGCAAGTGGTGCAAAAAGCGCAAACATACAATTGTTTTTTTTGTGAAATTAAAAGTCTTCTGTGAGAAGAGAAGCGGCAGTAAAATAGGCCAAAATCCAGGTGGCAGGCTACAAGAGACTAGTTATGTGCTAGGTGTTATTTAACCAAGTGTGCGATTTGAAAACATTTCTAATGCTTGCATAACATTTTTTCGAACAAATTTGATGCTTGATAAGATTTTTATCAGGGCCGATAGCGATTATTGGTGGTCAAAGAGGCCAATAATCGATATTTGGAAATTATATTGATTAGCCATAAATATAATAATAATATATTACATATATTAGCCTCAAACTTAAAAACAACAACTTTGTTTTCATGTAACTTTGGTCATTAGCATGTTAAGCTAAATGATAAATTCAACAAATAAATAGCTCCCTAAAGTTTTTCATAGTAAATGAAGTTTTCAATAATGTCAACGTTATCTGAACATGTTCTTTGCGAAAAGAAAAACTGTTTGCGACAAGTAAAAACTGTGAGCATTTTTGCAACCTTTTGCAACTTCTTGAGAACCCTGACGAAACCGTGAGATACCAGCGCTATCGGCTTTCACATTTTGAAACAAAATCGCCATAATCTCAGCGTTTCACATTGGCTTAGCTGTGTGCGTGCGTATATATATATATGTGTGTGTGTGTGTGTGTGTGTGTGTGTGGTAATGGGATTGAGCTCATCATGTTAAACCCAGTCACATCAGCAGTATTTCGCTGTGTTCTCCATCATCACAGCCGTCCTCCTTTTGGATGACACGATGCTTTTAAACCAATCTGAATCATTTCCAAACTCAATTGCTTGGAGCTTAAATGATCTGCAACCGGAGGCTCTGCTAACCTGATTTGTCTTCCACTGTTTTAATTAGAGCCTCTAACACTACTGATTTATTATTATTTTTCAATAGTGCAGAATGCTGCTGTATTGTAACGTATGCAGCAAGACTGGAACAGGCCGGTTTCTCAATTTGGGAGAGCTGTATTATGTTTTTTTGTAATTTGTATTTTTTAGCTTTGGCAGCCATTTTATCACGGATTATTTATTTATATGTATTTAAGAAATGTACATCCATTAGAACACTCACTTTTCATGATATTAGGGATGCAGTAAATACACCAGATTTGACCATCACCTTGTTGACAGTGTCTATCAAAATTGAGCGTTATGATTTGAATTGATTCCGATCTTATGTAAATATGTTGTGAGAGTGCACCTAAAAGTGCCAACTCAAAGGTTGCATTTGTAGCGAATAATCTCTTTTCATTGGACCAAGCCCTGACACAAATAGTGACAATTTGAGCATAAGTAGGTAATTAAAATTTGACTTTTGTATTTTTTTATTTTAGCATAAATTCTTATTCTTCTTTTGACCTGCTCCTGTTTAATCAATGTTTTTTTTTTTGCAAATTTGAACTGAATTGCCACATTTGTTTCATCTGCAAAGCATTCCAGCAATGGGTGTTGTTGTGACCTGTCTATCAAATAAGCAAGGATTCATCTTCTAAGGCACCCAGGCTTTAACAGTTTAGCCTGGTTTAGTTTTCTAAATTATACAGTCAAGAGCTATTTTGTGAAGCAGTTGTTAACCCATGTTTGACCCTGAATTTGAATAACCTCCAAAAAAGGAAATCAAATGACTTTTGGAATCTCCTTCCCTAAGGAAGAGAACTGCACCAAGACAATAATCCTCCAATTTGCATCAGCACCAGCAGAGAAACGCACTTTCTGAAATCGGTCATTTTAATTCATATGGTATATTAGGACATTTTCACTTAGGGATCTGCTCACTTTTGTTGCACGGGCTTCTCAAACTCTGATCTTCAAGAGCCTCTATAATGCTTTTTTTTTTTTAGAGCAACACACCTGATTCAATTGATCAGGATTGCTATGAGGCTTCTGCAGAGCTTGCTGCTGAGCTGATCATTTGAATCAGGTGTGTCGGAGGATAGTGGCCTTTTCGAGGACCATAGTCGGTGACCCCGCTTTTAAGATGTGTCTACCTCCAACACACCTAATTCGAATCCCTGTCAGGCTCCTGCAAAGTATTGCTGAATATCATCATTTGAATCAGGTGTGTTGAAAGAGGGAAATATCTAAAACATCAAGATTTTGTGAGACTTTCCAATCAGTTTGGATGAAAATTCCCAGTCTAATCCAATGTCTACATCTGTTGCCCCGCCCCTCCGCACTCATGCTGAGGGAGTAAACAGGTGCATTTCATGTCTGGGTCACTTTCCGGGCCACTTTTTCGGCAATATCCATCCAACACTCCCTTTGGCCCCCAGCCCCATCCTTGCTCTACCCCCTGATTATGTGCTGGTAATGAGAGGTCTAGACATGCTTGATTAGGATTAAGGCCTGGGAAGGCAGGCAACGGCGAGGTCACGCAGCGAGAAGCCGCTTTAGCTCGGTCACACACTGCTGCTGCCGAGATGGGACGCGCACCAAGAGGGTCCCGGCCAGAGGTTTTTGAGGAACGTTTAAGGGGTCACAGAGAGGGAAGAGAGAGAGATAGAGGGTGAAAATCACGATTATGACTAACTGGCCTGGAGTGCTTCCGTGCAGTGTTTTCCAACAGGGCGTGGCCTAACAAGGATCATATCTTTAGCCAAAAGATATTTGATTTTTTTTTTTATGTCATTGTTTATGTATTGTATTGTACTTGAAAAAAAAAGTTATCTGACAAATTTTGGGTGGGACCTTTTTTTGGTGTATTTTTAAAATGTTCAGTTTTTCAAAAAAAAAAAAGTTTTACAGAAAAAAAAATTCTGTCATAAAAAATATTTAGAAAAATGGAAAAAATTTCTGAAAAACAGAGCAACGGCTTCTGTTTTTCTGAGTGTTTTTTTTTTTTTTTTTTTTTAACCTCTGCACTGCTAATGCTAACTGACTTGCTAATGCCGGACACTTTCCCGCATACCTCCAACGTACCTTCAACTATATAACTTATTGACTCAGTTAAGGTAAGGCATGTACCATAATTAGTAACACACACAGTATTGGTAATGTTTTATGTATTTTTTTTTTTTACTGTATACTATCATTCTAACGTAAGATACGTTTATTGTTTTATGGACCATGTAAATAAACGAACATGTCAATCAATCGCTAACAGTTAAGTTTCTATGGAAGTATATTGCATGCAATAAGTCACTTGGAGTTGAGAGGTAAATCAAATAAATAAATAAACAAACAAACAAACAAGTCCAAAAAAGAGAGCACCAGCTTCTGTTTTTCGTTATTCTTATTCTTATTCTTATTTTTTTCTGACAATTGTTTTTAGGGGGAGCTTTGTTTTGTTTTTGTGTTTGTGTAATTTTTTTTTAAATATCTGTTTTTCTGCTAATTTTTTCCTCCTGTTTTTCTGAATAATTTTTGTTCTTGTTTTTCGGGGGGGGGGGGGGGTTAAACAGTGGAAAAATTATTTTAAAAAACTGAAAATTAAAAATTACACAAAAAATCAAAGCTCCCCCGTAAAAAATGTTTTCCAAGTGAATGCAATACGCCTCCGCTATATGATACTGAGCAAGGTAATTGTAGTTAACCTACAGAAGTGATTACAATTTTTAATAGCAGAATTCCATTGTTCCATTCCAGTAAATATAAGATTTCAGTGATTAGTTGGAGATTTTCACAAATTTGGGCTACATTGTTAAAGCCAATGGGAAGTACAGTATAAGTACAATATCTTATGTGCAGCCTCATAAAGAGTGTTGTCAGCAAGTAGCTGCAGCTGTGCGATGAGCGCGTGTAAACGTGCGCGCTAACCTACAAACACAGACGGCGATAGACTCAAAATTGTTGAAAAGCTTTTACATTCGCGCCCCGTCCCCCATTCACATCTCACATCTAGCGCAGGCACACATCTCTAGATAACAGGGACACGTTAATGTGTGCTAATGATGTCATTATCTCCTGATGAGTGCAAATGGAGCGAGAGATGCAACAGGGTGGAAGGTGTAGGTTCTCCCCCGTCACATTTGAGTGTGCGCGTGAACATGTGCTGGGAAGTTACGCAATGAGGACGGAGACCGTATATATGGAAAGCTGCGCCGTGGATAAAACAAGAGCGGCGGATGCGTTTCATCACGCACGGTTGATTGGGTTTTGTGTTTTCAATTTTGTATTTTATTCATTTGGCCTATTATTAAAATCCATTAGAGTTCACAGGGTCCAACGAATGACAGTATGTCACTCCGGTCTGTCTGAACTTTGACCCTCATGTGAATAATGCATAGTCCCGAAATCCTCTCCACTCTTAGCGATGTGCAATTGGTGTCATCTCATTGGCACCGCAGCTGCGGATGCTGAAGACCCCGTCTGCTTTTTTTTTCGCCGTTTATCGCACGCAGCCACATGTTTCACGAGCTTGCATCATCGACTCCTACGCGTGTGGGCCCGCACGCGCGTGCTCCTCTTCCAAAAGCAATGGAACATTTGCCTGAACACTTGATTGAGCGTCCTTGTGGTTCAGAAAACAAAAAAAAACTTCGCTAACAGTTTGAATTTAGCCACAGGTGCTTCTATTCAACCGGCAGGTAAACGAAGAACTGGTGACTTAAGACAAACTGTGGCAGGGTTTTTACTTTCCGGAACTGGATTTGCCACCTCTGGGTAGGAATGTATGTAAAGTGTTTGAAGACGTATGAGTATCAGTATCCGTCATGGTTATATGGGAAAAAAAAGGAATATTATTATTATTATTATTATTATTAAAAAATACTATAGTGCGGCTCTCGGTGGTGGATCCGGAAACTTCTCGTTGCAAGAGCTCAAAGCTTCCAAAAGGCAGCTGACATTATCATCACGAGATCAGAGCGCTGCAAAATCCCTTTGTCCAAAAAACGCGTCTGACGCTTGCATAACGATGCAGTCGTTGACGAACCGTTCGTCTGACAGAAGACAAAAAAAGCTATTAGGATAAAAGGTTGAAAGGATTTCAACCACTGACATGAAACTTTTTCAACTAACTCAGAAATATGTCAGTTTCTGCTGGTTATCAATTCTCAATTTTGAGAAGAGGCTTACTGTAATATATATATATTTTTTAAAGAGAATATACTGACTGATGCATTTCTACAAAGTGATCAGTTTCTATTCGTCCCTACAAAGCAGGGTTTTGGATTAGTGAACATAACACAAAGGTGCTTTAAAATATGTGGTATGGATATTTTGCTTGGTGGTCACACTTCCCTTTCGGTACAAATCGTCTCTTCCTGGAATTGAAAGTGAATAAGAAATGTGCCATTTTTTAAAAATTAGAAGATTGCGACACAGAGATGATCGTCACGTTACTCTTTTTTTGCTCTAATGGCAAAACGACAGGTCAGGCAAAACCATTTCAAACCTCGTGGAAATGTATTTATAGATTTCAAATGTATAGATTTCAAAATCAATAAATACGGAAAGCAGCAGCTTTAGCAGGGAAGCCCAGACTTCCCTCTTCCCAGCCGCTTCAGCCGGCTCCTCCGACGGGATCCCAAGGCGTTCCCAGGCCAGCCGAGAGACGTGGTCTCTCCGGCGTGTCCCGGGTTGTCCCCGGGTCCTCCCGCCGGTGGGACATGCCTCTCCAGGGAGGCGTCCCGGAGGCATCCCGGAGGCATCCGAACCAGATGCCCGAGCCACCTCAACTGGTTCCTCTCAACGTAGAGGAGTAGCGGCTCGACACTGAGTCCCTCCCAGATGACCCCGAGCTTCTCACCCTCGACAAATATACAGCCGTTCCAATTTACAAAGAGACTCGCGTTCTTCGGAAGAATGTTCTTGCGTACATTCTTAGAACGACCGTTTTTAGAGAGTTCATGAAACCGTGCTGTGCGTCGAAATTGCCTCACAGACAGTCGGAAATTGTAAAACTCCAACACTATGACCATGAAGGTGTCTGGTTTTTGTGTTCGGATGAGTGAATCGCGGTTGCGAACGTGCCTCCGGGAGGAAGGTTGTCGGTTGTTTTTTTAGGCTACGTTTTGATAATGAAGAGAGTGTCAATTTTCATCATCGAAGCAAATATTAAAGTATATTGTCTTGTTGAGTATTCGTCAGCTGAAACAGCTAATTAACTAAGCAGCTATAATATTTCCACTCACTGTTAGTTTGTTGCGTAATGTTGATAATGAATCGACTTCAAACTAGTGGTTAAGTCGACGATATGGTGGATGTCATCAGTGAACGATGAACTGAAATGACATTTGGGGGCTGCCAGCTTCTTGTTTACACCAAAACAACAAAATCACAGTACAGTGGTTGCCACATGGTTGCTCACTTGGGACGGTGCCAAAAATAAACCTCTGGTTGTTACGGCAGCAGACCATCAGGGAGATGTTTTGCTTTTTTAATTGCAAGATGAGGCGGCGGAATAGGAATCGGAATCAGTCGTGTTTTTTTACCGACGACTCCCTCAGCTGAGCTGTCACTCCACCCTGATGACTCTATTTGCCTCCGTGTCCTCTCCCACCCTCCACTTTTATTCTGCCTGATGAGTTTCCAGGCTGTCAGACGCTGCATCTCCACTCTCTATTTGCACCCCTCCCTTTCTCACCCCCATTGGTTCCTGCTCTCTCTCTCTCTATCATTTATAGAGCGTTCTTCACCGCGAGCAGGGCTCGGTGCTGAGGGTTTCATTTTGGGGGGGTGGTGGTGGTGTGTGTGGGGGGGGGGGGCTGGGCGGCGGTTGCCTCGCGCGTTTTCAAGCAAACTGAAATATTCATGCACAAGAGCCCATGTCTCTGTGTGAGAGCGACTTCACATGTATGCGCGTCCCTCCCCCTCCTCCAGTTCTGTGGAGATGATTGTGTAGTATGAAGTGGAGCCGCGGGTAGCTAACTCGGCATCTTTGTGTACTTCTCTGCTCTGTTTGTACTCTTGCACCCCCCCCCCCCCCCCCCCCCCCCGCGACCCTCTCTATCTTTGCCAGGTGATGCGTAAAGCCCAGTCGTTTTGATTCGGCTCCCAAAATAAGACTTGGCACATCTATTACCCATGAACTATTCTGCAGGCACTCACACGACCAAGCGAGGAGGTGGAATTTTTAAGAACCGTGTAGCCATCCATCACCATGGCAATAAATGCAGTTCTGGTACTGAGCTCACATTTAAGATATATTGCCTCTAATTAAGCCAAATAATCGAGAGTTGAGTACTCGTACTGGTATCGTCTGATTATTTTTTTTTTATTGAACATCCCTAATTGATCAAATCATCTTCCTCCATTGAAATGAATGGAAATGCCATTAATCCGTTCCAGAAAGACATTTCTTGTAATATTTATTAACGAAAATAGTACTCGTACAATATAAAAACAAACATAATTAAATAGAATTCCTAGAAAATCACAATATCCCATCAATGGTGAGCTATTATTAGAACAGGCCTGCGGGTTACTCATGTGCAACTTGTGGGCTACCTGACACCACGTTGGTGACCCCTGACTTAAAAAGGTTCTAAAAATGCAAAGTGTTAGCCCATCTATAGCATTTTCCATTAAGTGTTAGCATTTAAGCTAGCCAGCTTGAGAGATGTTTTTTTTCTCTCTGCCGTGTACTAAGAGATCTAAAATAGCAGTTATGCTAATGATGTTGGGAGCGCTTTGTCGTTTCGTCAATTTTTTAAAAACATTTGAGGAAAAAGACAAAACCTACATGGCCCACAAAAGCATTCCTTTCCACCCCCAAAAATGCTTTAGTTTGTAGTTTTCAGGATCAATACTAATTTGTAACAGGGATTTTTGCACAATGCAAACTAAAACATGATACATTTTCATACCGTGAGATTTTGGCATCATTTCTCGTCTTCTTCCGCAGAGATTCGCAGACCAGCTGAGCCCCCCTTCCCCCTTCCTCCTTTCTCCCCCCCCCCCACCCCCCCCTGGCCTTAGATGGCTCCCTCCCTGCAAACACTTTCCCAACCTCCATCTACTATCCATTATTTTTCACCCTCTCCCGCACCCCCAACCCGCTCCGCATCATCTCGTCGACCGGAGGCAGCAGCCGCTACATGTATAGCCGGTTGCTATGTGGGCACCATGACAACCGTCATGAATTCGGCATGCCGCTCACGTATGCAGGCGGATATGTGGGGCTTGTGTGTGGATGCAGCATTTCAAATGGCGCTCACGTATCCCGAAGATGAAACCTCTCCTGGGGGCTCGGTGTACATTCAGTCGGGTCTTCCTCTTTTGATTTATTCAACGTTTATGCGCATGTGTGTGTGTTTGTGTGTGTGTGTAAGATTGCAGTACAAAAACTCAGTCTATCAAACGATTTTATTCACATCCATCCAAAAGAGGAATTCCGGTAATAGTCTTTTAATGAAAACTTTGAAATTCATCAATCCCCACACAATCATCATGATATCGCCCCACCCTGCCACCGACATTTGCACATTCACCGAGCAAAACACAAAAAGACGTAAATACGACAGACCGATCCAATTATGTGATGCTATCTAACTCAAAAACAAACCGCAGTATCCAAAATTCCCGTGGGTGGAGCAGGGGGATTTTTTTTAATTTACTGTCTTCGAGTGCTTAAGGCTTCTTCATTCTTCATGGAAAATGTTGCTGCCTAGACAAGGACTTAAGGATCTAACAAAAAAAAAGAAAAAAAAAAAAAAGAATTAATTATCCCCGTGTATTGGTTGTTTTGTTCACCCTGCACACAGCTTGCATTGTCTTCGCTATGTAGTGGATGTTTGCTGGGAGAATTATTTGTCATGTTGTTTATCGCACATCTACAGGGACAGATTTAGTTTTTTAGCTTATCTTTTTATTTTATTTTTATTTTTTTAAAGTCCTGCAGCAACTTTGCTAAAAACACACACACACACACACACAACAAGTAATTAAATGGAGACTGAAAAGCTATTCTGGTCAAAAAGATGATCTTTGTTCATCTTTCTCACTCCATAACTACACGCTTAAAATGAGACGAAAACAAAGTATCATTTATTAAAATGGGGTAGGGATGTCAGATTCTGCAAAAACAGTGTTTGTATAAATGTTTGATGGTTTTTCATGCAAGAGGGTTTAATCATTAATTAAATAAATGTTTTTTTTTTAAAAAAATCCTCTTAAAAATACACCACAGTTTCAGTTCAATAACTTCCCAAAAAGGATTTTGACATTGAGTCGTTATTGTCTTGTATTTCGCGAGAATCAATAAATATCCCAAAGTCTTACAGCATTAAGCTTGTGGCACGTTGTTGGTTTGTCTTCATTAATATTATATAAACTACTACACATTTCAACCAAATTTTTGTTGCATACCCAGAATAAAAAAGCTTGAGGTATCTATTTTCAGTTTTTGTTTGAGTCACGATGACATGAATGAAACTTCAAAATCAAACTAAAAGTGTTTGGTCATCTTATGTTGAAATTGCTAACGAGCAAACTGACACAAAAACGCATAAATACAGAATTATTTTTTAATTTTTTATTTTGTTTTTTGTTTTTTGAGCGAGTGGCCTATAGAAGACTTTGGCAGCCAAAAATAATAATAATTCAAGTGTACCACCAAAGCGCTTCACCAAGCCTCGGGTAACCAGACATCCTGGGTTAACCCCCGGGACAATCCCGGTTGTTTTTCATTGTCAAAATGGAAATAAAATAAAAAATTTGGGATTCTTCTTTGTTTACACGCATAACCCAAAGAGCTGGATCGGTCCCAAAAATATGAGTTGTTTTTTGGTTTATTCATTGAACCCAACTTTTTAGTTCAATTAAATAACCCAAAATGTTGGGTCGGTCTCCCAAAAATGTGTTGCATTGTAGGTTATTCATTTGACCCAACTTTTTGTTTTAGAGAAATAAACCAAAACGTTGGGTCAGTTCCTTCTTGACCTAATTTGAGTTATTTTTGACCCAACTGTTTTTAGGGTGTAAATTTATATTATTATTATAATATTTTTTTTTACTTTTTAGAAATAGTAACTTGTAAAACTTCTGCATGTACTATTCGTTATCCTTGGATGCTAAAACATCAACTGTACAAGTATTAAAAGTTTTATAAGGGAACAGCTGCAGCTAATTTAGATTCCCAATATTTTTTACAGGCAAAAACATCTAACAAAATTCCTGGGTCAAGTCGACAATAGCATTGCTAACTAGCGTCCGTTCAACGGTCACACTTGACAAACATTTGCATCATGGGGCTTTCACAGTACATAAGAATACTTGACTGGAGGCAAAAAAAATCAATTTGCATACACAAACAAAGAGACTTTTCTTGTTTGAGTGTGTTTTCATATAGTGTAATGACATATGTCAAATTATTGAAGTCACGCACACACACACACACACAAGGCCCATCTGACCAAGATTTCAAACCCCCCGCTCTCACCTTCCAACGCCTTTCTTCCATTCATGCACAAATGCACGTTTGACAGAGTAAATGCCTTCGGCTTTACTTTGTCATCATCAAGTAACAAATGACCTTGTTGAGCGGTCGCTAAATTAAAATGGAATATGTTGTTCAAAGCTGCGGGGAAAATCGGCCCCGCGAGCCTCAGTCAAGGTCAGGAAGTTCAGATGGATGGAAGAGACACACAAGACAGGCGGCGCTTTCATCTACCCCCTTTTACTTTGTATTTATTCGCAGTGGCGTGCAAAAAGTATTTTTCCACGGTCTTATCTTTGGACTCGTAACGTACTGTAACACCCTTTTGCTAAATGTGTCATCTCCGTTTTGAATGAGATCTTTGTTGGCTTGGGGATCTATTTCAGTTTGTTAATTGTCCTTTTTTATTTTTCATCGGTGTCAAATGCTGAGCTGCAGCAATGTTGCTGCAATTGTTATCGCTTCATCACAGATGAAATGAACCAATTAGGAATGCTTATTATCAAAGTGAGCAAGTCTTTACTTTATTTATTTATTTATTTTTTTTTTCATTCTTCTTTTTTTTGCTCACCAAAAACCTATTAGAAAAAACAAGTCTTTACTTTAATAGAATTGTTGTTAGTCTCAGGACGTTATTTTTTATTCCAAAAATTAGGGATGTTCTATGTTTGGACTTGTCCTTCCCGTACTTTGTAAGGAAAAAAACAACATGTTATTGGTGTATCCCTACAAAAAGAGTAATACAATGATATCAAACTTTGACATTTTTTTTATACAGCATGACACAGTGGTTATGATTTCTTTAGATTCAGTCAATAAATGAGTCTCCATTGTGTTCGAATATTGCGGGATTTTCCGAACATTTTCTGGACAATAACAAGAGTTGTGGAATGGCAACTGCAGAAATAATTAAACGACAGGAAGTAAATGGATTTAATCAAATGCAAGACGAAGGACACGGATGCAATCTCGTAGACTGCTTGGCAACAGTACATACTCAGCACAAGTTGTTGATTGACACACAAAAATGGGGATTATTAGCCACCATGTTTTTTAGATTATGTTATATACGGGATTTTACGGTGATTGGGTATTTTCATGGAACTACATTACATTTTATTGGTATGTTTTGAATCTGTATTCAATCATATTATTCACTCTGATAATAAAGGATACCAGCAAATCGGGAGACAAGGCAAAAGTGTGGGATTTTTTTTTCTTAGTTTCTTCCTTTCATAGTTGTGGAATTTTAAAATGCTAAATAATTCTGTAGAGAGACACGGATCAAAAAGGAATTTTTTTTTGACAAAGTTGAATAACATGAGCCATTTATTTCATGGAGGAGAAAGAATTCCACCTATAAAGCTGAGCGACTTGATTAAATTACCTGGAGGGGAAAAAAAAGAGCACATGGGTTGTATTTGGGAATGTGTTTACAGATGTAAGAATTTTAACACGATTTGTGTTGCTCATACACTCTTGACTGAATTTGCAACAACAACAACAACAACAAAAAACAGCGTATGCACCTAGCATGCCGTTTTGCTACCTATTTTTTTTCCTGTCACACTCATGTTGTTGCACACAAAAAGGTCATTCTGCTCCACAGGAAGAGTGTGCTTTCAGTACTAGGGATCAGTGCACATGGGGGGGGGGGGGGGGGATTGGGCACCTGTAACTTTGCCAAAGGCGGGATCAACACGCTTAAAATTTCCAGGAGATTTCTTGAATGTTGCCATCCAGGCTAATTTTTTTGTGGGCCATGCACTAGAAAAACAATTCGGTGTTAATGCTGGAACACATTGAGGAAGTGATTACCAGTTTTTTTTTTTTAGGGTGGCCCTTTTTGTTTGTTTTGGACCACCAGATGACCTTTTAGTATTTCCAGAAATGAAGCGGAGATGTCTTAAAGTGTTTTGGCTTATTTACGTCAATTATGAATATTATTTTGTTTGTCATAATTGGGAACTGGGGAATATTTCGGCGTTTCTAGGAACTTTAAAGCCAGTTCTTATTATCTATGTTTAGCTCTGGTTTCATGTTTACAGTCGTGATCGGTCTAAGTTGAACCTTCAGTTTCCTATTAGCTGAAAAGTGAAATTCGAAAGCCGACGTAAGCATGTTAAGAAGCACACAAGACATTTTCAGGTCAAAATGTTGACGTGTTGGGCAAAGACTTGTGACCGAGTGTCAAAGGAAAGATGGGAATGTGGATGAAAAGGCAGAAAAGCAGCAAAGACCCCTTTAGCAAAAGCTAGCCAGAGGTCTTTTGAGCCATCTGTGAGAGGAAATATGCCTTAGGAGTGTGTCTCCTTATTGTTTGCTTTTGTGTATTTTGTCTTTCAAAGAACCCAAATGAGTTAGTTAGTCAGCCATTTCAGAGGAATTCAGGCCGGTTTTGCTTTTTTAAAAGTGGACCACTGTGGATCTTAAGTTGAGTTTTTGACAGCACTGTTGAGAGCCACAGTTGTTTGTTCATGCACATGTTTTTGTATTGCTAAAACCACTTCCCACATTTGAGTCCATAACGTGTGTGTTTTTGTGATAAAAAAAAACCCCACCACCAATTCAAAAAAATAATAATCAACAAGCACTTTTTTTTTTAAACGTTTGAATGCATTGAATAGTTGTTAATGTGGGAAAAGCAATGCTAACAAATTCTAAATGCTAGATAGTAGCTTTCTTCAGTCTAATTTAGGATTTAAAATAACATGATAATTCCAAATAGACCACCAATTTAAAATAATAATAATCAACGAACACATTTTTGAAAGGTTTGAATGCATTGAAAAGGTTGTTCATTTGGGCAATTGAAGCAATGCTAACAAGTTCTAAATTCTAGCTAGTAGCTAGCTACTAGCTTACATCTCCTTTAGGACTCACAAGAATTTGAAAATAAAAATACAACACCCATTCAAAAATAACAAACTCATTTTTGAAAGGTCTGAATGCATTGAAAAGGTTGTTCATTTGGGCAATTGAAGCAATGCTAACAAGTTCTAAATTCTAGCTAGTAGCTAGCTACTAGCTTACATCTCCTTTAGGACTCACAAGAATTTGAAAATAAAAATACAACACCAATTCAAAAATAACAAACTCATTTTGAAAGGTTTGAATGCACTGAACAGTTGTTAATTTGTTAATAGTTGAAGCAATGCTAACAAGTTAATTTAGGACCCAAAAGAACCTGACAGTTTTACAAGCGTATAATGTGATCCATTTCCAATTGTCAATTTGCCTTAAACCAATAACATGACAGCCACATTTAATTGTGGTTTTTTGGTCTTTAAAGATCACCAAATATATTTTTAAATGTACCCTGCCAGTACATTTGGTCTCCATCTGTCAGCTGATTATTGCCGCTTAAAAACATCTCGTGGCAGGAACTGGTGGAAACACTCGTGCCTCTCAATTGATCTTTAGCTGGATCCGTTGTAAAAACATTTCTAAAAGTAATTTCTTGAAGAGCCATGCGTTCTACTGTTGTGCTAAGGAAGGTAACTGCCTTAAGGCCAAGTCTTGCGCCGGTGGCGTCACAAGACATGAGCACGTTTAAGCACGGACTGTGATTGACTTGTGTACTACGTTTGAAGCATTTCTGACACTCACATCGGCTGTGAATCAGCAACGTGAGATCCGCAAGGTCACAATCTGGTCGTTTTGACTTACACAAAGGAAGCTTTATTACACAAAGGAAGCTTTAGAACTTTGCGTAACAACAAGCGGAGTCATTTCAAACGCTTATCATACTAAAGAGTTTGGTCAAGGTCGACAACACACTCTGTTTGTGTCTCAGTAGTGGCTGAGGCAGTGTAAAATCAATCATGGCCTTTCTAAATTATAACATTTCGAACATTCTGGTGGTTAACGTTTTTTTTTTTTTTTGAGGCCTTGCTGTTGTTTGTATTGTGGAATTACAGACAAATGATGTTTTAATTTTTGAAGTCAGCCAGAAAATTTCTATTATATTTTTATGTGACCTCACTCGTCTAAACATGACATTCTGATTAGTATTACATTTGTGGAATATGAGTTATGAAGCAAAATCTAGCCGTTTTAATCTATCTCAGGGGGGGCGGCCATTTTGCCACTTGCTGTCGACTGAAGATGACATCACAGTTGCTCAGGCAACGAGCAATCACAGCGCACCCGTTTTCTGAAGCTGAGCTGTGATTGGTTGTTACCTGAGACTTGAGCAGCTGTGATGTCATTTTTACTCGACAAGTGGCAAAATGGCTGCCTTCTGATATTGATCAAAACAGCTGGATTTTGCTGCTTAACTCATATTCCACTAACGCAATATTATTAAATATTAAAAATTATATAATATTATATTAAAGACACACACACACAAAAAAAAGACATAAATATCTTCTATGCAGCCCCACTAGTCTAAATATGGTATTCTGGTTAATCTTGTGTTTTTGGAATATGAGTTTAGCAGCAAAATCTTTTACCAATCTCGGAGCGGCCATTTTGCCACTTGCTGTTGACTGAAGATGATATCAATGTTGCTCAAATCTCAAGTAACGACCAATCACAGTGCAGCATCAGTAAACAGAAGAGCTCTGATTGGTTGTTGCCTGAGGCCTGAGCAACAGTCGACAGCAAGTGGCAAAATGGCCGCCCCCTGAGACGGATAAAAATGGCTGGATTTGGCTTCATAACTCATTTTCCAAAAATGTAATATTAATCAGAATGTCACATTTAGACTAGTTGAGGTCACATAGAACATATTATCGTCAAGAAATGTTTGACTTCCATGTTTCCCCTGCGGCTTTTATTCAAATCACACATGAACCGGCAGCATTAAATGGCGAGGTAAAAGGCACGGGAGTGGAGGCTGAGAGCTCTTGCAGGACTTCAATGCCACGACGACAAGCACAAATTGGGTCACCGGGAAAAGCGAGCGCGGTGACGGAAACCCTGTTGTCTCCATGGCAACTGCGCTGTGTTGACACAGGTATCAGCTCCCCCGTCCAGGCAAATACCCCATCGCGTTTTCGCTCATAGGCACTTTGGATATGACACAGTGCTCCACGCGAGCCGCTATTGACTTGTAGATTCATGTTTTGTGGAGCGCAAGCGTTAAAGGGACTCCACTTTCATACGTCGATATTACTCAATCAGCCGTTTAATGCGTTCTATTCTCTTAATGCTCAACTCATTTCGACTGCTATGTTTTTTGGGGGGGATGGAAGACATTGTCACCAAATTGTAAAACATGTGGTTTTCAATACAAAAGAACATTGATTACAGCAACATCTCGTGTATAATATAATGAATCACATTATTTTTCAATAAAGAAGGGAAACTGGTTCAGTACTTCCACCAATCAGCAATCAGCTAATCAGCACCAATCAGTGTGAAAGCACACTGTAAAAAAACAACAACCTATAATATAACACTATAACAGTTTTTTCCTTTATTTTGAAAATATAATTTCATTTACAAAAATAAACTCTGATTTCACATGTTAAATGTAAAAATAACGTGAAATCACTAACTGTAATAACATACAATATTTCTGTTCTTTTACAAATAAAAACATTTGAAATACATACCGTATATTGATTGTTAGAATGGGTTCACAAATATTTATCTGTTATTTAATGGAATAGAATGTATAATTCAACTAAGAAATTAACAGTACAAATTTGTGATTTTACCATAATTTCTTTTGTGAATTGACAATTTTTTAAAAATTAAAATAACTACAATTTCTGTCATGTCCTAGATGGTAGTGGTTTGAGAGCCTCGTAAGGTGGAAAAATGCTATATAAATGAATTACCCTAACTGTAAACGGTTGCAATTTTAAATCCAATATCTAGTTATTCAACAGTTGTTGGCCATGTTTTGAAAGATTATTTTTTGTCTGTTATATTGCATCAAACACAAATTATAATTACAAATATTAAACATTTTTCCATGAAATAATGTCTCTATTTACTAATAATATGCAATTTCTGTCAATTTAAGCATTAATATTACCGTGTTTCTAGTGTTTTAAAATGTGAAAATGCTTTTAATTAAACATTAAAAATATTGAAAAAATGTATATATTATATAAAAAAAAATATTGTTAAAATTTAACTGAAAAACCCTGTTTTTACGAGAAAGTAATTTTCTATTATTTCACAGTATTTTGCCGGAAAATAACCGTTTTTTGTTGCTGTTGTTGTTTTTTTTTTACTGTTTTCTTATTTGTTTTTATTTTTTTATTTTTTTTACAGTGCATCATTGAACTTCAAGAGCATGATGGTGCTTAGATTCCTGATTAAAAGTCTAGATTTTCCCTCCATTAGTGCCACGATGGTGTGCGACACGATGGGATTGCCGTATCGTGTACGCGTGTGTGCGTCTTACGCGGGTCGCACAAGAGGGCAGAGTCTTGCGGCACTTGATTGAAACAGAGCTCCCCACTGCGATTAGTGAGGAGAGAACTGGAGGGGAAGAAGGGCTAAAGGTCGAAAAGGGTCGGTCCGAATGAATCAGACCCTGTGAGAGTTGAGAGGAAGACGCATGAGAGAGGAGGGTAAATGCTGAGTAATGAAGTGAAACAAAGGCAGAGGACATCACAACATGAGGTATGGATGGACCATTTTTTTTTGGCAAGGGTTCGTCATATTAAGTGCCATGCGTTCGAAACATGCCAAAGATGTAAATAGACATCCCTGTTTGTATGGGTGTTGCCCACGGCACTTCTCACCTTGAATCAATGTCCAAAGAAAATGGAAATGAAGGTATCCATGGCAACAGGATCCTCCAAGAGCGCAATGGGCGGTTTTGGCAAGTCACATTCGGCACACGGTGCCAAAAATGATCATTGTGAACGACACTGTTGTCAAAACATGGTTGCAACATCACTTAATATAATAGACCACTAAATTAAATCAGTCATATTTTCATATATGGGGTCCCAAAAGTCACAATTGCTTTTTTCTTTTGTATTTCAGGTTTTATTTAGACTGATATAAGGATTCTGGATGGACTTACCCTTGATTTACTTACATGCCTGCTCTAGGAGTTCAATGTTTTCATCTATTATTTGACAAGAACAGATTTAGTTTGGAGAAACTTGCCATGGATAACTTACCACGCAGGTGGTGTCTGGTTGGTGCTGGATTTCACTTTGTTTCATCTTTCTTTCCTTTGATCCTTCCTCTGGTCTGGTTAAGATGAAGGATTTGGGATTTTTAACAGGTTTCAGGGGAATTAAAGAGCACAAAGTCACACGCACGCACGCACACACACACACACACACACTTGTCTTTGTATCATCGTGGGGAGATCTCATTGACTTGATGCATTTCCTAGCCCCTCCCCCTAACCCCAACATTCAAAAATGAGTGCCTACCCCCATTCCTTACCCTAACCTCAACCATAACCCAAGTCAAACCTAAGCTCTAAAACCAAGTCTTGACCCTCAAAAAGAAATCTGAACTTGTGGGGACCACCAAAATTTCCCCACAATTTTAAGTTGGTCCCCACAATAGTAGTACCTGGAAAAACACACACACACAAAAAAAAAAGAGTGCGATGATGATGACATGTTGAATGAATAATACTGAGCTCTCAAAATAGAAAGAGAAATAAAGAATGACTCGGGGTGGCAATGGCCCCCGCTTGCCACCACCTCGCTCCGCCCCTGTCGGAGGACAGAAAACCTTTTGACGATATGATACTATTGAAACTAATGGCAATGGTGACTAAACTAGCGTCTGAAATACAGAAAACGTCCTTCCTTCCCTATAAATGTGTGCGCCTATACTATTCCAAACTGTTTAGCTGCCTCAGCAGTTTTCCGACTCTTTCTCATATTCACATTACGGTTTTTGACAGGCCGCTAAATCTCATAGATGCAAAAACTGGCGGTAAAGGTCATAAATACCCAATATGTGTGCCAGTCTGTTCTCAAAAAAAGAAAAGAAAACTATTTTAATTCACTCCCCCCTCCCCAACTAATCGTTGAGAGCTATCACTATTTCTGCGAGCGAATCTGAATCCAAGTTTTGCCATTTGAGTTCGGACGGTTGCTGGTTAGAAGCCGCAGTAGCGGCGCAAAGTTCACTGAGAGGTTTACAAGTGCAAATCCCTATAGATGTCATTATACGTTTGCGCGCACGTGTCTGTATACGTACACAATGTGCGCATGGACATTTGCAGCATGTTTGCCTAATGCACTCGGAAATTATAAGGCGGGTTCCGCATGATGGCTGCTAATCACAGGAACGCATGAATTTGAAGGGGTGGGGCCTCGCTGCTTGCTGACCATATTCTTCTTATTATTCGACACGAAAAATCCCTTCAGTCGGTGTAGAAGCAAAAATGTTGACAGGCGTTTTTGATACACAGCGCTGCTTGCTGCTGGCTCTTGTCTAAAGATCTAATAGAGCACATTGCTTCTAGCAAAGTCATGCAAAACAGACCAACCTGTCTTGTTATTATTTTCCTTTTTTTTTTGGCGGATAAAGTCGACGTTCCGATGTGACTATATCGGCAAAAAGCATCGAAAAACAAAGATTACAACAAGTGCTGTGGGCAAGCAGGAGGATTCTCGCTTGCCTGCTTTTTACGCCTTCCCCTCCTCCACATGGTGAAAAATTCATGCAAGTTCCCAGCAAAGAGCTTGGAATGATTAAACATTCAGATTGTAAGCCTGAAAATGGAAACTGAAATTGCGCCTGCATGGCGGAGAAGTACGACTAATGCGGAATGTGTTTGCACAGGCAGCAAACATTCCAAGTGATTTACAGATTTTTATTTTTTTTATTGCAACCACTGATTATAACACCACTACTTTCACTTTTCTTTTTTCTTTTTTTTACATAATTTTGGATATGGTCTAATGTGTGCTTAATTAAGTAGTATGCTATTAGTTACAAGACAAAAAAATACAGATAAACCAACTGGGTTGGAAAAGAAACAAATCACACGATTAATAAAACAGCCTTTGCAGCAAGTACAAACATGACTAAGATAAGTGCATATGAAAAGTCTACACACCCCTGTTGTGTCGTCAAGTTTTTGTGACAACAAACAATTAGACCCAGATCAATGATTTCCCTATCATTAATGTGACCTATGCAACACAATAAAAAAAAAAGAGAGAAAACAGAGTGGTTGCAAAAGTGTGCGCACCCTCTTATCACTGAGATCACATTTACACCATCACAATCTAAGTCGTCATGTTAAATGGAAGTTAGCATACAACTGCTGATTAATCTCAAACTTCAGCTGTTCTGGTAGGCTTTTCCTGTAGGCTTCATTACACCTATCATCATTTTACCAAAACAGCTTGTCTGCTACTGCCACATTGTTAAATCATTTGTGTCTGTACAAAAATATTTGTAAAAATTAGGGATGGGCGAGTACCAATACCAGGTATCTGTATGGGGCCGATTCCCGGCCTTTATAGTATCGGCCACCATCTTGTGGCTGTTTTGCAATCGGGGATTAGAAATTCAAAATTACAAGAATAGAAAATTGCCATTAATTTAATGCAATTTTAAGAAAATGCAATTTTAATTTAATGCAATTTTAAGAAAATGCAATTTTAAGAAAATGCAATTTTAAGAAAATGCAATTTTAAGAAAGTACTATCTGGTATCGCAACTTAGTATTGGTATCTGTACCTAATCAAGAGTTGAAAAAAAGTGGTATCGAACATCTCGAGTACAAATAAAGGTCACCTCTGATGACAGCTGGAGTTTCCCCTCTTGTAGCGCTACTACACAACATCATCTCATTTTAAAAGTGGTGGGGGTCAAATGAGTAACCCGGCCAAAAATCCCCTCCCGGCGTTTGTTTATAGGAAACAAAAGCGTATAAAGACCCAAAGCAGCAATGAGTTTACTTGTGTGTTCTCCGTCTTCCTAACCCGGAATTACAGTGTTATTGCTGTCGAACCAAACTGGTCTCAAAAGCCACTTTCATTACCATGGACAAGGCCTCTGTAATTTTATGGGAGCCGCTTCCACACACAACAAAGCGGCAAATCTCTCTTGAAGGGGACGGCACCGACAACCGCAGCGTTCCCTCTTGTGCAAGTCACACAACCGTTCTGCTGTTTAACAACTCACAACTTGGAGATTTACCAAATGTAAAAAGACGGAAAAGACGATTCGTTGACGGTACGTCCACAGATCCGATAGCACAATCAAGTGAAAATGAAACGTCACTCGATTTTTTTTTCTCCCGCGTTTCCAACAAACGCCAAGGCCGTCACTCAGTCATACTTGAGTGACGAGCACGTGAAAAGGGAAGCGTTCTGCGATCTGTGGGGAATTGGGGAATCTATTAGCCACTCGGTGGCGTTCGTCAGCGCAAGCGTTGAAATTCTGACATCGCACACGAGCCGCAATCGTCTCCGATTACTGGGAATTAAGACGAGCCTTGAGGATTTTAATCTCTTACAGGTGTTAGACGCTGGATCAGTGGATAAACATTAGCGTTGGTATTTGGCAGCGCGACGTGGCCGTGACACGTTGGTTTGATGGATGGAATCCAACTGCAGAGATTGTTTCAGAAAGAAAAAAAAAAGTTTGGCATAGACAATGTCGATAAAATTATTGGGGTATTTAGTTTAATTTGTTTGTTTCAAATGCATTGAAATGTCATTAATCTGTACTATCCTTTCCCCATAAACAAAAATAGCACATACACGACATAAATAGAATGGAAAATTATTTTGATGAACCATTTGTATTACATTACGGGTTAAAGCAGTGCAACATAGGTGCTAATTAGCATTAGCATTAAGTTAGCAAGGCCATTCTTTATGCACTTATTTGGCTGTTTTGGGCTACGTTTTATATGATGACGATTCGAACTGTAGACGCAAAAGTGGCGTCTCGTCGCTACTTTTTATTTTGTGTTTTGACCAGCATGTTTCAGAGATAATATTTGCGCGTTCGGTGACGCAAGTGTGTGGAATTCTATTGTGTATGCATGACAGGCGGCCAGGTGGCGCTGTGATGTAACTCCGCCATGTTTGTGGACACGCGGAAAATCTTCCCTTCATCTCTGATCTGCGTTCTACGTCACAGATCTGCGTGCGAAAGACAAAATGATGACTAATTAGCATTAGCATTAAGCTAGCGAGGCCTTTTTTTTTTAGGCAGTTATCCGGCTGTTTTGGGCTATGTTTATATAATGGCGATTTTTGAAGCATTTTTCAGAGATAATTTGGTTACGGAAGAGTGTGCGGAATTCTATTATGCAATTTCCATTCGTCTCTGATCTGATCAATGATCTGAGAAAGCCAAAATGATGGTTGCTCGCAAAAAAAAAAAAATTGTTGTTGGAAGTTGGAAAGACTCATGTTGGGTTTATTGATGCAGCCGGAGCAATTTGAAGAGCCGTCGGATGGTCATAGTCAAACTTGTGACCTCCACGCGTGAGCAGATCTGAGCAGAGTTTTGAGTTTTGGGCAATAATTTCAATAGACGTTTTTACCTGCAAGCTCTCTAATATACGTAAATTCCCTTTGTTTTATGAAGACATTCACATCAAGTAGAAGAATAACCATCATCTTTAAACAGCACCCATTATCAACATTACAGTGAGCTAATCTTGCGAGCCATCAAAGGCTATGAAGTAAAACCCATAAACTTGTAATAATGCCGTAACATGCTCATAAATCAAACTTGTCCAACAATTGTGTGCCTGCACTCTCGGCCGCGAGTGCCCCCCCCCCCCCTCCCCGGGCCGGCGGCTTATAGAGTAGCGAGCCGCAGCTGAAGGCGGCGGTGAATCGAGCACTGTGGCGCGGAGAAAGGGCGCCATTGTTTGGCGGCGGCCGTAACAATAGGAGCTCTGTCGGAGCGGATCATCTGTTTTCTTGGCTAGTTGGCCCGCTAATAGGGCTACTTATGCTCTGTAAATGTGCCGGAGCCGGGTCAGAAACAAATAAACACACAAACACGCAGGAGTGGGTGCGTGTTTAATCAGACGGGGGAGGTTTTTTGGATGATAGGATGCTGTCACACTTATCTGCGGAAAGCGAACACGGATTACGACTTTTCCCGGCACTACTCTGCATTTTTATCCCCCCCCAACACCATAACATGAGCGCTTACATTTTAGGCTCCCACTGCCGGCGGAGCTCACATAAATCATGTGTGAAGCACGTTTAGTGCAACACGGTGACAGCTGATATCACCTACTGTCACGGAAGCTTTCATTTCAAATTGCTGGAGTGACAGTAGGAGCCCCAATCCCCAAAGGCTTTCTTATACGCAGCTTTTTTTTTGGGGATGATTAATGTCGGAGCGACGCCACGTGTCGTGTTGTGATGCTTTTCCGTGTCGAAAGCGAAACCGGAATTGCACGGCGGTATTTGACGACGGTGATGCCTCAGCTTTAAACCGTCTGTCTTGCGAGACGTCACGATTGACAAGGAATGGTGAAAGGGAGAGATTAAAGGGAGACAATGGGCGAGACAAAAAGAGAGAGAGAGAGAGCTCACGCCCAACATTTTCCAGGTCAGCCCAAATGCCCCGGGCTAAACTCACGGCCAGTCTGTTACTGTTTTTCTTCTCCCTTTGTCCCCCCCCCCCTCCCCTTTTTCTCTCTCCCTCGCTCTAACACTCTCGCCCAGGGGCAAAGTCGAGCTGCAATAGGATTCAGCCGTTGCCACGGAGACCAGAGAGACACCGCTGCCATAGCAACGCAGCATCGCTTGCTCAAGCGTAGCTCTCTGTCCCTCGCCTCCTCTCATCTTGTTCACTCGAACCACTCGCCCGTCATTTTTATGGACTTTGCTTCCTTTATCAACATGTATTTTCACATTTTATTCTCATTTATTTATTTTTTGCTCTTTGCGCCTCGTAATGTAATTAGAGGGTCGCCGCCAGTCAAAAGTGCTGTAATTGAACAGCTTGTTCGGGCCAGGCACTCGTCCCACACGGCGCTTCTCACGGCGTCAAAAGAGGAAAACATTTGGATGGAATGGACCAGCCTCAATTACGCGCTCAATAGATGTTGGGGGTTAAATGTACACTGAAAAGCCATTTCGTCGCACTTCACCTGCGTGCCAAGAAATATTGGCAATCACAGCAAATGATCTCGAATAATTTTGAAAACCTAGTGATTACAGGCCACTTATTGCTTTTTCTTGGGATATTATGTTAATGAAGATTTGAATCTTAGCATGTGTTGCATTCGATTTGCTGTATAACTCTAACGCTAAATCCTAACCGTCGTCTTTTTCTAACCCTAACCATTTTGTAACTTTGATTTTATGTAAAACCCTGATAAATATATATATTGGTTAATTGTCGTAATATATGAATATGATTTATAATTATAACAACTCGAACAAAATTGATTGCATTGTAGTTGTGCTCGTCTTTGTTAAGGTCCAGCTTCCTGTCGTTCTTTTTAAGCTTGGATCCCCACTTCAAAACTGAGTGTATAGATTTTGGACTTTGAAAGGAAGGTTGTGTTGAAAGTGGAACAATATTGGCATTATTATTTTTATAATGGGACTATTTCTACTGTTGGTATGGCTGTTGTTGAGTCAGTCCCTCCATCTAAAAAAAAAAATAAAAATGTAAAAAAAAAAAGAGCACCAGAGGCTGACGGCTTACCTACAGAGTGTTATTCTGTTTGAGGTTTCTTTCTTAGAGGGAAGTGCTTGGTCATGAGAGGTTTAGTTGTTCTTTTTTTATGCTGTATGCATCCTATATATAATGTATAAAGAGTGTGGTCCTTTACCTGCTTCATGTGTACCCGTTAAGTACCTTAACATACTTGAATTGGCACTTTATACGTAAAGCTGAAGTGACTTGGCTTACAATATAATTCATAAATGTAATATTCACAAACCAAAATGAATTGCTAAAATATATTTTTAATGAGCATCTATTAATAATGGGGGGTGGGGGGGGGGGGGTCGGATCCACAACATTTGTAAGCAGGGTCAACAGAAATCTCCACATTGTAATTGCCTGGAATTTAAATAAAATCATCTAAAAGTCTAAAAATCAATAAGGCACTCTTTGGTTCACTGAGCTTTTGCTGTAGAATTTCTAATTCAAAGCTAAAAGCCACCTCCAGTCAATGAGTGTCCGCATCCTGAGTTGGAGCATGCGTCCGTCACAAGTGGTCAGATGAGGCGGGCCGTTTGTACGCTGATGCATGTTGCCATGTCGACCGCAGAGCGTGACAGTCGATGCGAGCTTGCTCGTAGGGCGTGCTGGCGAAAAAGCTCACACCGGTGGGAGACTGAACTTATAGATTATTTATACGGCTGTCAAGGACGCTCAGCGTCATACACGGCGAGTCGGAGCGTACGTGTGGGTTAAAAGTAGTGGAAAAGGAATAGCGCGGGTCACGCGCTTTGAAGCTCAAAAAGCTCAAACTTGTTGATAATGCCCGCTTAGCTTGTAGCTTGTCATCCTTGTCATTAGGTGTGCGCTGACAAGCCCTGTGGAAGCCACACTTCCGCACACACACGTACGCGTACACGCTCAGGTGTTGCCGAGAAGGTTGACTTTCTCTGTCACTTCATATTCCATCAAGCCTGGAGCCTTTTGCTTCGTCCAACACTTCCTCTTTCTTGCACTTGATAAAGTTTGATGACGTGTGTATGTAATGATGGACGCACTTTCGCAGTATAAAGGCAGCGGCAGACACGGCGCAGGACTGTTCAGGACTGTGGTGAGGGATTCAGGTAAACATTCCAGGTAATATTAGGGGATTGTTACAATAGTCCATGATCATTGCGTTGTAATGGCGTGAATAACATTCTATGTTGCAAGTTACACGACTGTGATGGTCACTTGAGGTTGCTTACAAATACAGTGTCATTTGTTATTCCAAGAAAAGGCTCGATTTTTTTTTTTTTTTTTTTTTTTTTTTGTCGTGAAGATAATATGAAGACATTGCACTGTAAAAAGTAACCCAGTTTGGGAGGAAACAAATGGACCACTTTGACCCAACTTTCTGTGTTATTTTGGGTTATTTTTGAGTAAAACTAATTTGTTTTATGCAAAACAAACTGATTTATTTTTTTTAGGTTGCTTTGTACAAAACAACCCATAAAGATGGGCATGGCTCTATCCTTTTTTGACCCAATTTGGGTTATTTTTGACCCGATTTGGGTTATTTTTGACCCAACTGTTTTTAGAATGTACACTGTAAAAACAGGTAAAGTAAGAGTCCATTTTTGACTCGACTGTTTTTAGAGTGTACACTGCAAATTGAGTCAACCCCCCAATTATTATAATTTTTTTTTTTTAAGTTGAGTCAGTCTATTATTTATTTTTGACACAATTGTTTTAATAGTAAACAGTCCCAACCTCAACTGCCCCAACTTTTTGGGTTATTCATTTCACCCCAATAATAGCTGAATGTTTGGGTTGGGTCACCCAACAAAAATTTGTTCAAAACAACCAAATTTTAAGGCTTGTTTTGTTTGTAACCCAAAAAGTTGTTTCCGTCCATTATTTACCCTATACTTGTAAAACTGCTGGATCAAAAATAACCCAATATTGGTTAAAAAAAAAAATAATTGGACCGACCCACTACTGGGGTCATTTTGACCCAAATTAAATTTATGGATTGCTTCAAACTACAAATTCGGTCAAAAGTTGGTCTTTTGACTGAATTATATTATTATTAAATGTATTAAGATTTTCCTCTTGCATTGAAAATAATCTGAAGAAACCAAGGATAAGAATTCATCGTTATTTTCAGGGTGGAGCGCGCAGGTTATCCATTTCCCAGCACGCCCGCCACGGTGCACCAGTCCACGCACAAATGACAACAGGCATGCTCTGACCCCCTGGCAGGCATCTAAATAAAAATCCGCCAACCATACCGGATGTGCATCATTGGTTGTCATGGCCACCGGGGAATATTCTTGAGGGTTGCCAAGGTAACAGCTTGGTGAACGCTTCGCCAGCCTGCCTCTGACTGGTCTGAGGACAGCAGAGTGATTAAGGATTTTTTTAAATTTTTTTGGGGGGGGGGGTGACAAGAGGCTTAGCGGAGGTGTTGTTATGATTTAAGATGCCTGACGGAGATTTGAGTTGCAGTGAAAACATGTTTACATACAGTGGACATATTGGTGTGTAGTTGTGCGCCGGCACGTGTGTATTTTTTGTGCGAGACGATTGTGATTGTCTCAAAGCGTCCGCCATTCATGGCAACAGACAGAGGGGATGAGGGGAAGGGAAAGTAGGACCCAGTTGCCATGGTGACGCAATCAGAAATCAGCTTTCCGTCCGAGCCCGTCTCCTCCATGGGCGCTGTCAACGTCTGCATGATAACAAACATACCTGCACATACACACGTACACACACCATATGTGATCGGGGACATCATTTTTTTTTTTTTTGTCTCCGTTTTTCCACGCCGTCTTTTCCGTTTCACTCTCTCACGCTCTCCTCATTTCTCCTGCCCTATATTCATACTCTAATCTGGTCCAGTCTGTCTTCTTGTCTGACTCCAGTAATCTTGTCAGGACAGATGGCACACACGCACACAGCAGCAGCAGCAGCAGCATCTGCCACCAACTTTAGATTACATCTTTGAATGAAAAACATTCCACAAAATAAATGAAATGGGAACTTAAATGTGAATGAGGGAGTGTTGCCTTGCTTACATGAATGTTGACGTTGAGGCATTAGCATGTATTACATCTGCCTGCCATTTCATTTTAAAGGCTGGGGTACCAGGGACGAAAATGCTCAAAAGGTTGTAAAAAGATGATTGACAAGCCGTTAAAGTGAAATGTATGTATAGAGAAACAGTGTTTTTAAAAATTGCATTAAAAAGTCATTTTTGTGCTTTCTTTTTTTTTTACCCCTCCCACATACATTATTATACACCTTTAAACTTTTTTTTTTTTTTTTTTTTACATTTGGAGTATTTGTTGAGTTCAAGAAGAAGAAAAGGTCACAAAGTATTGTGTAATAAATTAAAGTAAATTATAATATTCATAAGACAATATGACCTTCCTTCAGACGTACAGGAATGCCGAAATAAATAGATTTAAGTCGAACGCCAAAAACTCGTATATGAGATTGACAAAGATGAAACTGAAGTAATTTTTTTTGCTATATTATAATTTAGTTAGTTTTATAAAACACAAGGTGTAGTTTTAAATTTTGCAACAACAAAAAAAAAAATCCTATTTGAGTTTTAGTTATTTGATTAGTTTTCATGCTGTCAAAAAATGGGAGCCTATCATATAACATCTTAAATAGAGTCGCAAAGGGCTTCAAAAGCCCACATTTGACAAATATTGATTGATCTCAACACACCAGGATGCTAACGCTTTTTAGCTAATGCTAGCATATCATATAAAACGCTATAGACGTGCCATGGGAAATTAGCATAAACGTAAAGTAAAAATGCTACTTAATCACACACAGAGCAGCAACACATATGACCAGAGCATATATATATATATATATATATATATATATATATATATATATATATATATATTCTCCTCTTTTTCTCTAAGAACAAATATTACTGGAGTTTATTTTGAGACCTACTCTGCCACTTTTCCCCTCTTCTTCAAACCCTACAATTGAACTTGCCTGTAAACCTAAAACTGTTTAACACATTTGCACGTAATAAGTACTCTTCCGAATTTTTTTTCTTTTTTTTTTTGTTTCATCTATCTGACTTTCTTCTGCCGGGAGAGCCAAACGGAGGACGAGGGAGCGTTGCCACGGGATATTGATAGCCTTTGAGAGGGCTCGTGATGGATCAGGGCGGACGAGATGAACCTGTTCAATTACTAGGACTCGCACCTTTTTACAATAATTTCTTACCATATTTGCTACGGTTAATTTGGTGCTATTCTTCTTTACGGGCACGTTATTCATACGCATTGAATTATATGTGGAGAATCGTATAATTCAGTATAATCAATTAATTGAATATGCTTAATTGCTTTGACACCTTAATTACCATCATTAATAGAAGGTGAATTTTTGTGCTTATCTATAATTGGAGGCGAGCGTGTTATTAGTTGGCATTAAATAAGGCCTATGTGGAGGATATTTCAAAAGCACAGTAGATGAATTGGTGTGGTTGCATAAGTGTGCACACCCCCTTATAACTGGGAGCCGTATTAAATGGGAGTCGGCACATACTTGCCAAGTAAAATGCATATACTCAACAAAAACATTTTTGTTTTTGCTCCCATTTTTTAATGAGATGAACTCAAAGATGTAAAACTTTTTTCCACGCACACAATATTACCGTTTTCTCAAATATTGTTCACAAATCCAAATCTGTGATAGGGAGCACTTCTCCTTATGCCGAGATAATCCATCCCACCTCACAGGTGTGCCACATCAAGATGCTGATTAGACACCATGATTAGTGCACAGGTGGGACTCGGACTGCCCACAATAAAAGGCTACTTTAAAACTTGTAGTTTTGTTTTATTTGGGGTGGGGGGGTAACTGACTGTGACTGACTGTTTTTCTGAGTCCCCAGAACCAAATAATATAAAACAAATCTACACCTTTTAGAGTGGCCTTTTATTGTGGGCAGTCCGAGTCACACCTGTGCACTAATCATGGTGACTAATCAGCATCTTGATATGGCACACCTGTGAAGTGGGATGGATTATTTAGACTGGTTTGTGAACCATATTTGAGAGAAATTGTGTACATGGAAGAAGTTTTAGATCTTTATTTGAGTTCATCTTGGAAAAAAAAAATGTGCGCAAAAACAAAAGTGTTGCACTGATATTTTGAAGAAGAAAATAAAAATCGCAAAAACCTGGCATTTGAAAAGGGGTGTGTAGACTTTTTATATACGCTGGAGATGCATACCAAAAAAGGAGAACTCATAATCCACACCCCTCCATAACATTCTTTGGAAATCCGTCAAGTAATTTTTGCCTAACAAGCACTTTGGAAACAAAAACCACCTGACGTTCACTTTTCAGTCATCCGCTCTGTTTATTGAAGTAACACAATATGTGCTTGAATGCAAATAAATCCCGCGGCGAGCGTCGGGCTGGGCGTCATAAAACAACAGGACGTTAAGCCTTAATCACCGTGACTGCGGCTCGGCGTTGTGCAAGTCATGTAAAAGAAAAAAAAAAAGCACGAGTTGTTAATAAAACGGATGACGGTCGCGTTCCATATCGCTGGTCCGAGAGAGTGAGCAGCAGCTGTGGATTACGACGTTATCCCGGCGGAGAAGCCCGCCGTGGTTCAAGTTTACAAGGAATGAGTCATCTCGAGTCCACCATACACCACGCCTCGAAAGAAATATGACGATGAAATGTTCAATATTTCATTTTTTTTGCCAATGTTTATTTATTTGAAAGAACGTTTACTTCATTGCCACCCTGTGACGCGCCAGATTCCTCAAATTGATTTCTCACCAAGTCATCGATAATAATTTTTGATAATCGATTCATTGCTTCGATAGAATTTTAATTTTAAAAAAAATTATCCAAATGCTTCTTCGTTGGGCTCCATTTCAGCTTCTCAACAGTACGTGTGCACTTATGAAGATGATGTGACATCATTTATTGCAAATGAGCTGCTCATGAACTCCTGTTTGAGAACCTCGAGTGTCGCGTGATCGTCCCCTTTGACCGCGCTGACCTCTGCGGACTGACAGAAGGCAAATGGGGGTCCATCTGTTGCTCCATAATGTCAACTCGCAGTGCAATTATCGCCCCCAAACCAGGCCGCTGGTTCGATACCCATTGACGGCTGATGGATAGATGGAGAAATGGAGAAGTGGATGGATGGATGAAGAGAAATGCAGGCAGCAGCGACATGGAGCAAGACGAAAGGGGCGAGTTCATATTGGGGAGGAGGGGGGGGGGGATGATGGGAGGAGGGGGTGGGGAAGGAGACGCAGCGACATGACGTTTGTTTCCATGGTGATGGTCTCTCTGTCTCCAGCACGTACGGAAGATGGCGCTTAAAAATGCGCGTTTTGCGTCCGTGTTTGTGTAATGGCATTTTTGTCAATAAATAACCGAGCCTTTTCCAGCAACAGTGTTGTTGTTGTTTTGGCACAGCAGTAAATAAAGGGCTGCTGCGATTGATCCAGGGTTGTATTCCGAGAGGCTTTAAATGGTGTATTTTATTACACGCCTTTTTGGGGGGAGGGGGGGGGAGGTGGTCTGGGTGTGGGGTTGTCGGCACGCAGACGTTCAATGACGTCAAGTCTTTCAAGTCTTGCTACTGTCACGAAATTCACATGAAATGACTCTAATATATATATTTATAAAAAATTCCATCCATAGTTAAAAAGTTTCAATTCAAATTGAAACGACTTATCTACCATAAGGAACCAGTGTTTTCGTCACTTGAGCGCCATTAAGATCTCACGCACTGATGACTGTTATAATGGTTAAAAATAGTTCTGTGTGGGCTCATCTCTCTCCAATGAGCGTGGAAACACAGCAATTTGATTGAGGGGGGCGGGATGGGGGGGGGGGGGGGCAATGCACAATAAGGCCCATAGGTGCAGTTGAGTCTGTGTATGATTGACACTACAGTATGTGTGCCTGCTTACATAATGGCACGTGCGCGCTTGTTCATGCTACGATGTCTTTGTGGAGAAACGAGCTGATATCTGTGTGGGGCGTGACCGGCATGGCGAGGAGATTCTGACTGTCGCGTCGGACCCACTGAGCTGGAAAAGGAGGATGAGGATGTGGAGGTGGAGGGAGGCACGGCTGGGGAATTGGGATGGATTTTCAGGACTACACTGCCCTCTGGTGTCAAGATTAATATTGCGTTGGTCATGCAATGAACACGGATATAAATGCAACATATAATGGTGGCTGATGTTAACTGCGCGGTCTGCCATTGGTAGATATAGTCCAAATCTGTAAATTAAAAAATATATATATTATATTATATTATCATTGTCTCATTCCCTGCCATTTTTTTAAAAATTATTATTAAAAAATTAGGGGCAAAAGGCGATTACTTTTTAAAACAAATCTAATTAATCTCTTGACTTCACTAGTTAACTCATAATTAATCACCAATTTTATATCTGTTCTAAATGTACAATAAAACAAATTCTAGGTTTTCATACTCTTGTTGACAAAAGTAAGGAAAAAAACTAAAATAAATAGTTGAAATGATTTTTTGACATTTATAGCCGTCAATGGCAGTGAATGAGTTACATTTAGTGACCACGACGATGATAAGTTCAAAACATGAAATTAATTGAGAAAACCTGACTGGCCGCAGTTGTGTTATTTAAAATACGTTTATTTTCTTTATTTTTTTTTATGAGTAGGGTTACCTGTGTGCAATATCGCTTTGTGGTCGTTAGAGGGAGCCCTCGCTTAGTTCTTCACTCAAAACTGCGAAGCCGCTCGTCTGTGGCATCGTGTAGGGGTGAAAGTTCACACTCAGCTTAGTTGCAGATCATCAACAACTCTTTAATTCTCGTATAAAATACTGTTAAAGCACCAATTTCAGAAACAAAGCGCCTGCTGATGATGATGCATGTAAATAAAATCACAGATAGTCTTAATGACAAGTAATCCATCTGTAAACTGTTTACATTTAAAATCCAAGAATTTAAAACAACAAATTTTCATGTAACAGTCATGACAAGCTGTGGTCGTGATTGTTCCGTGCATCTTAACGAATGTGATAAGGCCCACAGCGTTGTGTCCTTTTGTGACATTGGGAAAACGTTTCCAGCCAGCACTCTACAATCCCCGCTGTTGTAATTAGTGAAATGAGATGGAGGGGGACAGAAGGGCGCGCATCACATGGTTCACCTGTCAAACAGGACATCTGGTTGGCACGGGCAAACCCGCCTCCCACTGAGCGAACCCCCGCCATGAGGTGAATCTTATGTTTGCCGATCGGCCTCAACTGCTAAATGTCTTCAGAACACAAAAAAAGTCTCATTTAAAGTGTGAGTTTAATTTATTGCGCTAAACTCGGTAAAAGCTGGGGAAGGTTCAATCTTGTGTTTCTTCACTCCCGCGAGTATGTGTCTGTGTTTTATGATGCCGCGCAGCTGTCCGTTGTCACGGTGGCTCTGCCTTCCAAAATGGCATCTAGGGCCGTCTCGCCTTTTTTTTTCAGCGCCAGCGTATGAGCGCACCAGAGGAATAAAAGATGAGGTTCGTCTGTTGTAATTCTTCTGGGAGACCATCTTTGGTGACACCCTCCATGAGTTCGGCTGTTCCCCGCTGAATGATGGCAGATAAAGAAGAGCTACAGGTGTTAAGAGTTCTGTTTAATACAGTTGCTGATAAATCGCACTCGGGCTGCTGCCGCTAAGAGGGAAAGTAGAAACAACAGGAGAGAGCAAACACGTTCTGTTTTTGAATTTGAAGGAATTTAATGATATGGAATTAGGTTGAATTATATTTAATTGAATGAAATTTGAATTGGAACGATACTGAATTTTGAATAGGAATGATACGAGCCCTAACTCTAAACCAAACCCACTTCCTCAAAATAAGGGAGGAATTTTGTTGGACAAAATTGGGGGGATAATAATGAAACTTGATCCCAAGGTGAATTTAATGAGCAGAAACTTGAGAATTTCGAGTGAATTGTTGAATATTTCTTTGGAAATGAATGGGGATTTTGAGATGAAAAATGTTGAATTGTGGCAAAAATGTGAATGTTGGGAATGAGAAAAATAATAGCAAGCGAAGCATGCATTTTTGAAACATATTGAATTTAGAATGGTTTGAATCGGTTTAGAAATGTAGAAGTAGTTGCATGGCGAATAATGGCAGAATTAAAAAAAAGAATAAAAATGCTTTGAGCATTCACTCAACAATACACTCAGGCATATGAAGGAGGTGCCAATTTGTGAAGGTGCACAAATTTGGCGCTGATCCAAATTAAGATTGTATGGCCTTGGCGGCGGTCTTCTCTTGACTGAATGACATTAGCGTTTATACATGAGAAACATTAAAGTACTTCTGAACAAGACTTACATCCGCACTATGAAGTTCCCGAAAGGCTTTAAAGGCGCGTTGGAAGGTGTGGAAAACTAAAAAAAGTGATTAAGCCTTATCTCTATCTCTTTGTCGGCATCTAATTTCACGCCGTTTTTCCTCCTACAATAAAAACAGGTGCTCCCCAATTCATTACGGAGCATCAGCTGCACTGCAATCAAGCCTCATTTCATCGCACTGCACCTGATCGTATCTGATGGGCGCGATTTAGCACCACTCCGCGGTAGCTCTTCTATCATTGTGTGAGCTTTTATTATCATTTTTTTTTTAATTATTATCATTACTCTTTCTTGGCATGCGATCTGCCGCAGCTCACCTTTCACATATGCAGCACTGAAAAGAACGGGAGATGCGGTTCGAGGCTTGAGAGGAGCGCGAAACACTATGAATTGTACAAAATTCATTGCAGAAAAAGAACGGAGACAGACATTTTCAACTTCTAGAGAAATTGAATGTGAATGCTGAAACAAATTCATGTGGAATGATGTGGAATGCTTTGGAATCTTGCAGAACGATATGAAATGATATTGGAAGGTATTAAATGATGTGAAATTGCTTTCATTATAATGGTTTGATATATCTGTTGTGTTATAATAATAATAATAATAATAATAATAATAATAATGGATTTATATATAATATCGGTAAAAATGTTCCGCATTTAGTGTCTTACCCAAAGTGACTTGGACAACTTGGAGCCAAAGCTGTTCTTTTGAAAGAAAGAAAAAAAATATATATGTAGAATGACACGGAATGATTTTGGAAGATAGTGGAAGACATTCAACGATATGAAATGATTTTGAATATTATGAAATGATATATCAGTAAACATTTTGTGCATTTGTAGCGTCTTGCCCAAGGACGCTAGGACAACAGACATTCAGAGGTAGGATTCGAGACATTGGACCACTTGCTCTGCCGAATAAACCAAAGCTGCCGTGTTGAAAGCCATGAAACGACGTGGAATGGTGATCATTGATATGGAATGAAGAGTAAAGTTGCTGTTATGGAATGATATTAAAATGCATTAAATTATATGAAATTCTAATGACTATAATATTAACTCATTCACTGCCATTGACGACTATAGACGTCAAAAATTCATGTGAACTATTTCTATTAGTTTTTTTCATTTCATTAAATGTTTTTATGAAAACCTCGAAAAATAATTTTTATTGTACATTTATAACAGACTATCAACTATTGAAGTCATACGATTAATTACAAATACAAATTTTAATCGTCTGACGGCCCTTATTTTTTATTTTAAAAAAATTATTAGGGGCGTCAGGCGATTAAAGTTTTTAATCGTAATTAATCACATGACTTCACTAGTTAATTCGCAATTAATCACACATTTTATGTACAAAACTAAATGTACAACAAAAAAATCTAGATTTTCAAAAAAGTGAAGAAAAAAAAAGTTAACCTAATACAAATAGTTCAAATGAATTTTTGACGTTTATAGCCGTCAATGGCAGTTAATGAGTTAAACAAAAAATGTCGACGTCACCAACGTGACTCTTAAGTCTTCTCACACAGTCCACTAAAAAGTCATGTCCTCTACTCCTGGCGAGGACACACGCTCAAAGTGATGCCAACACTTTGGGACCACTTAGGGAAATAAACCCTTGCCACCTTTTCCCACAATGCAACAGTGCAGCTATGTGAGAATAGCTGGCGAGCTACGTGAAGGAACAATTGAGTCATCAATCAATCAGAGTTAATTGAGAAGTGAAGAAAAAAAATGTTAACCTAATACAAATAGTTCAAATTAATTTTGGACGTTTATAGCCGTCAATGGCAGTTAATGAGTTTAAAAAAAAATGTCGACGTCACCAACGTGAGTCTTCTCACACAGTCCACTAAAAAGTGAGAACAGGGTTCTTGCAGATTCTCGGAGATGTTTTTCCTTTAAGCTAGATAGTTTAAATCTGAGTTCTTTTTTTTTTTTTATTGTGTTTTGAAGCCCTCTGCAAGACATTCAGTCATATTCTTATTGTTTTGGTTCCTTGTCACTGCCCCAAGGTATCAACTATAAACTCTCTCATGATGCGATTTCTTGATTTACTCCTGCAGGGGATGGTTATTTCCAAATAATGTCACATTTTCCTGAAATATAAACACCCCCTATCATTATCACAGCTAATGAGTCTAACCATCAACGCCGTATTTGCATGCTGGGAGGGTTCCAACTGGACGTCGTCGGACGGTGGTCATCAGGGGAGATTTTGCACATTTGAGTTCAAATTGACTCATAAAGCTGTCAGCAGCCGAGCGAAGACGTATAACAGCGCTGGCCTGGAATCGCTCGTCCAACCTTGAGGCCAGAGAGGAGGTGGGAAAGAGTCTCTACTGCCTTTCCTCTGCTTGAGGCCATCCGAGAGACTTTCAGATGCCTCTGTTAGGAATGTTAATCATTTATCGATCCGCCGAATTGGTTTCCCTGGATGTCTACGTGTGAGCAATGATGGTCATTCGTTCACATTACGGCAGGTCGCGGTACCCTTCTTTTAAATCCCATGTCCTTATAGCGTCCTAATAAACTGGACCTGTTATATTGAACTTCCAGTGGCCAGAATGAGAGAACATCAAATTTAACACACTTGCTCCCTATTCGGGGAGGGACAATGGCTAATTTGGGCATTTTCACCAAGAGGTGGACTCACTTTTGTTGCCACTGCTTCTTTTTTTTTTTTTCAAACAACATGAAATTTGGTGGACATGTCTATCATGACATGACAAACGAAAAAGTCTATATGACATACGCCTGAAATTGAACACAAAGGCCTCCATTTTGGTTTGAAGCAGCCATTTTGAGCCAATTCCAGGGTTCAGCAAATGACGAACTCCTCCTGAATGCCCATGAAAATGGCATGTTCATCATGAGTCCCAGTTTACATAGGAAAAAAACCCTCAATTTACTAAAGACATTATAACAATATTTCCATTTCCCTTACAAAAGGTTCGGTCCTCGAGAGCCCCTATCCAGCACAGCTGAATGTAATGATCAGCTCACCAGCAAGCTTTGCAGAAGCCCGATAACGATCCTGATCATCAATCAGGTGTGTTAGTGGAGAGAAACATGGAAAAAAAAAAGGCTGGATAGGGGCTCTCGAGGACCGAACTTGAGCACCCCTGCCTTACAGCAATGAATAACCTCAGCCAGCATTTTTAAATTATTGCTCCCTCATGACCTTTATTGATTCCATTTTTGATGAAAGTGGAACTCAACGAGCCGCACAAATATGACATTTAACCTGTTTTCTATTATATAGAAATAAAGAGGAACTTGTTTAGGAATTAAAGCTTATAGTTATTTTTTTTTCTCTCAACATTTTGAGGGTCAAAACATGAACAAAAAACAAAAACTTGCCATAATTTGCACACCACCTGGCAAAAGACTTTATAGAGGGAGAGAGAGAGAGAGAGAGAGAGGGAGAGAGAGAGAGAGAGAGAGAGAGAGAGAGAGAGAGAGAGAGAGAGAGAGAGAGAGAGAGAGAGAGAGAGAGAGAGAGAGAGAGAGATTGAGACAGAGAGAGAGAGAGAGACTGCACCACTTACATTCTTTTTACTCTCAGTGCTACGTTCCAACAGCTGGACACTCCTCTTCCTCCTCCTCCTCTTCCTCATTTCTCGTCCCCATCATCATCATCATCACCCTGTGCACCTCGTTACTCTCCTGCCGCGGCGAGCCTCAGTCGACGTCTCCGCCACCAACGCAAGGAGCTCGGGATGATGCGTGCATCCCACGGGGGATGCTCTAAATGGGCCACGTAGCGTGGAAAGAAGAGGAGGAAGAAGAAGAAGAAGAAGCGGGAGGGATGGTCGGGTCTCTGTGGCGGTCTTTGGTCCTGCTCGGCTCCCTGTGCGTGTCCCCCGTTGGAGCTGGTGAGTGCAAGAAGCTTCTCACATGCAGACGGTATACGCTACACCACAACACGTGTTGCCGGAGGGAGCACATGTCCATGGCTCAAAATGGATTTTAGGAAGGTGTGTGTACTGTGATTGGTGAGCCAAAGTTGGTTTATTTCATACAATTCGGATTTAGTATTTGAAGTGTGAAAATGACAAAGTCGATGCGTAGCGTAATTACAGCAATCTCCAGGTACAATGCAAATTTGCCCTCTGTAAATCATAGATATCATAAAACTACAACAATAAAAGAGATTAGTCATAATGAAAATAGTCATAGTCACAGTGGCGGCACTGAACCACACCAGTTTCTTATGCGCAATCACCGAACCCTTCTTTATTGAAAAATAAAATGTGATTAAAGGCATTGGCATAGTGTATACATTTTATACATAATTTATTTATTTTTCTAGAGCACTTTTAGAGCACAATTAACACTTTCTTTCCTAAGATGGAACCCAGGGGCAGCAGATACGATGAAAACAGCAGAGGCCCCGGAATTGAACCCTGTGGAACACCATACTGTTAGATTAGGCCTCTTAATGATTAGATAGGTGACTTGAGCTAGGCCGTTGTGTCGCTGTGACTTGTCCTGGCTCGGCTATCTATATGCACACTTTTTATAATAATTTTATATTTTTGGGCTTTTCAATGTGGCACTAATACTCCTTTATATTTGTGAGCTATGTACGTCACAGCTGAAAATATAAATGCATAAAAAATGCATAATATATAAACCGTTGACTCATCCAGAAGCGAGCGGCACATTGACTTCTTTCGATCCTAATGTGTCGAGAAATGGGATACAATTTCTGTTTCCACAGTTCATAACAAACGGTGATATCAGAAGAATGTCATTTAAAATATATATATCATGCAATTGATGATGATGATGTCATAATAGTGATAATCGTGAATGTGATGAAATCTGTTTCTTCTCCTGTGTGCTGAGATCAGCACTCTCGACGTATCACATGCATGCTTGAACACTGCATCCGCACGCGAGAAGCCTTCTGGGGGCCACACGGCGTTTTGTCACCCCTGGAAAAAAAAATTAATTCCTTGTGCGTTATATAATCCAGTTTTCCTCTTGTGCTGTGTTGATGGTGTTAGTATCGAACAGAGGATAGAAAATGGGCGACAGTACATTAGTCTTTGTGGAATGCCGTTAGTGGAGCTTCATGTGCTTGTGAGGCAATAACTGCTCATCATATGGCGTGCAGTGTTGTTGATATGATGCCGTCGTCATGGCGATTCGTGCGACAGACAGGTGGCAGGTTTAAGTGCTGTGTGGTTTGGGCAGGGAAAAGCCATCAAACCGGAGATAAATCATGCACCTTGTAACCCAAACCCATTTATTCAAACTTTTAATATTTATTGCAGAAATGCGATCCCTTTTTTTTTTCCTGATTCAAAATCACCTGTCGATGAAAGTCCCATTATCTCGTCTGTTTGTTCAGCGGAGCTTGCAATGCAAACAACGGTTCGAGTAATCCTTTTACGCTGACGTCAAGGGCAGCATGTACTACATGACCGGGGACTCTTTGTCCCTTTTTGAGAGCTTTAAAGGTGAATATCAAGATGGGGGACTCATTATTTGATCCTCTCTGGTCATTTAGATTGTCAAAGATGGTAACAAGAGAGAATGTGTTTAAAAAAAACAACATTATAAAATCAAACAATTCTTCAAAACTCACGAAATGACGATCAAATGCTCTCGTGTCTGAATTTCCATACAAGATTTTGCCTTTGTGGAGTGAGGAAGATCATGAGAAAGCTAATGGAGCACACGGCAGGAACTTGTTAGTGATCTCAAGGCAATTGGGACCTCAGTCACCGAGAAAACGGTTACTGTAGGATGTAAGCTAACACCCTGTGCTTTAATGGATCGAAATCTTGCAGTGCCCGCAAGATTCCAGGCACATGCAGCCTCTGCTTTAGTTTCCCAGTGTACATCTAAATGACTCAAGAGAAGGCTAGGGACTGATTTTACGCCACACTAGCTAGCTAGCTAGCAAGTAGCAACTAGCTTTGGTTAGCTACTGCGGCCTAAACATTGCGGAATCACTCCTAAATCAGTAATCATCAACTCCGTGGCGGCTAGGCTAATAAGCTACACTTGCGTTCTGACAAGTATCCTTTTCACGAAGGGATGGCGAGGAAAGACAAAGAAGCCATGCTAATTGCTAAGCTAGCCTGACTTGCACGTTTAACACCAGAATCAAGTGTGACGTTTGATTGGAACCGCAAAGTGGAGAACATCCGATTATTGTTCTTTGTTGACAACACCTGCATTCTATGGCGTCATATGTTTACGCTTAGGAAACCACGCTGACTGTATAGCGCAGTCTACAACGTTTAGCATGTTGCGTGACAGCAGTCGAGAAGCAGGAAGATTAAAAGACTAACGAGAAATCCCGGCACTCGCCGAAAGGTCTCTGCGTGCTTCATTACGCTTAACGGAAATGAAAGATCACCCGGTGGGCAGGGAGGCGATGATCTTCATATTGGTCATGAATATTACATGTCATATTATTGCATCCTTTTTTTTGCACTTGTTTTGTTGCCATATCAGACAGCCTGCTGTCAGCTCCGCTCAATGTGACCATTAAGGAGATCGCGGTCAACTCGGCCGTGGTCACATGGGAAACTCTGGAGGGAGACCCTGTCATCGGATTCGCCGTCACTCAACAGGTATATCCAGTCACAGTCTCGGGTCTCTCAGTAGGGTTCAAATAGTTTTGGAATTTTCTATCGTTACTTTTTATTTCGTTTTGAATTTTGTTTTTGAAATTTTGCTTTCAGAGTGGGTCTGTTAGCATCTATTTGTTTTAATTATTTAGAAAATGCTTTGTTTTCTTTAGTTTTTGTTAGTGCGAGTTTTATTTTAATTGTCTTTCATGTGCACAAGATTTCAAAAAAGATATATATTATTTTTCAAACAATCAAATGCAGGTCCTGTATAATGGTCCACCGAGTTTGAAGTACAATTAGTGCGATGCATAATTACGGAAGCATGGAAGTATGACGAGTAGGCCTATGTATTTTTTTTTCCAAACATACTCACAAATACGTTCAAATGTACTTGTAGGCTAAATGCTACAAGCATAGAATATTTTCCTGTAATTTTTGATACCCCGTGGAATTATGAAAAAAATGCCTAACCTAAATCATGCACTGCAGATATATCAATAAATCAGAAAAGTTACAAATAAACAATGTTTTTTACTTATTTTACAATCGTATGGGTATAATGTGGGCAAAATGCTTTGTAAAACATTTATTTTTTTAATACCCAGTGGGATTATGGGAATTTTTTTTTGTAGCATTTAGCTTAAAAGTACATTTGAACGTATTTGCGATTATTTTCGAACATATCTAAATACATTCGTACGTACTCGCCCGTCAAAAAATATTTATTCCAAATTGGCAGTTCTACGCTTTCGTACATAACAATTAAGGACATTTTTACTATAATTATAGTTTTGTCTGTTTTTCGTTTCTCTTTCATTTTGTTAACCAAAATATTTCACTACTTTCGTTCACTAAAATAACGATAAGCTGTACAGACAGATTACGGTTTTATTCAAATACTTATAAATTAAAAAAAAAAAAATCCAAAAAAAACTCTGGTAAAACTAGACATACTGTTTCTACTTCTTTCCTCAAGTAAAAGTAAAAAAAACAAAAAACGTTGTGTTACTCCTGTAGCTTAATTTGTTACTGTTGAATATCCTGTTGCTTTACGTACAATATTTGGAATAACTTGCCTCGCCGACACATAAGAACCTCGCTCTTGTGTTCGCCGCAGAAAAAGGACGTGCGCATGATGCGGTTCATCCAGGAAGTGAACACCACCACGCGTTCCTGCGCCTTGTGGGCTCTGGACGAGGACACCGAGTACATCGTTCACGTGCAGAGCATAAGCATGGGCGGCAGCAGCCCCCCCAGTGAGCCCGTTCTCTTCCGAACCCCCAAAGAATCCGAGAAGCTGGCGTCCAAGAGTCCCGGTGAGAAGCGATAAAAAGGAACATTAAAAACAACCGTATTTCTTCCAATCGTTTCAAAGGCTACAATTGGGGACATAAAAGATACTTGCACTGTGCCCGTCAATAGGAGGCTTAATTGACATTTCCCGTCACAATAAAGTACCATAATTGCCGTCTGTAACGCCTGCCCTCACGCACGGCGTACTGTTCTCCCTCTCAAATGCAGAGGAAACGGTTTATCTGCAGCCGCCGCATGCAGTGCTTCCAATTTTATCAGGGTCCGACCCAGATAGAACGTCAAGAGCGGCCGCTTCAGAGGAACCCTGCAAATATTAAACGCTCATCAGCAGCGGGGTGATAAGAGAGGGAAGTGGTGAGCAACATATCGCAAAGAAACACCCCCGAGGGAGGAGAATATAGTTTATATATATATCTTAAAAGCTGTAATAAATACAGGAAGAGCAACAACAAGTACATTTTTCTAACTTTTTTTTTTTAACTTTATGTTCTCTTCCCAGACGAGCTTACACTGGAGGAAATGGGACAGGCCGCTCAGCTGCGAGCTGGCGAGGTCATCATCGTCGCGGTGGTTCTTGTCATGTGGGCAGGTAACCATTCCAAACACACACACACACACACACACATGGGGCAATAGAGATCCTGACGTTGACGTCGTGCGTCCCAAAATGGCCGTTAAGCGCTACTATTTTGGCAGCATAGAAAACCGCCACTTGGGAGTAAACGGCAAAACGCCACACTTTAACAATGATTGGCAGCCGTTGTGGACCAGCTTCCTTAACGAGAAGAGGCAAAAAAAAGGATCGAGGCTACCGAAAGAGGAACCGACGCGTGGCCAATTGTTGCACTTTGCGCATGGATGCTAACGGTTACCGCGCGCAAAATGTGGGGGGAATAATCTGTTTCGTTCATTTGTGCTGCTGCGGTTTATTACACAGTTGAATTTAATAACTGACCAACACCATAAAGAAGACTTTTTACGGCATAAATGGTGGTGGCCGCGGCCGATTTAGCTGAGCAGCTGCTAAGTTGCTAACGTACATAAATAACACTGCAACACAAACGATGGCATTTTGAGAACACTTAACTCTATGGGTGTTAGAAAAAATCGATTCGGCAATATATCGCGATATTTCAGCGTGCAATTCTCGAATCGATTCGATATGCGGCCGAATTTATTAATGATTAATTATTAATTTAACCATCAATTTTTTTATGGGGATATTCAACAAAACGTCTTACTTCGGGTTAGGATTCACACATTAAGCATGGAAGAATGTTATATTAATGGAACATTAAGCCTTCATATTTTGTTTGTTACCTGTTTGTTAAATGCAGTGGCTCAGTTATAAGCCAGAATTAAATAAATGCATTTTCATACAAATCTTACAGTGTACATGTACAAGTTTACTGATTAGTATTTTTTTTTAATTTGGGTAAAAAAAAAAAAAATCACATTAATCAATTTAGAGATTCGTATCGGGATTAATCGGTATCGAATCGAATCGTGATACGAATCGAATCGCCAGGTACGAGGCAATTCACACCCCTACTGAACTCATTCACTCCCAGGCATTTTCACAGAAGCAATCCCCGTCACTCCCGGCTGTCTTGCTGGATTTGGACTGATTTTGCAACCCGAGTTGTTTAACACATCTCAGGTGATAAACGACAAAATATACAAGAAAAACACAAGGAATTGGGCTCCTCGTTTGGAGAGGACTGTATATCAAGGGTGTCAATAAAAATGATTTAACGATACAAAATGTCCACCCAGTTAAGTGGAGGTGAAGATGGATGGATGCATGAGGAGAAACTTGGCCTTGTGCCTCCGCCGCCCATGAATTATTCCGCTTCCGCGCCGCCTTGCGTCAATCTTCTCTCCCGCTGCTGTGTTTTTTAATCTCGCCTCTCGGTCTGCATGGGCGGCTTTTGACACGTCGACCCTTTTCCTTTTGCGTCCCAGGCGTGATTGCGCTGTTCTGCCGCCAGTATGACATCATCAAAGACAACGAGCCCAGCAACAATAAGGACAAGGCCAAGAATTCGTCGGAGTGCAGCACTCCCGAGCATCCGCAGGGAGGTCTCCTGCGCAGCAACGTTTAACAGACGCTCGCCATCCGCCCACCCTGCAATAACGTCAACACCTCGAACCTCAGGACAGGTGAGGTTTGCTGCTTGTTTCCACCACAAAATCTGATGAATATTATCATCTAAAAAATAAAGTCGGTCATGATGCGAGTTTTTGTTTAGATTTTTTTTTTTGTCCTGTTAAGCGTATTGTTTGCACCCGTGCTCGCCTACCTCGTCCCTCGTCTCTTCCAATCAGCTCCCTCAGCCACTTGTCTCACGTGGAGGTGTTTCTAATTGTATCGTCAGTTTGCTTCTATTTAGGTCCCTCCTTCTGCGCAGTCTTTTTTGCCTCATTTGTTTGCTTTCAGTCCCTGCCAGTTGTCTTGTCTGTCCATGTCATGTTTGTTTCTTTGAATCCATTTTGTTTTTGGACTTTCTTAATTTAATTTCTTGGTCATTTCAAAGAGCCTTGTTTTTCTTTTGCATTTTGGCACACCTGCTTAACACATATCCGTACACTCTAGGGGGAAACAAAACTACACATTTACAGTTTTCGTGTCATCTGAATCTAAATGTAGCAAGGCATTTAGCATCGTGATTAGCACGAGGTCTTTCAATGTTAGTAACTTTACCGGTACAATATTTTTTAATTTTAGCATAATGATTAGCACAAGCTATTAAAAAAAAAAAAGAATTCTTAACGTTTAAATCAATAGCATATTTAAAAAAAAAAAAAAAAAAAAAAGTGTATAATATACTTTTTTTTTTAAAAATGTTATTGTATTGAAAACAATCTATTAAAAATATATATATAAAGAAAATAGCTTTAAAAAAAGAAAACACTTAAGCCCAATTCCCAAACATGATCAACTTGAAAACGAACATGTGCCAGTTTTTACTCTGGGGATAATCGGTTTGTTTGTGACATTCCTATTCAGATCCATTAATATATGAGCAATTATGGAAAATCATCAGTGGATGAAAACTGCAGCAGAATGATTTGATAATGAATTTTATTCTCCGCCTGTTTTGTGTAAATCCGTTTTGGGTCGTAATCGTAACAAGCAAATGGGGAGGGAAACAATCTCCTTGGCTGAGGTAATACAATCCTTCACTGTCTACTTAATAAATATTCCAGTGTTATCTTAGCAAGCAGGATTCATGGTTAACCGTTGAATAAGCTTAAGGGGAGAAAAAAAAAAAAAAAAAAAAAAAAAAAAAAAGCTTAAGGGGAGAAAAAAAAAAAGATAAGCCATCTAGAAGATGATTACAGAATTGCTTCCAGTGCATTTTCTTCTGTTTCAGAGCCTGGGAGCCATTCTGCAGCCAAACATGCTGGAATACACATTCAACGTTCGACTCGTCTTGGCACAATGAAGAATTGTTGGACAAACCTCCAAACAAGAGGAAGCGAACGCTTCCAACAGTGGAACAATGGAGGATAAATCACATTTTGTTGTGATCAAAAGCAGCTGTTACGGTTGCATACCGTTTGACTTTGATCCCAAATCCAATCCCTGATTGCCCCATCTGTTGTTGTTTTTTTTTGGGGGGGGGGGGGGGGGGGCTGTTGCCCTCCATTGGCCTTCGCGTCACCACTTGAGGTGATGCATCTCCTCGCCATCTTTCAAACTGGTGGGCGCCCTTGACATTTGGGGGATAAAATGTGACAAGGTTTTTTACAGCACACCGTATTTCCCTTCTACGAGCCGCTGTCCGACGGCGACTGTAACTCACGCCGATTCTGATGATCGTTAGGGGAATCCGTCATAAAGGGACGTCTCGCTACTTTTTAACTCATTCACTGCCACTGACGCCTATAAACGTCAAAAAATCATTTGAACTATTTCTATTAGTTTTACATTTTTTGCCCCACTTTTGTTAACAAGAGTATAAAACCTAGACATTTAAAAAAAAAAAAAAAAATTTTTTTAAAGATTATTAAAATTTAGGGCCGTCAGGCGATTAAAATTAATTTCACAAATTTCTGTTCTAAATGTACAATTTTTTTTTCTCTAGGTTTTCAAAAAAAATGTTAAACTAATAGAAATAGTCCAAACGTGTTTTTGACGTATATAGCCGTCAATGGCAGTGAATGAGTTAAATGCACTTTGATGTCCACAAGTGAACTTCTACGCTTATAAACTTTGAAATGGCCCGCGCTGGATGGAGCGTGACGGAGGTTGACTGCACTCTCAACGCAAGGACAGGGATGGGAATAATTCATTCATAATGCAAAAGTTCCGATGGAGCTTAATAAGGATATAGAACATGCACTCAACCTCACTTTGCAGCCTAAAGGAATCAAAACGGCAAAGAAAATGGAGTGACAAATGATTTGAGTTTTTGTTTTTGTTACATTGTGGCATTGATATGATAAAAAACGACATTATATTTGTGTATGAATTATTGTTCTTCGGTGAAACCAAATGTATGTACAAAAGCCGGTAGAGAATCGTGCTATGAGGATACCAAATAATATTCACTCAAAGTCCTCAAAGGCACCCACACAATTGTCTTACAGAAGACTAAAAAGTAAGTAAACTAGTAAGACCTAGCCATACTAGTAGCGCACAACTGTCGTACATTATTGAAAAACACCCCAAGTACTGCATAGTCACCCTACTAGTGCGCTCTCATCATCTAGTCTACTACTGTCTACTAGTGGGCTGAACTGTTGTACAAGTTAGGTCATTATACTAGTGCACCCCAATCATTCTACTAGTGTGCAGTTGTCATAGAGTAGTGGGGGGGGGGGGGAGTATGAGTAAGAGTAGGGTTGTGCCATACAATGGTGGAAAAAGTCATTCTACTAGTGCCCCTAAGTTGTCCTACTAATGTGCCTGAGTTATTGCACTAGTTCCATTACAGCAAACAATAAGACGTTTTACTAGTGCACCCCAGTTATTTTAGTAGTGTGCATAACTGTCATCCAGTACTAGAAAAAAGACAGTGGTGCTCTAGTCATTCTACTAGTGCCCCCTAGCTATTGAACTAGTTCCACTACAGTAGATCCAACTATAAGACAGACATTCTACTAGTGCGTATAACTGTCATTCAGTTGTGGAAAAATGACATTTATAAGAGAGAAATGTAAAAAGGCACTCGTGCTGCTAGTCATCTTGCTAATGTGCCCCAGTTTTTCAACTCGTTCCACTTGATGCACTTGTTAAAGTCAGCCATTTTACTAGTGCAGACTGTCACATGGTAGTACAAAAAGTCTCTAGTAAGAACATCAGTCTACTAGTGTGCCCCCGTATTTCTAACATGGCACACAAGTCATTCTACTAGTGTAAATCATTGTCATACATTAGTGGAAAAACGGCACGAGTCGGTCATTGTACTAGAGTGCCCTCGTGGTTCCACTTGTGTGCTGAATTGACTTAAGACAAAGAGCACACTTGTACATGGGCAAGCACTAGAGGAGGATATCCAATAAATGTTGAAGTGGCTCGCGATCGCCTCGTGCTTTCTCGTTATTGCCACTCGGGGCTGCGACTCCCATTAGCCGCCTTCTCTGCGCTTTTCTGCCTCATTTGCTCTCACTGCCAAAGTCCTTTTTGTTGTTTTTCGCACCCAATGACCATGAATCTGCCCTGGCAAAAGCTAATAAATGTTGTTGTTTTTTTCGGTGGCAGGTTTGAGTTATTTTAGAACGAGGGAAGCCCGGCGGTCCACTATGTAGCGCACCAAGTTTGTTAGATGGGGAAAAAAAGGAAACACGAAAAGCACAGTATGAACCTGGAAAAAAAAAACATCCAACAATTTGAATTATTATTATTTTTTTATGGAAACTAACAAGCTAGATTTTTTTTCACAGGCCACATCAAATGTTATGGCGGGGCTTGAGTTGACATCTGTGCATTACAAAATTGAGAGATCAGAACACACATCAATTTGTCATCTGGGTGGTAATAACAATCAGCTGGTCAATGAATTGCTCTTTGTGTCCATTGTGTAGAATCGATTTTTTGATTGTGTTGAAACAATTGTTCCAAAAAAAAAAAAACTCTTGAAATTAGCATAGCAATCTATATGAATTTAAAACATCATAAAACAATTTCAATGAATTCATTTTCTCCATTGTCAAGTGAGGAAATGAAGTCAAAGGCTCATCCTGTTTTCCAAGAAAATGTGAATGTCCAAGTATGTACTGTATTACATGATCAAGAAATAAATATTTTCAGCGTACCCTTTTGTGTTTTTTGTTGTTGTTTTTTGAGCGTTTCAGTGTTGTCAGCAAACCGAAGCAACCAAAAACACTACACCTGTGTTTGTTTTTGGACTTCCTTTGTACCCTTTTTAAACACGTCTCTCACTTGACCTTTGAGGCTTCGGCGCCTTATCGACATTTTAAATGCACCACGCAGAGAGAGAGAAAAAAAAATGCACTTTTGGTCTTTCCGCTCTTTCTGGCTGTGCTTTCTATCAAACCAAGCGTGAGGGCGGCATGTTAAATAATGCAGGCGGTTAAGTAAGAAGGTTGGCACACCATGTCCCTGACAAAACTGATTGGCCGAGCATGTGGGGCGGGGATCACGTGACTTTCAGCCTCCCAGAATCGAGCGCATAACGTAAGCGAGACGTATGTGTACAGAAAGTCCATGTATTAGTATGCTCTTTGTCTTCACGGGTGAGAGCATTCGGCACACGAGTAGAACGATTACAGTGCAATAGTAATGTTTTTCCACTTTTGGCCTACTAGTACAATAGTAAAAATGTACTGGTAGACTACAGTTGCTGCAAGAGAACTATTAGTAGTGAAAGTATAATGTCAATCAGTGATTTCAAATACTCAACCTCACATTTTGATCCCCGTGTCTCTGGTGCAACATTGCCACCTGCAGGGCAGAAAGTGAACTGCAGAAGGTTGCACATCACATTTTTTTTTTGTTTTTTTGTTGGGTAACTTCAGTCATGATATGCTGTGTTTCTCAACCCGGTTTTCCATGTCTGCCTATTTCCAACGCAGGTGATTCCAGTGACAGCTCATTTAGCAAGCTCTGGAGAAGCTCATTCACTGCCATTGACGGCTATAGACGTCAAAAATTCATTTAAACTATTTCTAGTGGTTTAACATTTGTTTCCACTTTTGTTAACAAGAGTATGAAAACCTAGATTTTTTTTTATTGCACATTTAGAACAGATATAAAATTTGTGATTAATCGTGAGTTAACTATTGAAGTCATTAATTATTGCGATTAATTACAATAAAAAAATGCAACCGCCTCACGCGATAAAAAAAAGAAAAGATTATTAAAAATTAGGGGTGTCAGGCGATGACATTTTTTAATCGTAATTAATTGCATGACTTCACTAGTTAACTCACAATTAATCACACATTTGATATCTGTTCAAATTGTACAATAAAACAATTCTTGGTTTTCATACTCGTGTTAACAAAAGTGGAGGGGGGGAGGAACTAATAGAAATAGTTCAAATGAATTTTTGACGTCTATAGTCGTCAATGGCAGTGAATGAGATAACGATCCTCACCTGTGTTGGAATCGGGAGACATGGAAAACAGGCTGGATAGTGGGGCCCGAGGACCAGGGTTAAGGAACACTGGTATAGAAGATAACAGAGGGAAAAATATACACTCATCCACTTGCACTAGCTATGATTAAAAACAAACAAACATTGCATTATTAAATTATTAACAGAATTGCTCAAATAAAATAAAAATTCAAAACAATTTTTTAGTATTTGATAAACAAATCAATCTTTAAGTCATGTTAATCATAAAAAAACATTTTTTTTTAGAACCTATCCTCCAATATTTCCTGAAAAAGTCCAAAAAATGCTTTTGCTTCTTGGGGCCAAGAAACTATTGAATTGAGGGGAGAAGCTTCAATTAGTCAGGCCATAGCCTTGTCTAATAAGAAAACAAGTGCTTTGTGCCATCTCGTGGCACCTCTGGCCATTATGTGGTGACATTCGCCAAGGAATGATACAATTGGTGAACCCGACATAATCAAATATATTGAAAGTCATCCTAACTGAAATCATTCTGCATTGATACGGATGGTGACGATTATTCATGGCTGTTTGTAGCACCATAACAAGACCGTTATTATTACTTTGGTGATTTAATGTCTTCAACGAATGTTGTGCCCACAAATACATTACAATTCACATTAGGCTCTTATAATAAACAGTAAAGCCATATGAAGTCACTGTGCATACACGTGAACCTGACCCTTGTGCAAAAGCTGAGGATGTCGTTCCCAAAGAAGGTGCAGCAGGGCTTGTTTCCATCAGCGGGTTCACACAGTCAGTGTTGGGGCATCAGCCCAACGTCCAAGATCTGGGGGTTAGTACGTGACGCGGCCAGTCTGAGGGGGACAACATGTAAAGACCACCTCGCATGTAAAGAAAACATTGATTGCAAACATATTCAGTTCCCTTCAACAGGAACTCCGATCAGATTTTGACAATCCATCAGATTATTTTTCTCATTTTGGAGGAAATGAAAGCAAAAAGAATTGAATCAGAGCATAAAAAGTGAGGAAAGACGACACAATTGTGATTTAGGTTGATCACTGAGATTGCGACGCTAAATTGCTGAAAATACTCAACGTCACCTGGAACTGAACCAGGGCTGTCCAGAGCACAGCTGAAGACACAAACATACCAAAGTTTAGCTTGTAAATGGTATGGTTTGTGAGGTGGTGGTGCACAATGTATAAAGTATTGAAGAAATATTTTATTTTCTTAGCTCGAATTGTGCCTCTACGACAGTGTATTAGGGCAATGTATAAATATATATTTTTAGAGAGCGGGGGCAATAAATAATAAATTTTTATTTTTATTTTTTTCAAATTTGCCACTTTGTAAAGTAGCAAATTTGTAGGGAAATGTTTTTTGTAAATTTGCCACTTAATAAAGTAGCAAATTTGCGACAGAGAAAACAAACAAACTTGTAAATTCGCGACTTTATAAAGTACCAAATTTTCCACTTTATAAAGTGGCAGATTTTGAAAAACTCGGAAACTTACGAGAAATACACATAGCGTAGCCTACTACTCGAATGTTTGTGCCAATACTTTTCGGTCGGGTTTTCAAATAAGGAGACAGTAATTGCTTTACTTTATAAAGTAATTTTTTTTAAAACTTTTTTTCTCTGAATATTGCCCCTGCCCTCTAATATATATATATACCTAACCTTACCAATTAAAATGAAATTTTAAAAATTATTTACTAGATATTGTGCAGTACAGAAAATCAACAGCATGGGGCCAAGCAAAATAAATTACAACATGAGAATATTTTGAAGCAGATTATCAGATTCAATTAGCAAGGGTTAGTTTTGTCAAATACTAAAACACTCAACACACCAAACTCACTTGGAAAACGCTTCATCCAAATCATCTTCTAGTTCCTACATTGGGAAAAAAAAAAAAAACGTTTATATTCTCAGACACCACAAAGTAACTGTGCATAATTGTGTCGCTATATTTTACCCAGGTTGGATTCATATGACTCTCAGACGTCCTTTGGTTGTCCATCTGGTCAACAATCCCATTGGTCTCTGCTACCAACTTGTCCTCAATGTCCAATAGGTTGACCATGGCAACAACGTCTTGCAGGATAGACAACAATATTCAACATAACGCTCAATTTGGATGAAGACTGTCAGAGGGGGAATTCATTTAACATTTAACGGACTCCGTTAAATGTGCATGCAGAAATGCTCAGGCATTCGTGAATATAAGCCCGGCGAAATTACAATTTGAAAGCAGAAAGTTGGTCTAAAGGTACACCGACCACGTCTAAATACTGCCGCAAGTAGTCTAACATGGTTTTGGTGAATTTAATTGGGGCATAGGCAGTGAGAAAAGCCTTTGGGCTGGTCTACTAAGGTCATGCCGAGGTGACGGAGGCTAAAGTTCTCATTATTATTATTATCATTATTATTATTATTATTATTATTATGCATTAAATGAATTGATTTCTCTCTGCCTAATAATAATCCTTATTATCACTCTATAATAATAATAATAATAATAATTCTTGTAATCACTCTTTAATAATAATAACTAATAATTATTATTATTATTATAACAATAATAATAATCCAATAGAGTGATAAGAATTATTGTTATTATTATAGAGTGATCATAAGAATTATATATATATATATATATATATATATATATATATAAAATAACAATAATAATTATAATAAAAATAATAATAGAGTGATAAGAATTATTGTTATTATTATAGAGTGATCATAAGAATTATTATTATTATTATCATCATCATCATCATTATATATATATATATATATATATATATATATATAATAACAATAATAATAAAAATAATAATAGAGTGATAACAATTGTTATTATTATAGACTGATTATAAGAATTATTATTATTATCATCATTATTATTATTATTATTATTATTTCGCTCTGTTTAAAATGAGGGTGTAACCTCTTTCGTTGTCTGCTGCCACACCGGCCAAGAGCATTGACAATGCCGGTCACGAAAACATGCCTAATGTGTCTTAATATTTTGGTTCTCGGTGGAAGCAGTTTTACCTTTGGGGCTGGAAGATCTCTCGGAATGGGAACTACTGCTGAGCTCATCACTTGAGTTGGACTCAACTTGCTTTCCTTTTTCTAAAACACAGGCAAAAAAAGACCCATAAACTCCACCTACATTCCATTAAAGATGTTTTCGACTTTTTTTCTTTTCTTTTTTTTTGCAGATTAGAGAAAATAAGTCACTCTTGACAAACATAACCCAAATTTGGTGAAAAATAATTGATCGTGGCAGTGCTACGGATCCACTCCAAGGAGTCTCAGGCTTACCTTCCCGGGTCACTTGCCACAGTTCAAAAGCCACTCCGAAGGCCTGAGCTACTGTCAAAGCTACAGCCTGAGCCTACGGAAGAACACATGCAAACACTTGAATAACAACACATTCATGGCGGCTAACTTATAACGAGAGCACCGTTCTCACCTCTTTCCTCTTGGGGCACAGGTAAGCATGGCACTCCAGTGTCCCGTTGAGGGTGTTTTGGGCGATAAATGCAAACACTCGGTCATGCATTTTGTCCACTGTGCAGTAGGATATTCTGCAGACCCGCGGTGAGCAGTTAAGACAAAATATACGACAAATAGCACAGGATGACCATTTGTGCAGGTCTGCACACACCTGTATATGGAGATTTTTTCCAGAAAGTTGTTGGTGGAACTGTCATGGAGAGTGATCCCTTGAGGAGTCACTTTAAGGTAGACTTTGGTTGCTTTTTTCCCACTGATTTTAGCCTGCCACACAAAACATTTTTAATACTATGATGTCAACATGAACATACATTTTGGAGGCAATGGATAGAGAACCTTGAGAAAAAGGTAAATTAATATTTTATTTACAAACAATTAACTCATTCATTGCCATTGACGGCTATAGACGTCAAAAATTCATTTGAACTATATTAGTTTAAATTTTTTCCCCCCACTTTTGTTAACAAGAGTATGAAAACCTAGATTTTTTATTGTGCATTTATAACAGATATAAAATGTGTTTAAATGTTTTAATTTTTTTTAAATTTTCTTATAAAATTTGTGATTAATCGATTAATTACACCAAAAAAATGTAATCATCTGCCGCCCCTAATTTTTTATAATCTTTTTTTTTTTATTAGGAGCATTAGGCAATTACAATTTTTTTATTGTAATTAACCACATGACTTCACTAGTTAACTCAAGATTAATCACAAATTTTATATCTGTTCTAAATGTACAATATTTTTTTTTCTAGGTTTTCATATTCTTGTTAACAAAAGTGGGGGGAAAAAGTGAAACTAATACGTCTATAGCCGTCAATGGCAGTGAATGAGTTAAAAATGGTTTCTACAGTTGGTGCACTGAAAAACACCAGCACACGCTCTGAGAATTATTTTTTATTTGTATATATTTCACTCTTACCGTGGCAACAATCCTCTTCACCGCTGCGGCTGCCAGTTCCTCGCCTTTGGGCTGATCTACTAAAGTCATGCCGAGGTGACGGAGGCTAAAGGTCATCCCATCCAGGATGGCCTCTCTCGTGTCAGTCCAGTTCTCTAGAAGCTCTTCCCAATACAAAATGAAGACAACGTGTAACCAAATCATTGAGGGATTCTGTTTTAAAAGTCAAATTTTTGGTGCAAAATCAAATTTCATGGTATTTATTACTTTGTTTTTGTAGAGACAGATTAAGTTAGATGTCTTATTCGTGTGTATAAATCTTTGAGTTGCAAACTTTCATATCGTTCCTGATTATCATCAAAAGCATAACAGAATAGAACTTTTTAAATCATGTAGTATAAGTCGAAGCCAAAGTCAAAGCCACTGCTTTTAAAACAGGGGGGTCAAAATTTGTATGTTCATTTTGAGTTAATTGAAGGTTCATTTAATGCCATTATGCGATGACCGCCCCTTACTTGTAAAGCCTGTTCTGGGGGAATTCCAGTCGCAACACAGCAGACATGTCCACGTCAAAATTTAGCAGTACCACATTTGATAATAATGCATATATTTGTGGAGACTGGGGTCAAGTTGCATTTAAAATTTTTTTTAAATGTGCAGAATTTACTTCATGTTAAAGATTAAATAGCTCTGAATGTGATTTTAAAAAATGTCTTACAAATGCAATTGTGCCATCTAGTGGCAGAAAATTTTCCTTAACACAAATCTCACTTACACTCGTTATTTAAACTTAAATTTCATGAATTATTATGAAATCACTGTATCAATGACGAAGATGCAGCCATAGTTCTATTAGTTTAACCCCCCCCCCCACACACACACACACACACACACACATTTATGCTAACAAGAGTATGAAAACTTAGGGGGAAAAATATTTTATTGCACATTTTAAAATGTGTGATTAATTGTGAATTAACTATTGAAGTCATGCAATTAATTTCCGATTAAAAAAATAATCACCTGACACCTCTACTTTTAACTCATTCACTGTCATTGACGGCTATAGAGTCAAAAATTAATTTGAACTATTTCTATTAGTTTCACATTTTTCCCACTTTTGTTAACAAGAGTATGAAAACATTAAACAAATATATTGTACATTTAGGACAGATTAAAAATGTGTGATTAATCGTGAGTTAACTATTGAAGTCATGCGATTAATTACAATTTAAAAAAATTAATTGCCTGACGTCCCTAATTTTTAATAATCTTTTCTTTTTTTAAATTAGGGGCATCAGGCAATTAAAATTTTTAATTGTAATTAATCACATGACAACTAATTAACTCAAGATTAATCGCAAATTTTATATCTGTTCTAAATGTCCATATTTTTCTAGGTTTTCATACTCTTGTTAACAAAAGTGTGAACAAAATGTGAAACTAATAGAAATAGTTCAAATGAATTTTTGACGTCTATAGCCCTCAATGGCAGTGAATGAGTTAATATGTCATTATCTCATTTACCTATGTAAACATTTTTTTTTTTTTTTTAAGGAAGAAAGAAACAAAATGTAAACAGCTTGAGTTGAGCTAATTCATCTACTCCCTCGTGCTAAAGGGGAGGAAGCCGGGACATCATATCTAGGTCAGAGGTACTGCCAGTGTAAAGTCAATATATTATCTTCAAAAACAACATACAGATCTCCACAGTTAAAGTCAAAGAGTTGGGAGCATGTAGGATGCATATGAAAAGTATCACATTTCTGAAATCAACACACTGGGCGGCTCTAACTGACAAAGGAGGAGTAAGTAGGAACTGCTGAAGAAGCAGCTGTGTGTTTTCTTATCAGTTCTGGTACCACCTGGCCCTGACCTTGGATCTGTGTTTACATACATTTCCTCAGGGCAAGAAAGTAGGGGAAACTGGTGTTCGAGGGGGAGGAGGCTTGAGCAGAAAAACAACCCAATTATGTACCATGACATTACCAATTCCTTAGGTGTTTCCTCACAACTATAAATTAACTCATTAACTGCCATTGACGCCTATAGACGTCAAAAATTCATTTTAACGATTTCTATTAGTTTAACTTTTTTTCCCCCACTTTTGTTAACAAAGATATGAAAACCTAGAAAAAAATGTATTGCACATTTAGAACAGATATAAAAATTGTTATTAATCGTGAGTTAACTAGTAAAGTCATGCGATTAATTACAATAAAAAATATATATCACCTGACGCCCCAAATTTTTAAATAATATTTTCTTTAAAAAAAAAAAGATTTAAAAAAGAAAAAATATATAAAAAATTAGGGGCGTCAAGCGATTAAAATTTGTCATCGGAATTTATTACATGACTTCACTAGTTAACTCACGATTTTATATCTGTTCTGAATATACAATAAAAAAATTATAGGTTTTCATACTCTTATTAACAAAAGTGGAAAAAACGTTAAACTAAAAGAAATAGTTCAAAAAAATGTTGACGCCTATAGCAGTCAATGGCAGTGAATGAGTTAAGAAGGAAGCCACAAACAGCATCTTGACCATATAAATGGTATTTATGTCATCACATCAGCTGGCAGCAAAAGAGACACGATTATGGCTAAACTGAGCTAAATTGAACTAAATACAGTAAATGTTTTCAAACAAACAGTTCTCGACTTAATGAGGACAAGCGTTCTCGAAAATGGATGGATGGAACTTTTTTATTCTTTTAACAAGACCGGCAGAAGCACTTTAGTAACATCCTCTTACAGGAAGCTGAAGGTCAGCAACAGCACAAACCAGTGTAAACATGCATGTGTTAGCAGCAAAAATAAACTCACACCACAGGAGAAAAAAAAAAAGCAAGCGAATGTTATTTCTCCATCAATTTCGACTCCGGAGCATCTATTTCCACGCTGGTCCAAAAGGGCAGACACTTGGCTGAACACACAATCTCCATGGAAACCGTCAACTGTGTCCATACACTACTGAAGCCAAACGTTTTTTTTTGTTTTGTTTTTTTAAAACAAACGTTCAAACATACCGTAAGTCAAAGTAAATGTATGCAACCAAGGCACAAAGTACAAATTAACGTGCATATTTACCACTAAAAGTGGATTACAAGTGAGCTATTGTAATCTGGTATTTAAATGCCGGAAGTGAACTTGATAAACAGCCGGTATTGTTCAATATGCGTTACTGAACCAACCATGAATAAAAAAACAAAAACACTACAAGTACTTTGTAACTTTACACAACTTGGACTCAGTTCACACCTGGGAAGTCTGCTCTGGTCAATTTGGGTCGGCGCTGGCGAGGAATGTGTTCCCAGAAGGCCAATCCTGTACTGTAATCTATACCACAATGTGCTGCTTCGACAACAAGTGGGTCAGTTGCCGCTTTTACCGGGAAGCCATAATTCCTCTAATAATCTCTTTGAACAACACAATTACCCTAAAATACCTCCTTCGAATGAGAAAATTCAGCCAATTACGGGAAAACGCTACATAAGGATGGATTTGCGTGGTACTGCAATTAGAATAATACAAACATTTAATTAGTGCCATTGACGGCAAAAGATGTCAAAAATTCATTTGAACTATTTCTATTAGTTAAATTTTTTTTCCACTTTTGTTAACAAGAGTATGAAAACCTAGAATTTTTTTTTAGAAATAAAGATATAAAATGTGTGATTAATTAAAAATTGTATTCGCCTGACGCGACTTAAAGATTATGAAAAATTCGGGGTGTCAGGTGATTAAAAATTTTAAGCGTAATTAATCGCATGACTTCACTACTTAACTCACAATGAATCAAAAATTTTTTTATCTGTTCTAAATAAAAATATATGTTTTCATACTCTTGTTAACAAAAGTAGATTTTTTTTTAACTAATAGAAATAGTTAAAATTAATTTGTGACGTCTATAGCAGTGAATGAGTTAAGATAAAATGTAACTTTATTTTATTGTTAAGGAGTACTATTGTTAGTCCACAGGTGGTGTGCTATTTTAGTTTTTTTTTGTTTTTACAAATGATCAAAAATATTTATTAAACGTGGCGGGAGCCGTGCAGCAATATGTCGCCTCAAGATTCAAAGTTTGTATGGTTTTTTTTTTCTTTTCTTTTGATTACTTAACAAAAAAAATAAATTGCATCACTCATGGTAAATTATGTAACCACTGCCTTTTAACTTGTCACACGCTTGGCATGATCAAAGACTGATGGGATTTCTTTCTAGCAAATTATACTAGTAGGGATTTTAAATGATAATGTGGAGGTGTTGTGTCAATGTCCTTTTTTTTTATTATTCTTGAAAAGTATTGCTTTTGGAAATGTAAGGTTTTCATCCTTTTTTTTTTTTTTCATTTTCAGGGGTTCGAAATTCTACCAGGGCTGCGCCAGTGTATATAAATATTTCCAGGTTGATTAAAATCAAGTGAGATTTAGCTCACTGGGCAGACTGTGACCCCACAAAACGGGACTGGGACCCCTGAGCAAGGCAATAAAATCAATGCCTGCTCTATTTGAAACCCTCACCTCTCACCTTTGTATCAGTCAAATGAAGTGAATCTGTAATTGAAAAAAAAACATACTCAACAACTAAGATTTAAATAGCAAGTGACTACATCAGGAAAGTCTATTTATTATTTAAAGGGGCACTCTCCATTAAATACTGCGAGGGGTTCCAGTCTAAACATTTAAGTGGAGAAAATAAACAATACATGTACAACTTACTTCGGTGTCTTCTGGCAGTCCAGGACTGTTTCGCCGCACTGGGTCTTCGTATAATGGCTCTCCCAGCCGATTTAAGGGCATCCATATCGGCGTGCAACGTGTAGAAAGTCCGGAGAAGTTTCACAAATGTTGACCGGCGAACTGCTGGGGGGGCCAGAGCGTCCTTGTGGTGCCTTCAGGGACTATCGGAAATCTTACAACCCACATGAGTAACTCAACAAAGAGCCTGGCTTTGATATTATTCATTCAGATTTCAGAACTGAGTTCTTATGGTTCGTTAGTCAGTTGTATTTGTGTATCATTACAGAATTACATTTTACTTGAATATAATTATAGTTACAAGGTGGCAATTCAATTTTGCTCAAGAGTATTTGCTAGCTGTTTTAGCTGCTAGTCAAGAACAAATTGTGTTTCTAATAAAGGAACTACTAATATTTACAAATGTTTCCGATTATATTAAATAATCTGATAGCAAGCAATTTGTTTAATTTCATTTATGCTCAGTTATATAGCATATTTTCACCTACAGATGTTTAAAAATGTTTAATATATGTCACAATTGAGATGTAAATTGGTCATCAAGAGGGGGAAAAAGGCCAGTTTAGGCAATCCTCAGCAGTGGTTTGGTATGTAAAAATAAAACACGTATCACTTATACTTCCGCAATGGTTGCATTGTAGCCCACCGCCGACATGTTTTGTGTGTATTTTGTGCATTTGCCTAAAATTTCAGTGGATAGAAAAAGTCATCCAATTTTGGAATGACCCTTGCATATCTCAAATGATTTAGATTGTCTTCAATTTTTTTTCAGATGATATAAACACTTTAATATGTACCAGACACACAGATCACACACCGTTTGAAAGGCTTGCACTGCCTCCAACAAGACTTTAATAGTGATGGTCAAACTGAAGTGTGACACCGTCACTTGAGTAAAAATGAGATGTGGGAAATGGAGAAGAAAAAAAAGAACACAAATCACTTTGACCTCTCCTTGTCCGACTGAATTTACTAAGTCAGAGCGATCCACAACGAGAAGTGATCCAGGTCGGTCACGTGAGAGCACAAACATGATCAAAATGGTTCACAATCACAAAATCCCGCCTGACTGGAAATTAGAGCAAAGTCAACCGAACATTATGAGAAATACAAAAATACGGTCTCATAATCAAATGCACAAATAAATACATGTATGAATAACACAATCAAAGTGACAACCTGCTGCTTCATCATCACAATCGGCCGTGTAAACTCTACACCGTCTAGATACGTTCTAGTGACACCAAAACAATTGAACAGCACCTTTTGAAAAAAATTTATGCTAACTACATCAATTGAAGTAAAAAAAAATGGATAACACACAAAACACTTGGCACTTAACTTAACAAAGCAACATTCCTCTAAGTTAATGTACATCGCTGTAAACAAAGAAATGCCGTTTTTTTAGGCATGAGGAGACAGTTGAGTTGATGTTTGGCACATCAAGACTGAGTCGCCATGAAAATGTACCTTTAAGACAAAACTCAGGCGGTCGGTATTTTAAGTTTGGAATTTGCAAGACGAGTTCTTGGTTGAGCTGGTGACTTAATTGTATTTGCCTTTTAGATAGGAACAACTGCCAAAAAGCATCCAGCTGAATTAAAAGGCACTGGAAAATCTGCAAAAAAACAAAACAAAAAAAACAACAACAGTAACGAGCAGTTACCAAGACATCATTAATTTTATTGATGCACTTTGTTTTTTTTGGCAGTGCCGTGATTAACCCAGGAGGTCTCAACTGCAGCGTTTAGATGATCCATTAATCCAGTGGGTATACACTTGTATACTTTTTAAGGGGTTATCAAACAATCATTGCTTCGTGTTAAGCATGAACAGTTTTACATTCATGTATCTCTCAATTGATGTATTAGGTACCTTTAAGTTCAAGATAAATAAAAGCCTAACTTGACTCAAGATACAAAAAAAAAAGGAAAAAAAAGAGCCTATTGAGAAAAAAACACTGACGAAATGTGACACAATGGCTTTCCCTTCGTTTGGCCAAAAAGCTCCCTTCAAATGTAGATATTTATGCAGGAGTCCCTCAGTGCAAAATCTGTCAGAGGCTTGTAAACTCAGAATGACCGGAACTGAAACAGAGAGCTTCAAATAAACAAAAAGAAAACAAGTCAGTCCAGTCATTTTTGGAGAGGCTGGTAGACGGAGGCGTTGGGGTCCAGGGAGGAGGGACTATTGTCCATGAACTTGGAGGAGTAGTGCGGGGTCACCGGGCTCAGGTTGCTGCTGTCGGTCGAGTAGGAGAGACTTGGCATCACTGCCATCACCTCGGCTATCTTCTGCTTCAGCTCGGCTATCTCTTGCTCCCTCTGGTGGATCTGGCCTGAATAAGCAGAGGGAGAGAGAGACAAGTTGAGAGGGACACATTTAGAAACGTGGGGTGTCAGGTGATTCAATGTTTTAATTGTAATTAATTGCACGACTGCAATAGTTAATCGCAAATTTTATATCTACAATAAAATGTTTCATACTCTTGTTAACATACGTGGGATTTTTTTAAACTAATAGAAATATGGCTGCATCTATAATTCAATTCATAAAATTTTGTTAAAATTAAAAAAGATATACTGTATTGTAAAAAACAACAAGTGTGATATTGATTTTTGTTGGTCATTTTTCTGCCACTAGATGGCATAATTGCACAAATGGTGACAGCTCAGTTCCTTTTTCTTTTCCTATTAAGAGCTATCTAATCTTTAACACGAAGTAACTTGTGAAATTCTGCACAGTTGCCACAAATATATGCATTACTATTCCATTTATTAATGCTAAATTTTCATGTGCACGTGTCTGCTGTGGCGCAACTGGGCGGTCGTTAATCACGCGTTAACAAAATTAGTGGCGTCAAAGGAACTTGAACTCAAAATGAACGCACTCATTTTGACACCCCTATTAGAACCAGATTATTATTTTTTTTAAACCCAACAAACTCTACCTTGCGCTATCTCCAGCTGCCTCTTGGCATCGCCCAGCGCGGAGAACAGATCCAGCTTGATCCTGGTCTCGGCGCTGAGGCTGTTCTCCAGGTGCTGCGTCTTCTCCTGCATGGCTGACAACGCGGACATCAACACCTCCGTGTCCTTCTCGTTCTCTTTGTACTTGCGCAACTCCTGCAGGCAAGATTCGCGAGATGTAAACAAAAGCGCTGACGCGACTGCGTATTCCTGCGTACTCCTGCGTACTCCTGCGTCCTTACCTGGCACTTGCCCTCCAGATCTCGAATCTGCTCCTCTTTGACCTTCACGTCCATGCTGAGCTTCTTGCACTCCGTCTCCAGCTCTCTGATGCGGCCACGCAGGGAATCCGTCGACTCCACTCTGGAAGGGGAAGCGAGAATCGTAGCGGGAATCAACCTTGGCGTGTCCTTCGATGTTGACTTTTCAGAATTGAGTACCTGGTGGCTGCGGCTAAGGCCACCGCTCTGGCAGCCGTGGCCTCCTCCATCTTCTTCCTCTTCCTCTCCTCGGCCAGCTGTTTCTCGGCGAGGGCCCGCGCTTCCTGCTCGGCTTTTAGTCTCTTCTCCAGTTGGGAGATGGTCTGCTTGTCCTTCTGCTTGGCCTGGACGGAGCTGTGGAGCCTGTGGCGGTGGGTTGGAACATTAGGGAAATTGCCGCGTTTTGACATTTGACACACTTTAAATGTCCTTCCTTCGCCCCGCTGACTTTTCCAAGTCACCCAAAATACACAAAAATTCCCTAAGCGGGGGAGAAAATTGCAAGACATGATGTGTGTGTTAAGTTTCTGACGTTGCCACGAATGCTAAGACCAGCAACATAAGTCATTTCTCTCGGCAAACAGCAACAGACGAAGCCAAGACTCCTTGCTATGAATTTTTATGTCAAGTTAACTCATTCACTGCCATAAATTCATTTTTTTTTTAATTATTAAAAATTAGGGGCGACAGGCAATTAAATGTTTTAAAATTGTAATTAATCGTTATGACTTCACTAGTTAACTCACGATTAATCGCAAATTTTATCTGTTCTAAATGTAGAATCAAAACAATTCTAGGTTTTCAAACTTATTAACAAAAGTGGAATTTTTTTAAGTAATAGAAATTTGTTTAAATGAATTTTCGACGTTTATAGCAGTCAATGGCAGCTAATGATTTTTTTTTTTTTAAAAGAAGGAAAGATTAAAAATTTGGGACTTCAGGTGATTAAAATTTTAATCGTGATTAATCGCATGACTTTACTAGTTAACTCACGATTAATCACAAATTTTATATTTGTTCTAAATGTACAATAAAAAAAATCTAGCTTTTCACACGCTTGTTAACAAAAGAGGAAAAAAATGTTAAACTAATAGAAATAGTTCAAATGTATTTTTGACGTTTTTAGCCGTCAATGGCAGTGAATGAGTTAAGAACTCCCTGAGAGGATTCTCAGAATTTTAAGGCCTTGTAGTTCAGAGTTTGATTTGTTTTGAGAATGACACCAAGTATTGGTTTTCACAAAGTTGGCTGCTTCAGTGTTTTTAGATATTTTTTGTTAGATGTTAATATGATATACTGTATCAAATTTCACAAGTGTCAAAGGCTTTTTTTGACAATGAAATGAAATACAATTGAACCTTTCTCCTTGAAGTTCTTGATGATCCCATAAATGGCAACTCGGGGCTTAGAAAATCATTTCAATTCATCTGATCACTGTGCATAACATTCTGGAGTACATTCAAATTGCCATCATCAAAAATGAGGCCGTAGATTTTGTGAAAATTAACATTTGTGTCATTCTCAAAGCTTTTGGCCACGACTGTCGTGACTTATTTTGATATTCTACTTATTGTATGTGCACCCACTTGTTCTGGAGCAGTTCATTGTCCTGCTGGAGCTGGCTCAGTTCGCAGCGAAGGCTGCGGTCTTGGCTGCTCAGAGTGGACAGTTGACTCCGCAAATCCGACTCCACCTGCCTGTTGGCCTGCAGGTCTGCCTTGAGGCGTTTCACGTCCTGCTCCATCCTTTTTCATACCGGAGGTGGGGGGGGGGGGGGGGGACAACGAGGGCACAGGTCATCCACAGGAGTTTCTGTTTTTAATTACTACTCACTGGAGTACATGACAAGTAGGTTTCTAAATCCGACATACTTGTTTTTTGGCCGGCGGGGTTATATCATATAACATAAACCAACACTCATCTCTTACCGTACTAAAGCGTCCATCTTCCCCAGCTGGTTGTTGGGGATGCAGTTTTCCAGTGGATCCTTTGGACTTTTCCCACCCCCCTTCTGTTTTCTGTCATTCTTACTGGACGAGGAACCCGTCGGAATGCTGCCGTTACTGAAACTATGATTCCGCGGCGACGAGTTGCAGACGCCACCCCCCGCGGCATTTTTGTAGTTCTTCCCACTCGCCGCCGCTTCTTCTTTGGAAGCGGCGAGGGCATTGGAGTCGCCGTGCGCGTTCTCTCCCGCCACTTCGTTGCTCAGTTTCTTTGCCCTGATGTAGTTCTCGATATATTCCGTCTCCTGAAGTTTGGAGTCCAGTGAGTGTATAATGTTGTTATTGATTCCAATTGTGTTCTGCTTTTTGCCTTCGCGCTCTTTCGCAGTGCTGTCCTTCCCCTTTTCTCGGTACTCCAGTTCAGGTAATGGGACTGAGGTGCTTTTCTTACTGGGGGGTCCTCCGTTTTGAGACCCGACGGAAGGTTCTGTTTCTGGAATCCCTTTAGCTGAAGCGAAAGGGAGAACATAGACAAGCAATATTAGCAGACGCGAAATGAATTATTGTGAAAAGATGGTCTTTGTCAATTCGGCACATCTCACCCTCCTCTGCTTCCCTCTCTTGTCGTTGCAGCATCTGTTGCTCAGGCGGCAGAGCCTGTTGCAGCAGCTCCATGTAGAACTCGTTCTCCTTTTGCACCTCCTTTTGTTTCCTTAGCCGCATCTTGTAGCTCACGTAGCTCTTGAAGCCAAAGCCCAGCGTCACCACTGGGTAGCCAATACTGTCAAGAAGAAAAAAGCTCAACTTTATTTATAAAGCACTTGAAAAACAAGCATTGCTGTATACAAAAATGCTCTACATGGAAATTGGTCATGCACCAGGTCTGTTTTGTCTCCATCGTTATTGATTTCATTAAGGAAAGTATGGGAGAGACAAATTATGTGAATAAATAAGTCAAAATAAATCTGGTTCAGAATGATGCTGCATGTGAATACGTCCTACTCAGACGATGTGTAATCCTGGGAGGTATGCGGTTAAATTTAGCCAGTGGTGGCTTTGAGCTTGCGTCATTCATTTGTATCTGGATGCAGAGGAGTGAGCATTGCCATCTGCAGAACCGAGTGTCAAGTCTCCAGATAACTCCTAATTAGGGATGACCTGATTATCTGCGCCGACATTTGGCATTTTGATGCATACCGGCATCGGCCGATGCCAGATCAACTCATTTTCTCCCAAAAATGTATAAAAACTTCTATTTTAAATATTGCCATGGTCCCAAAAACGTAATTATAGGTTTATACAGAAGGCTTTGATGCAGCCTCTGAACGCTTAAGGCAATGGTAGCTATTACAAAAAAGCCAGAAGGTGGCAGCAGAGTATAAGAGATCAACCAGGGCCATGTTGCAAAAAGGCTCTTTTCCCCAGTGTTTTTAACAGATTTGTGAATAATGATGAAAACTTAGCCATATTCAAATGCTAAATATACCTTTTTTTTCCTGATGAAAGAAGAGACTGATCTTTCTTTTGGTAGGTTCCATGTTTTTATTGCAATAGAACACAATATTCTGTGGTCAAAATCCAGTAAAACAGCCAGGAGCGTAGGGGGTTGCTTCAGTGAAAAGGGCTGTGAGTGAATGAATTTAAATTGGGTAAACCTCAGGGAGTTATTTATGTAAATTTTCAGTTCACTTCCTAAGAGATTCTGCTCCTCATCCCTGAAGAAACATATTGGTCCATCTCTACTCCAAATACACCACAAAGTCACGATTGTTGCTTGGGGTATGTCACTGGGTAGTTGCATCATGCCCTAGAGCCGCCCTCGTCGTCGTGGTAGCGAAAGCCATACTTAACATTTGCACGAGACAGAAACGGGCCCCAAAACGGCTTGGGTATGACAAGGCCAGTGCTGTAATGGTGTATTTCACTAGGGATGGGTGAGTACCAAAATCAGGTAATGGTATCGGGCTAACACCCGGCCTTATTTCAAGGTATGGACACTCGCAACAGCTGCTGATACCAGTATCGGCCGCCTACTTGTGGCCATTTTACAATGAGGAATTAAAAGAACAGAAAGTTGCCATTCATGTCAAGCAATTTATAGGATTTTTTTGTATTGGGATAGATAGGTCTTTCTTTAAAATGACCAGTCATTGTCTTTTTTGAGGGAAATTTTATGTATCAAAAGTACTTGTGGTATCGGTGCCTGGTATCAGTGGTATTGATTTTTAAAAAGTGGTATCGAACATCCCTAATTTTCAGTCAAGTCAAAATGCCAAAATTCAAAGGAAAAAAAAACAATGTTTTGAATGACTAAATAAAGAACTATGCTGATATTTGTGTAAAAAAAATTTTTTTTCTTGGTTTTGTGTCTTTAAGACACTTAAAAGTGAATATTCCGATTACTGCGGCAGTGACCTACAAGTGCATTTTAGGACGGCACATCAGAGCAAACGGTTGAAGAGCCTCTGCTGTACGGCATGCGGATACTTTTACAGAATAATTGAAAGACTTACCAGTGAGCGGCAAAAGGTCGACACAAGTCGACATGAAAGTTCTTCAGGTCTTTGAAGCGGATGGCAGCTTCGATGTACACAAACAGGATCCACAACGACACAGTGGGAAGACACACTCCTCTCTCTGGGTGTCACACACAAAGTCAAGGTTGCTCTCATCCATGAAAGGCTCAGTCGTGCATTTCAACAGGTAAATTGCGGATTCAACCCTTTCATGCTTTATGGCCACAATTTGATGTAAAAAAAAACAACAACCCTCAAATTACAATAAACCGTGAGCTAACCTGTGTGCCACACATACTGGACCCATACGTAGGTGCTGGCAGCAAAGAACAGCCACTGCACAGGGATGAAGAGGAGGCAGATGATGTCTGATGTGAGTGCCACAAACACAAAGAAGAATGAAAACGCCTGAAACAAAAAGGGGAAAAGAGACTTTAGTCATGCTCTAAAATGTGCAGTTACAAATAAGCATCTTACATTCCTTTTTGGCTGCAATAAATTGTCATCTTTTGTTATAAAAACACGTTCTCACCAGTCCCTGATATCTGTAGGAATCGTAGACGCTGCGAAGGAAAAGCCAGAAGGGCCACAGGTACTCAAACCTGAACTCCAACACAAAGTCAGCCAGCAGAACTAACACCCACACGACCAGGAACTTCAGATACAGGAATGTACTGCAGAGAGAGCAAGACAAAAGACATGTTGGAGATAATTACGTTTGGGACAAAAGCGAGCTGCTTAAAATTGTGGAGCTTGGATTTCTGTGACGTGCAATTGGGCCAAATGGCGAATAGTTTTGCAGCAATTGAGGTGATAGATAGATAGATGAAAATTTGTAGAAAAAAACAAGTGTAATTAGTAAATATAAGCGAATTATGCTACTGTAATAGTTAAGAGTGAATTATCATAGTATGTTTATTGTGATTAGCTGAAATATTGTATGCTCAAAATGTTACAAAATTGCCTCAAACATTAAAGATCGTGATATAATAGAACGTACACACATTTCTGTGCACAAAAGTCCATCGGTTTATATACGCGCACATTCCCTATGAAACAATGTTCAGACCTTTGAGTCTGCATCTCAAAACATAAATCATTTTGTCTACTAAATCCGTTGTCATGATCATTTTATTTACAAAAAAAAAAAAGGAACATATGTTCTGTTGGATGAGTCACACTAGCCACTGGGCGATTTCTAGCAAACGGTATTTAAATGCGGAGCTAGATTTGAATGAACTACCGTTAGCTAGCCAGGAACAAAATTAACACACGTTCAACCAGAATGTTAATTTAGCTTTTTGAACTGCTCGTCATGTACACAATCGCTAAACATGAAATGAGACACAGCGTGGAAGAGCAATGTCGACAATGAGAGAGGCGCCATTGTTATACAATAGCGTCCCTCCAACCCATTTTTTTTCTGTACCTGCTATATATACCCTCGGTGATTCGGTTCCGTTTTAACGGCCGTCTGAGTTTGCTGCAGTCCGCATTGCGCCGCTTCATCCTCCCCCAGATGATTTTCCCGATGTGTCGGTGTGGGAACAGAAGCACGGGACTGTCATTCGCTCACGGTAATATTCACAGATCGTAAAGTAGCCACCGTTGTTATTGTTAAATACACATGAAACAAAGAAATAAATAATAACAGTGCGCGTAAAGCCCCTCCCCTTTTCACGACACGCCGCGTTCCCTGTCGCGACGTCTGACGTGATGACGACATCAGAGTCGTCGCGACGTCAAACATGGCCGCCCCCTATGCGTATGCAGCTTTCGCTTCACGTTGACAGTGTGTTGCCTGTTTATTTACGGTAAGGCTTGCAGTGCTTCGACGTGCTTTTATGGCTTTGTATTAATTGTATGCTATTGCTAGTTTAACGTCGTTCAGACGCTTTTTCAAGCGATTTCGTTCAATTTAGCACGGCAAAACTTGCCCATGCGCACGCCGCCACGTTTATGCACTCGTTGCATACCACGTAGCTTTCACCAATTTTTGCGAAATAAAATAAATCCTACGGGAACCTGAGTTGCAAAGTATCATTATTTGGTTATTTTTTTAAAGCACTTGAGTAAGACCACCAGTGTTTTCTCAACTAACTTTTACCTTCTGAATGTCACTATAACTATCACAGCAATAGATGAGCAAAGAAACATTGTATTTGTAGTAAATAGTTATTAAAAGGTGAAATTGTATAATCTCTGTATGAAAACGGCTGCAAATTGTCATTATTGTAGTTTAATGTCCGACGTGTTTTAATGAGAATACTTTTTGTATACATAGATGCATCCTAATTACTAATATTGGTGTTTTCCCAAATTTGTTTTAGCCACAGCACATATTTTACATCAGAAAAATCTTACGGCGTTGCACCAATGTTATAAAAAACAAAAAACACTAATAATACTCCGTAAAAGTTTGGGATATTGGCTTATGAAATACCAGCAATGCATAACCTTAACACATTAACTGAAATTGACCTTCTTTAAAAACATTTAAGCCTAATTCACCAAGTCATTTTTAACATTTTTAGAAAGCAAACAACTTCAACAAAAAAAACAGTCCGGTTACCTCAATTCAAAGTTTGTAGGTTACTGTGACGTTACCTGACAATTATGCTATTATATATAGATATACTTACTGGTAAGTAATGATTAATACGCAGGTTAATTCTACTTTATGTCACTTGTTATTTCTTATCTGATCTATTGTGTTTATGTTTTGTACAGGTGACCACTTCTAAGTTCAACAGAGAGAAAATGGCATCAAATATTGAGGATAAGGAAGAGGAAGATATGGGAGAAGAGTCAAATAATGGAGATGAGAAGGAGAGTATGGGAGGAGAAGATGAAGGAGAAATAGAAGACTTTGAAGGAGAAGAAGAAGATGGAGGAGATTCAGAAGATGTTAAAGAAAAGGACTGTAGTGATAACGGAGAGGAGGAGGAGTCAGAAAAGGCTAAAGTTGAAACGGAGAAAAACCCTGATATCAAAAAGAAGCCTGAGGTCCTGAATTTGAACAACGAGGTGGTGAATATGAGAAAAGAGGTGAAGAGAGTGAGGACACTGCTCAGCCGGAAGATCATTCGACAGATTGCTGGGTTGAAGAAGAAGAAGGGGACAGAGGCGGTCATTGAGAAGAATCAGCGGAGGGTCGCCAGATTGTTGGAGGAGATCCACGCGATGAAAATGCTGCGACCGGACTTTGTATGTATTACACCCGTGACGTTATGAAAAAAAAAAAGGGACTCAAAATGTAAGGCGCATTTTAACCACACTTCTTTTCATCCGTAGGTCACCAAGACCGCTTTGCAGAAGAATCTCAATTTTAACGAGGTATGCAAGAACACAAAGTCAACCATGTCCGACAGAGCAGTAGCTCGCATCGCCGCCCACCCCCAGTTCAAGAAAAAGATCGAAGACATCCGGGCCGCTGTGAAGGCTTTTAGTGAGGAGAGGAGGAAAGCAGGGAAGCAGACAGAACAAAAGGAGAAAAAGGATGATGAAACGGTCGCTCTGCACTCACTCGATGTTAAGGCTAAACAGGTAGAAAAGAGGACGAAGGCAAAGAAAGAAACAAGTTCCAAAGAAGTGAAGAAAATCACTCATGACGACGACAAAGACACAAAAGTCGAAACTATTTCTTCTGAACCCGAAATCACTAATGACGATGACAAAGACACAAAAATTGAAACAATTTCTTCTGAACACGAAATGACTAATGACGATAACAAAGACAAAAAAGTCGAAACAATTTCTTCTGAACCCGAAATCACTAATGACGATGACAAAGACACAAAAATTGAAACAATTTCTTCTGAACACGAAATGACTAATGACGATAACAAAGACAAAAAAGTCGAAAGTATTTCTTCCGAACCCAACGAGGACAAAATGGAATCTACTCAAGTTGTTCCTGTTGCTGAAAAGAAAGTAACAGCGGAGACTAAAATTGTCAAACCAGCTTCATCCAAAAAGAGCGAGCCACAAGAACAGGAAAGGAAAAAACAGCAAGCGAAAGCTCAGGAAGATAAACCGAAAACGGCGCAAGTGACAGCTCAAGAAAATAAACCGAAAACGGCGCAAGTGACAGCTCAAGAAAATAAACCGAAAATGGTATCCAAGCCCACAAAACAAGAAGAAGAAAAAGAAGAAGAAAGTGATTTATCTGACGAGGAGGACAAACCGTACTTTGATGACAGTACTGAGGAACGATTCCACAAGCAGTCGTCCCAAGAGGAGAGCGACAGCGATGATGACTTTTTCGTGGGCAAAGTCAGCAAATATAAGAAAAAGAAGAATAAAAACATAGACGGCGACACAACGAAAGAGGCTCCGGCGGGGAAATTAACGCCTGCCGACGAGATTCAATCCGAACTCGATGAGCTTGAATCGCGGTTAAAGACGAAACAACCCAAACTTCAGAACGTCTTCTGCTCTTTGTCTCAAACAAAACCGAATCGGGGTGGAAGGGGCAAACCGTTTCGGGGTCAAGGGAAACAGATGGGCAGAGGCCGGGGCGATTTTGACAAAACCGGCAAGTTCCAAAAAGAGGAGAGAGGACCAGCGGGGAACAGCAAGTTCAACAGGCTTGACGGCAGACGTTCCGATTCAGAGAGAGCAAACTATAGAGGGCGTGGCCGAGGCGGCGCTGCGAGGCAGCAGGATCGTCGCGGTCCCGGCGGCGTTTCCCATCAAGCGCCACAACAGGCCCTGCATCCATCGTGGGAGGCCAGTAAGAAAAGAAAAGAGCAGCAGGGGCAAATTTTGGCTTTCCAAGGGAAGAAGATCAAGTTTGATGATGATGACTGATGTGTACATTTCTTTGTCTTTTTCTTGGTGATCAAGTGTTTTTTTTTTTTTATGCCTTTTTGTTGGGGACACTAATTGTGACCAAAGGAGAGAAAATTCAAAGTTTTTGGATTATTGTTTAAAAAAAAAAAGTGGTTGTAGGAGATGGAAGGACATATTTCATTGTATGAAAAACAGAATCATATCTATTTATATATATATATATCTATAAAACTAGTATGTTTATCATTGTCAGTGGAAGGGCAAGCAAAATCTTAGGAATCAATTTGATGTTTTTGTTGTATTTGTTAAGGATTTACAGATGCATCCACTGTTCAGGTCCAGACTCCACCTCTCATCCTGGACTCGAACGGGGTAAAGGGTATTGGAAAAAGCGTGCAAATTGATTCACTGCCACACAATGATGTCAGTAACGTGCTTCTCCAATATGACCATTTATTTTGGCAACGAGTGCTCTAATGTTCCACTGGTAATTGGGTTGAAGTTGTTTTTTTTAATCTAAGTCAATGTGTTACTATTTCTGTTCTTAGTAAAAAGAATACTACTAAATTTCCATTCTTCAATCTGCTCCTCTCTTGTCATGAAAATGATAGAAACATGTAATACATTACGTACAAAGAGTCAATTATATTAAAAGGTCAGGTAAAAAAAAAAAAGTTTATGTAGACGTACTCAAAATAAGCGAAAGTGAAATCGAGACAGACAACAGCAGTGATTTATATTTTTTACCAAACTAATTTATTTTTATAAAAACGCTAAGTATCTCCTTCTACGCAAGTACATAGTGTGAAAACTTTTGAAAAAGCACAAAGCTAAGCTTTAATATATTTAGTCTTTCATCCGCGAGAGACAACGCACTACTTGGAGAATTGAAAACAAAAGTCACGTGTGTCCTTATCTCGCTCCTCATTGGTTGTTGTTTATGACGTCACGACATCAGCTAGCTGCATTGCTTCGCGTGGGTCGCTAGTACGCTACTAATGCAGATACCAGGTCAGAATTGTGCAAATAAGTAGATGTTAACGACCAGAGTTACGCTTTATGCAACGAGTAACATTGTGTAAACATATTTCCTGGTGCGCGTGCAAATAATCGTACTGGAATGGTCAAGGTTAGCTCTGCATGTGTGCTCGTGAAGCACGTTAACTGCTAACAGAACAACCGCTGAAGTACTTCTGGACATGCCGAGCGACGCAATGGTTAGAAGTGAGGACTCAATGGAAACTACTGGAAGTTCGGGAGATGGGACACCGGATGTTTCCTCCACCATAAAGCAAGCGGCATCGAAGTCGTTTGAAGAATTGCAGCAGGCGCCACAGGCCGAACCACAGTTCGACTTGACCTGGCCGATTCAAAGTTCTGATGAGTCAGCCAAGGTAATCTATGAAGCAAACCTGAATTGGACCGTGTTCTAAGTCACTTTCTACACAGTATGGTGCATTATATAGTGAGGTCGCCTTTGTGTTCTGTTCGATTGTGCATTAGTGTAAGTGAGCGTATCCCACAATGCATCTTGCAAAGTGAGCAACGACGCTCACTCCCAAGTCGATGTGTTCATACGTGCAGAGATGAAATGATGAGACGAGCATAACCATAAAGACATTTTAAGGACCATTTCAGTGATATAGTTGACAAATACCAATAATGTTTTATGGCTGGATTATGCTTGACGAGTGAGAGTTCCATGCGGAAATGTATGGGGAGAGATTTGTCTCAAAATTATTCACACCAATAAAAGTTGTGATTATCACGTGTTTTTGAGATGCACAAATACTGTGCATAGGAGATTTTAGATCAACACAAATATTCTGTATTTTGACGTGTTTTTCCAAATCCACAACTATTGTTTTCCCACAATATTTTGTTCCCATTTTCAAGTGTGTGCAATTTTGACAGCAAAATGAAAGCACGGAAGATGGCGGTTACCCCGGTTGTCAGGATGATGGTGTGGCATCGGCTGTCAATGAGCCTGACACATTACACTCACTTACAGAAGAAGGTCAGTTTTTGTAACACTTGTTACTTTACAACAACACAATATTCACTAGCATTAAATGCATGTAGCCTATTTAAATTATATTTATTGAAAACGCGCAATTTCAATAATAGATCATTCATTCTTTATTTCCTTCCCAGCTTTTCCCCTTGATATGTACCCACACCTTTTAAGGAGGTCGCGGAACGACGCATCGCTTGTTTTGCTGACAAGGAAATTTTTGAACATGCTGACGCAGTCCAAAGACGGCATTTTGGACCTGAACCTCGTGAGCCAGGCACTCAACTCCTCCAAGAGACGTGTCTATGATGTTACAAATGTCTTGGAGGGGATCAACCTCATCAGAAAGATATATAAGAATCATGTGCAGTGGTTGTAAGTACAAGCGTGTGTGTGTGATTGAACATATAAGGATGAGACACAAACCCTGTTCAAATGGCGAGGTTTGTTTTGTCTCATTTTTGTACATCACAAAACCTGGCATTTGAAAAAGGGGGTGTTTAGACTTTTTGTATCCACACTGTTGTGGCGATGCCAAATGGCTCAAGTAGTTTATGCTGACATCGACGACTTTTTGTTGCGCTGCATGTGTTCATAGGGGTGGCTTGCTCAACAAAGACGCAATCAAAATGATGAATGACCTCGCTGAAAAAGAGAAGAAGCTGGACGATCTGATCGAAAGCTGCACGGAAGAGATACATCGGATATGTGTAGATGAACAGACCAGCAAATATCCTTTCTCCCCACCCCCCTTTTTTTTTAAATTAATTCCTTGATTATGCTTCTCACACACTGATCACATGCATGCTTAGTTTGATCCTAAACTGCATTGTCAGATTGCCGTATTGATTTGTATTCCTTGACAAAGTGCTTCACATTTTCCTATGTGACCTATGAGGATATTCAAACCATTCCCGTATTCAGAGAGCAAACCGTGCTTGTGGTCAAAGGCCCCGAAGACACCACGCTGGATGTTGCGCACCCAAATGAAGTAGGTTTGAAAAACACTTCGAGGCCATAAAAACTAAGCAAATGAAAAACAGTGAGTGGTAACTGAACGCTTTCCCACCCCATCATTGCTTTAACCCATATTAACTCATTCACTGCCATTGACGGCTGTAGACGTCCAAAAATTATTTCTATTAGTTTAACATTTGTTTCCCCTTTTGTTAACAAGAGTATAAAAACCCAGAAAAAAAATATTGTGCATTTAGAACAGATATAACATTTGTGATAAATACTGAGTTAAGTAGTGAAGTCGTGCGATTAATTACAATTAAAAAATGTAATCGCCTGACGTCCCTAATTTTGGATAATCTATTCTTTTCTTTCTTTAAATTATTATAATTTTTTTTTTTTTTTTTAATATTAACAAAAGTGGATAAAATGTTAAACTAATAGAAACAGTTCAAATGAATTTTTGCCGTCAATGATGGGAGATTAGGTGACCCAACACCTGAATGATCATTTCATCCTGTATTCTGAAATTATAATAATAAAATAATTATTACGTGCCTCTTGTCTGTCCTCAGAGCTTTCAATTCCACCTCAAGAGTACTCGGGGACCAATTGACATGTTGATCTGCTCAGACGAGCCTCTTCCCATGGAAGTCGCGAGTGGCGACGTGGACAGCGACACCAATAGCAACCACGCGTCGACCAACGCTACCAATGACTCGTACACCTCGCTTGTTCGGATGCCCCTTAAAAACAAACCTTCTTTTTAAGGACGGCGCTGCCCAAAAATATCTTAAGCTTGTTTTCCAAACACTCAAAACGCCTCTGTTACGCCCCTCCCCCCTCTGCTGATACACGCCTTTTACCTTTGGCCAATTGTGTTCAAACCGTTACACTGAAAAAGGAGCCATTTATTTACCTCCATGACACTGAATGTACATGAAATGTAGTCACTTGGTTTGACTGATATATTTAAGGGTTTGGTTGCATCACACATGTTACTCGACTAAATTGTTATGACGTGACTATTTACATGTTCCACACATTATTCGCCGTCTTGTCTCCATGAAAGGATGTTTTCTTTTCAATAATGCACTGCCCTCAATTCTGACCAAAAGCGGTACCACGAGTCAGTCCACTCGCGTAAATTCTCTGCAATAATGTGATGCATGAATGTTGTAAGATTAAAAGTGCCTTGACATAATTGTGTTTTGTCTTAATGAATGAAATACTTTTTCAATTCTGAACATCTGAGCATGTAATGCAACACCTTTGCATGGTGAAAACAAACGGTGTGTTGTTTTGCCTGTGAGTAGCATACAAATCAAGCAGTTTGTTACAGTAGATGACATTCCATCACATTTTGAAATCAAAATAGTGTAATCTATCACCATTGAATCACAATGATCTAAAGTTCAAGGCTTTTTAATCCTTTCACTGAGTAGCCGCCATTTTGACTTGTGACGTCATCCCGGAATTGTCCATAGAGGTGACAGGTACTTTACACACCCATGGGTCGAAAAACTATTCGCTATCAGTATGGGCTGCTGAATAGTTACGCGTTTTATTCATTTCCACAAAATGACCCACGTGTCCCGTCTTTAAATCTAATGTCGAATTGTGTACACAACTTTCATCGTCTTTAAGGAAGTGTGAGGCCTCACAGTCTGCGACTCAAAAAAAAAAAAGCCGACAATTTAACTATCTCCAGGCCTTGGGGTGTGACGGCGTGTTATGAGACCGAGGAGTCACAGAAAGGTATTGAAATGTACATTCTTAGGAAATGTATTGGTCTTACATTTGATTGTTTTTCGTTTTTTTCCTGCACATTTGTATTAACAGTGAATGGCAGTGACCCAAAGCGCAGGAACAGTGAGTTGTGTTGCGTGCACACGTGCAGACAATCAAGCCCGAATGGAGCATTTTTCTTCTTCGATTTCTCTGACAAATTAGCTGGTGGTCTTATTCCACCCCAATGTGCTTGTAAAACGGTCAGGGATGGCAATTCACCCACACCATAGGATAATCCCTTAGGACTATTTTATAGATATCTTAAAATCAGGCCCTCGCTAACTTTGGCCTGATTAACACTAACATCAAAATAGCGCATTTATTATTTACGGTATATTGATGGCCTGCACATCTCTCTGTTGACACTAGATGGCAGTGTAATTCCACAGACTTCCTGACCCAAAGTTGTGGTGTTTTCAAACAAAAATATAACCAACTACCTTGTTGCTCTCCCACATGCAGTACTTGGTTCAAGCTGCAGAAGTTCTTAGCGCCCTTCTGAGATGATGGACCGACCCTTCATTTTGCTGCCATGATGAATTTTGGGTGAGTTTCTTTATGTGAAAAATCACATTGTCATTTACTGCTACCACTTGTTTAAATGCAATATAAACAACTTGTTTAGAGTAGGAAAATACAAGTTGTAAATACAGTTGTTTTCCGTCCTCTGACATAAAATGGATAAAATGTAGCCATTAAGATAACACTTAAAGTGGTTGAGTGACAATTCCATAAAAATAAAAATAAAACTTCTCCTCTGATGGAATTGATATGTGCTCATGTAAATTTGGAATACAACAAAACATCTGAGACCAAAACTAATATTAATTAATATTTTTCATATCAATTCAGCTCATAATCCAAACATGTCTGTTCCTGCTTTTCTTTGTCGGAGCAAGAACGTCAACAAAAAAAAAAAGCAACCTCAACCTGATGATGTAATCCATTGGGAGACTCGAGTACCCACACTCGTCCATAGATGGCACTGTTGCTCCTCTAAATCCTTGTAAACCCAATCAACCCAGTTCCCTATAAACACAGAGTTCACAGAGTCACTGGATCACTGCAGTGATTGATTTATGTGTTTCAGGGTTTTTTTTTGGTCTCGATTTGTGTCGTAAAGATCTTGCACGTGAGGGGGGGAAGAAAACAAAACAACTGTGAATATTGAACCTGGTCGTATTGAATTAGACCTGACGTCAGCCTTGCCCCCCTGCCTCAAGAGGACACGGTTAAAGATCATTCATTAAAGCTGTCAATCACCTGATCAATCTGCCGATGGAGTTTCATTTTTAGAGTGCATCTCCTTGTCGCTAACAAACAAACAGCAAAGGAACAGACGGTCAGGCTTTAAAGGGAAATGGGACTAAGTCACGACTTAAGACCGCTCCTCGGGGGGTTTCGAAATGCAGTTCATGTCTGTTTTCCCCCGTTGTCCAAAACATATACGTCGCTTTGGGTTCAATGCTGACTTCTGCCCGAAACTGGCCTGTTGTTTCGACTTCAGCAATGCACGCAGCAGTGAGTGAAACAACACAAAAATGAGTCTGTGTTAAAATGGGAGCCCGAAAGTAGGAGAGCGAGCGAGAGAGAGAGAGAGAGGGTGGGAGAGAACGTACTACTTGCCTCGCATTGGCTAGTCAGGGAGCATCGTATTTTTGCGCCGCATGACGCTGACCAATCAGTTTCTTCCCAAATATTTTGGGTTTATGAATGAAGCGGAAAGTGAGAGAGCAGGACGGGTGTAGTTTGATTCATCAAGCCGGAGTACACCAAAGAAAAAATGTGCTCAGTGAAGACCCTCTGGAGGGCCTATTACTACTGCCGATGCCTGGATCAGCAACATGATGCTTTCAAAGAAACCTGTCGCCTCTCTTTTCACATTTCACTGACGGCGCGACATGAGTTTAAGGTTGTGCAACTCTACCTGTCATGATTAGTCTGTTAGTGTTGTGAAACGATCTTTTCCGAAGTGGACAGACCAGCCTGCGTTCACGTGTGAACACTATTTAGGACGAAAACGAATAGCTAACCCAACAGTTTGGATGATTTGAGTTATTTTATCGTTGCAATTCCTTCATACTAATCATGTCGAGTATAAAAGGAAAGTTGTCGGACGAATATGTGCAATATAAATTCACATGTAAAACGTATGGTGTTCCACAGGGTTCAATTCTGAGGCCTCTGCGGTTTTCACTGTATCTGCGGTCCCTGGGTTCCATCTTAAGAAAAACAGCAGTGGTTGTTTTAAAGTGCTCTATAAATTGAGAGTTGATGATTTGAAAAGTTGAGCAATTCTAGTCTGGCAAAACGACCTATCTAGTAAAACTATAGGAACACGTCCTTAAGCTGCATGTAGATGAGTAATACAAGAACACAACACTTTCTGAATTCAAGGTTAAAAGAGCCATATTTGATGAAAAGGCTAAAAATGAGACCACTGACACGGTCACTCAAACACAAAAAAAACCCCTAAGAAAAGGCATCCACTAACGAGTTGACATTCTCAATCCTCCTTTTGCTAGTTCACCCAAAGGTCTCTAGTGACAGTGACAAGACTGCTTAGATGAGAAAACGTAATCAGTGCTGTGTATTTTTATTTATTTCCATATGGCGTAGATATAAAGTTAACACTGTGTGTGTGTGTGCGTGCGTGTAGCAGTGGAGAGTTTGTGGGGTCAAAGAGCATCCTGACGGGGGACGAGTAAGTGTTCTCCAACAGTGTTTGAAACTTCTTGACCCGAAACAGATGATCCCGCAAGCTCACCCACTTCATGCTGGAATTGGCTTCCTGCGTAGAGCCGGGAAAGCAGACAAGCTTTTGCACTTTCATCACACGCTCCTTTCGGCTTGTGTTACAGGAGAACACTGCGCAGAAAGAGATGCGTTCTTTTCCACCCTTTTTTTTTCTCAACGTGATTCATTTGATGCCATACGCAAGGTCCAATAACGCCCGAATTGTCAAAATGGACCCGGAATTTTTTTTTTTTTTTTTGCCAATTGAAAATGATCCGAAATGCTGCTAAAAGGAGAAATGCATCTTTTAAACACTGTCATTGGCCATTGGGGATTTGTTTTAGAACACTTCAAGTAGCTGTTTCCTCAGTTTGAGCAAGCACATGAAAAGCACAATAGAGACGTTATCTGAGGTAGAATCCAGATGACTCATTCTATACACTTTATCTTACGAGCGACAGAGAGAGTTAGAGAGAGAGAGAGAGAGGGGGGATCCAGAGAATGAAGGCCGAGGATGTTCTTTCGCTCTCCAGGAGAAATTTCACGGGATTTGCCACCAAGTTGCAGTCCGAGATCACGCATGTGTAGGATACTGAAAAATGCAAATGTGCCGTGTCCTCGAGGGTCGGGAAGCCGGACTCAAAGGAGACGAAACAAAAGTGTTGCAGCGTGCTGCTGGTGGAATAGAAGATAAGTCGCGTTAGTAATGTAATGTACTTAGCAGAAGCTGTGCTTCATTTACTTTCCACCCCAGTGGACGCTTGAAAGAGGGGATCAATGAAGTGCACAAATCCATACTGTAAGGTGTACGGGCTGATCATTAGAGGAAGTGATTTTTTTTCCCCCTGCCACGTGGTCTTTAGAGGTTTCTCTGTACAAAGGTTTGACCTCCTCGCAGGAGTATTTGGCTTAAGATGCGCCCTCTGTCAACTTTGCACATTGCCCTATTTGTATGGGCTTGAAAAGGACTCTCTGGAGGGCTGAACGCGAGAAGCCAGATGATGTTGTCGACTTGGCCGGGTCGTGCGCAGCTGGGCCCCCCGGCTTTGGTAAATGCGGAGCGCTTTGGAATGCGATGTCGACTTCCTTCTTGTTCCTCATTTGCGGTTTGTATTTCCCCCCATCTTGCAGGCTGCCGCATTAGCGCTCGTGATGACAGCACTGCGAGGCCTGTTGTGAACCTTTGGCCACCACTCCAACCCCTCTCCTCTTGGAGTGGGCATGCACTTTCTTCGCTTCCACTTGGATGCATCAAATATTTGCATAGGCGGAGCCAGGCCCCGAACAAGAGGCGCAGTCTAGACATTTCAGTGAGGGGTGGCAAAGTTAAGGTTGTATTAATTGAAATGCGCAGATGAGATGAGAACCTTTGCTAGGTTCTTTTGTCTTTATTAGCTATATATCCGGGTCACGGCACCAATTGATACGTTTTGTTTTATGCTAATAGTAACTACCAAAAGATTGTGTATTCTCAGTTAAACTTATTTACCGGATGACAGAAAGACACAGCCTTTTTCTCTCAATGCGGAAGAAGGTCTAATCTGTCCAAAATGGTTTCTACTCTTATACTGTCTTGGGGTGGCTCTTCCTTGCCCACGTGACGATGTGTGGCCCACGATCGTCTGGTTTCAACTAGAGATGTGTGCCAGAGTGCAAATGGATAAGAAGATGCCGAGCCAGGACCGAGAGAGTCAAAGCAACACAACAGCCTAACTCAAGTCACCTATCTTAATTATTAACAGGTCCAATCTAACATGCACATAATCTAGAACCTTGCACAACACACTCAAAATACAAGCAGGATTGTGTCCAAGTAAAAAAAAAAAGAAAATTTTGTCTGATCTTCATTTCTTAGAAAATGTAATTTTCTTTGCTGTTGTTTTGTTTTTGTATACTCTCTTCTCACCCACTGATTCGCTAGCTAAAAGCCAAACGGTGATCAATTGTCATGACGTCCGACTCCATTTTGCATACAGCGGGCAATGGCTCATTCATTCAAATCATGTCTAAAATACACAATGACAGAACAATGTCTTCATTCTTCACAGTTGTAAAAGTTCATGTTGGCTCCTGCTTGTATTATGAGCGTGTTTTGCAAGTTTCTGGATATGTGTGCATTTTGTGTGAAAATGGCAGAAAAATCACAGATGTCCAAATTTTCCCCAAGGTTTGGGGGTGGCCAGAGAGTGACAAGTGACCATGTAGCTCCGCCCCTGACCTACACCCGTAGACTCCTTCCCTTTCAGCCAGTGTAAGAAAGGGCTGTCAGTCGCCATTTGCATGTCATTTGCATTTGATCCCCATGTGACTGTTTGCAGTGTCAGGAGGGCAAATTAACCCGTGTTCAGTTTTTAGCCAGATTTGCATCTCATTTGCATGCAAGTTACTTAATGAGGGTTACTTAGATGGCTGACCCTCGCGGAAACTCCTTACCTTGTGCGCATGGCCCGCAGACGGTGAGATGGGCTAATTTCATTAGGGGAAACAGCCGTTTGACAGAGAGAGTGCCTTTGGATGTAATCGTTAAAAGGGGACGACGGCTTGCAAGCTGTTTGTAATCAGCCACTTTTTGCATACATATGGACATTGTGCCACATTTATTGTAAGGATGAAAGATTAGGCACGGAGAGTATAGCAGGCAGCATCAATCTCCATCAGCATCTTCGGGCAGGCACATTAATCATCCCATCTATGGAAAATCATCTTCATCGGACCATTGGGGCCAGCGCGTGTGTGTATTTGTGCGCGCGCGCGGATGCAGAAATGGACAGAAGGGAAGTTAGTGGCCGGCTGAGCAGAAGCACCGCAGCCAATACTTCTTCATTGATCCGAGGAACTTGGACTGGCTGTTAGACAGTGTTCTGTCCCGCTAATGTGTTCACATGGCAGCACCTGACTGAACGCTCTCACACGTGGGCCAAATCGTTTAGCTATGCCTGTTTTTCCGTGGAGACCGCAGTTTCCCCCTCCCCTACCTTCTGCAATCCTCATTTCTTAACCTTTTTTTTTAATTTTTTTTTTAATTTATAGCGGGGTAGGAAAGCTTTATGAGCAGATGGATTACCTGGCATATGTTGGATTTCGTAGTTCGGCGACTCAGCCCGTACCAATGCTAAGACGCTACCGTATATGATGCCACAGAAATTTCATTAAGTTGTTTGTTTGCATTGCAACAACATTACCGCCCATTTTTCTACCAGGAATCGTTGCACTTCTGCTTTTGCAACACGCTTTCAACGAATTGCGCATCCCGGAAAAATCAATCAAATCAAACGTTCTCCCTTTTTGCTCAAGGATTTATAGAATGCTTCGTGCTTTTCTTTCGAGTGTTTTATCAGGAAAGTACGTCTGCTTTCTCTGCTTGATGCATTAACGCCGTATAGCGTATATATATATATATAGGGAAATGCCCTTGTTGACTGAATCTCGACGCAGACCAAGCAGCACTCTCATTACCAGGCTGTGTGTTTGGTGTTGTGTTGAGGTGCTTAACCGTGGACATGTACTTACACGTGTGTGCGTATGTATTCGCTGGCGCGCGCGCACACACGCACACGGTGAGCCTGGTGGTAGGTCTAATGAGAAAGAAGGCCTTGAATGGTCCTCATGCTTTGAAGCATTAAAGCTTAATAACCTGTCCTTTCAGCTCGCTCTAAAGAACATGCACCATGCTGATAATTGGAAAGATACTGCCCATTTTCTATTGCTTTCTCTTGTCTCTTCTGTCTAATGGCTGCATTTGCTTCAGCTGGAACTACTACTTGCCCATGAAAGATTATTTTCCTGTTTTCTCAATCATAATTTTGGCTCTTTAGTAGTGCTTAGTTTATGGACTTCTTGTTGGGCCTTTCGAACGTCTGCCTCAGACTGCGGAAGGAAATAAAAGGGAGGAACAAAGTAAGAGGTAAGGCATCAACAGTTTGATATAGTCACGTTAATGTGACAACATACGATATAAGCAAAAGGCTGCCATTCAATGTGTGGATAAGGTTTTAACTTCAGGCATTGCGAGGCCCAGTGAGCTTATTCTAAATATATCACAACCTTGTTCAATACTTAACTCATTCAAATCCAAAAACGTATAAATAATTTTTTTAATACTTTGTCCTGCACTCCCCAAAACGTATTATTATTATTATTTTTTTATTCTAGAGCTGCTTTGATGCAGCTTCTGACCTGAAGAGGTCGCGTAAAGCAATGGTAGTTATTACAAGAAACGGCCAGCAGGTGGCAGCAGAGTATAAGAGATCAGCCAGGGCCATGTTGCAACAAGCTCTTTTTCCCAGTGTTTTCAACAGGTTTGTGACTAATAATGAAACTTAGCTATATTCTAATGCGAAGTGCTGCAAAATGGAAACAGATGCAAATATACTTCCTGATGAAAGAAGAGATTCTTTCTTTTGGTAGGTTCCATGTTTTGTTTTGTTTTCTTTAAAATCAATACAACACAATATTCTGTGGGCCTTGCAAAATCTAGTAAAATAGCCAATGAGCAAAGGGGGTTGCTTCAGTTACAATGGCTGGGAGGGAATGAGTTAAAGTGGAAGTCAACCCAAACATTTTCTTTACAATATTATGTTCCATACGGCCCCACTAATCTAAACACAGTATTCTGATTTATATTGCGTTTGTGGAATTTGAATTAAGCAGCAAAATCCATCTTAGCGGGCGGCCATTTTGCCACTTGCTGTCCACTAAAAATGACATCACAGTTGCTCAGGGCTCAGGTAACAACCAATCACTCCTGTTTTCTGAGTTTGGCCATGTGACGTTTACTGAGCCGTGATTGGTCATTACCTGAGCACTGAGCAGCTGTGATATGTCATTTTCAGTAGCAGGCAAAATGGCCGCCTTGAGATGGATACAAATTGGTGGATTTATCTTAATTCATATTCCACAAATGTGATAATAATCAGAATGCTGTGTTTAGACTATCCCTTCCGGTTTCACGCTAACAAAATATGGATTGCTATCCACCGAACATCACTCCCAGTTGGGCTAAATTTGCCGTTTTCCCAACATGCTTCTCATTTTCAGGCTAATTAAGCATCACGTGATTTCACAGTTTGACTATATATATATATAGAGAAAATTAGCACTATATGCTATTGCTGTTACCTCCTCCTTACTATACGTTTACACCCTCAGCAGTTTTCCTGGGACAGTTGGCGCGCTCGCCAATCGGCGCCCACGCACACGAGCGAGCTGTCGGCTTCTCAGATGTAGGTTTGTGTGCGTCCCTATATGCCGTGGATTAGAGTAAAGGGCAACTTTATGTGTTGACGCCCAGAGCAGTGTTTGTATAGCTTCCAGTAAGTGCCTAATGCGTGGTCACAGTTGGGAGGAGGGCCTGTCCACATTGCTGTGTCGCCACAGGGACAAGGACGACAGTTCAGCGCGGTCGCCTGTTTAATGCGCCCTGACCCAGAAACTAGCAGTCTGACCTCTTTAGCTTCTGCTTATAGAAAAGCTCCTTCCATCTCTTTTCTCTCATGCCTGCTCTTTCCCTCTGTTGTCCTTATGTCCTCTCCATTGATGATGTTGCATCCCCCTTTCCGGTCCGCCGTCAAACTGTTAAAAGTTTACCTTTCAATGCAGTTTGCGCCAACTCCCTGCTCCTCTTCTTCTGGCAAACCAAATATAACTTTGTTGGGTCATGCTGCTGGATTTAATGTCTTGTCTTGATTTCCTCTTCTCTCACTTTTCCAACATTTTGAGTGATGATCTTTGGAAGCAACCGTTTTTTATTTTTACTTTTTTTATGTATCTAAACCATCTGTCTTTGATACATTTTTTTTGGCAGGCCGTTCAGTTTTGGCTGCTGGTGATTTACTGTATATCTAAAAGCCAAAGTATCACAAATATTATCAGAATGGAGCTTTTTCAATATAATGCATTCAGCTCCATTGTGAACGATTTTGTTGTGGCAAAACTCTAAAATCACGATTCAACACTGTCGAGAGCTGTTGCACATTGTGTGGGATAATAACTGTCGGCAATTGTTTTTGCTTTGATTGGCATTACAAGGCAACAGGCTGTCCGTCCGTCCGTCCACTCTATCCATCCATTCATTGCCATACACAACATCTGTTTGAGCAAAGTTTAATGTGTAGTTAAACTTAATTCCAGCAAGAAAACTAACTTTAATATATAAGCTGTTAAAAAAAAAAATCCCACACACAAACACCTCTCTTCTCCACACCCCGCCCTCACTCCACCCCCGTTATTGTGACTTATATAAGCTGTGTTACTGTCTCTGCTTGACCTCTCACTGCGGTGACAGTTGGTGCTGCGAGAACACTGCCCAATCCCATTCTATCAGCCTCAAGAGGTGTGTGTGCGTGTGTGTGTGTGTGTGTGTGTGTGCGCGCGCGCGTTTATTTTTGTTTGTTTGTGCGCATTAGCGGAAGGTTGGCTGAAAACGTTCAGCTCAAATCGTGCACATTCCACCTTGATAAACTATAAGTTGACCCGAAGTGCCTCGCGACGTAAATAAACTCTCGAATTTCGAGGAAAGCAGCGCAACTCTGCGAACGCTCAAGTGTGACTGCCGTGTCACCAAAAAATAGATGCCTGAAGGCAGCAAAGTATATGAAGTCTATGAAATTTAATAATTAATCAGAAGACATTTATGTATGCTCGCATCAGAATGCATTTGTCACCACCGAGCAACCCCTCCCAATTGGCTTATCCTAAATGTCAACACCCCCCCCCCCCGCCCCCCTCCTCCCTATGAATAGCGCAGTCGATGTTATGCAACCGCTCCCCCCCCCCCCCCACTACCAAAGACATCAGCGTGTCAACAAAGGCTGCCGGCTGCAGATGGGCCTGTTGTTTTTGTTATCTCCCTCTCTCTGGTGCTGTTAATCTTGGACTACATTATCAAGTTCATGATATGATATGATATGACATCTACCGCTTGGTGAGAAAGCGCTCGGCGAGCGCCGCCGCTTGATCGCCAAGGCAGCGCGTTTTTGCATCCCGACGATAAACAAGTCAAACGAGGAAGTTGGCGAAATGACAAATGTGACGGGGGGGGGCGAAAAAGTTCGGTGGTTCTCGTTGAGCTGTCACATGTGACATCGTGGAATTGCCCCCGATTACCCCCCCCCCCCCCCTCCTTTTCCCCTCCCCCAATGTTCACTTCGTCCTTTCCCCCCGCTATGTAATCAGTGGCCTGGTTGTTGGGTTCTTGTGCACTGAGTTCACCTCTCCTTCTCCCTGGATGAGTCATCACGGGATAATCAGGCCCGGAGCTGTACAAGGATAACTCAGCCTGACAGCACAGACACGCTCTAACGACCATCGCCATCCCTCCTAAAGAATTTTAAAAAGCAATCCAGAAAAAAGTGGCTGCCGAGGATTGATTGGGAGAAACGGATGAGTTTATTTCCGCTCTCTTTTACCGACTTTGCATATGCATGTCTTTGCACATATATTACGTAGTATGTGTGTTTGCTCCCCTGCTGGGTTTAGTAGGTCATCGGGTGCAGTGAGTTGGCACATCAGGGTTTTCCCCAGGTTAGTGCCAAGGCCAGTGCCCAGGATAATTATGGTGTTTACTTTACCAGAACCATTCTCCTCTTCCTCTCATTCCCCTCATATTCCCGCTCTCTGCTGTTTCTGGAGCCAGTGGTGCCATCTGTCAGATCTGTGCATGTGTGTGTGTGTTTGTGTGTGTGTGTGCGCGCGCACGCCGATCTTAAGAAGGAGAAAGTATATTATGCAAATTAGGGAAAAAGAGGGTCTGGAGCCGACGGTAGCAGTGAGCAGAAGGGTGGGGAAGAGGGAGAAGTGAAATGGAAATTATTGTGCGCACGTGTTGGAGTGTGTGCGCGCAAATGGCTGTTTGTGTGTTTGAACGTCTGCCCGAGAGCTGCAAAGTCAGCCATTAATATGACCTCTTCCTGGCAATGTGAGTGTGTGCGCGCATGCGCGCGTGTGTGTGTGTGTGTGTGGTGCACGCGTACTAGAAAAGCAGCTGGTTCTTTCACCAGAAGCATGCTGTGAATTTGGAACCATCCATGTTATTAAGTATGCAAGGAGGAAAGAGCATCAGCACGGATTCCAAAGTATCACAGCAGCACAATGGATACAACATTGACATTGAAATGTAGCATTGTACAATATATATACTCGCGTAATAAAAATTTGCCCCCGGACAGTAACGTCAGCATTTTTCCATCCTCTTATTGGTTAGTCAGAAATCAATAATGTGCATATCGGCATACGTAATATACATATTAACCATATTCATGTCCCTCAGTGCGTGTAATCATTTTTACGTGTGACATTCAATGTGCAATATTATGCATATGAACATGTTTTCATGCTGTGCACGTGTTTTTTTTTTCTTAATTCCTCAATATGTCATTATCACTGGCAATATTAGACTTCCCTTTTTGCAATAATTGTGTAAACACTGCTGTAGGACTATATTTATTAATTACCAGAGACCAACAGGCAGCACCTTTTTATCTTCCGTTCTTTTCTTCCTGCCTGGATTAGACGTCATTATCTTTAATTCCTCCCAAAAGCTGCTTCTTGTATGTTCTTGTATTATTAATATCAGTGTATGTATAGGTGTGAATGCTGCCGCTGTGGCGGCAATCAGGTTTCCCTCACGGGGTGACGAAATGTCCGTCTGTCTGTCTTTTACATTTAATAGTTGGCATCTCTAGTGTAAGTATGATGCATTTTATTTAAATGGTGTATGTGTTTGTCATGCTATTAAATAAATATTGATTCTGAATTTTTCCGGATGATATACAGAACGTGGCATGCTGGGCTATTGCGTTTTTGTATCGTATTGATCGTTTCAATAATTGCGACCTGAGAGTGGCGGTATTAACAATGGGAATGTCTTGATTTTCAAAAGAAATAAAATCGGTGAAGCCCAAACAAAATAAAAGACCTTCACTAAACATTTCATTCAAAAGATCTTAAACCCATTAAAAACCTCAAAATGTAATGTGTCCTAAGTGTAATGCACAGATGGCATTTGCAAATTCCAACTTTTTTCCAAGACTGTTTAGATGAAGTATGTTAACATGCACATACACGGCACATCATTTATTTATATCTTATGATGTAATTATAAGTTAGAACATCATTTAAAACAAGGCAGGAAAGGATAAGGATTAGGATTCCAGTGGAAATAGGACTAAGTCTAGGTTTGGACTAAGGCTTAGACTAGGACTATAGCTAAAACTAAGCCTCGGACTAGGGCACATTAAGTAGAACCTCAAAATTGGAATTTCAATTTTACATTTGAATTATAAAATGTACGTTGTACAGCAGCTTTTTCCACTTTCATAATCATTAAGAATCTAAAAATGTTAATTAATACATAATCTTTACAGATTTTTAATCAATGGTGTTAGGTTGAAAATAGAACAGCCTCCACCCCCCCCCCCCCCCTCCAATTATCTCCAAGAGACGAACTTCTGAGCTCGACCAGCATCTTGGAACTGATCGTGTTCCGTTGTAATCTTTATACCAGCCCCTTGTTAGCAGCTCGTTTGAAAGGTATTCCGGAGTAAACCCTTTAAGTAAAGGGGATTACAATGTGTTGCGAGTCTGCGGGGACCCCTCTTCCTTTTATTGAAGAGAAGTAAGGTAAGATTTATGATGACAGTTTGAAACTCCACAAGCTTGACTATCAAGCAAGTGATTTTACCCTCCACAGGTAAATATCACTCATCGTAAGGATATTGCGGTCGATAATGGGAACGTTGCTTGCCCTTATCCGGCCCAATCTGGCTTGTTTACTCGCTACTCGTGCAAGCGTGGTCAAACTCTCCCCATTTAATAAACTCGGCGTTTCATCACTTCCTGACAGCCTCGATGTTGTTACTAACTCTACTTCACATGCTGGTTTGTTCATCATTAGTGGCTGTTTTAAAGGCAGGGGGGGATGTCACAAGTAATGGCCAAGAACAAATCACGCCATGTATAGACGCAAACCGTGAAAGGAAGGTTCGAAAGATAAAAGTAAAGAGACATTCATGAACGCAAGGTCAAAGATAATTAAGAAGATAATTAAGGTGACGGGCATCGCGAAAGAAAGGAAGCGCTAATCTCAAAAGTTGGTACGCGTTTAACACCATCAGCACCTCAGACAGTTTGATCAAAAGTTGGAACGCACCAACGCCCTTGATTTTTTTTTATTATCTTGACCCAAGAAAATGCAGAAATGCAGATGTATAACTGAAGTATTGATCATATAATGGAGCTGCTCTGTAAGTGCATGGACAACATTGCAAGCACACACGGAAAATTAAGCTCCTTTAGAAAGATCTTACATTCCGTCACAACAGAGGAAAAATACAGCACAGTAGAACAACAAAGTTGGCATAAAGGATGTCAGCCCACAAGGACATCATTAGATGAGATTAACAGCAGGGGGGACGAGGGGCATTTTGGCCTTGGGTTCAAAGTTGTCATTACACTGGCCTTTGACCCTGACAGGCGCCTTCGGCAGGGCTTATTAATTCGGAACTTGCGTGCGTATCTCCAAAGCCTTCTTGCTTTTCCGTGGCAACAAAAATGCCCATTACGTAGCCTTGAACATTCCGCCGCATGCAAGGTTCGTGTCGAAGTCAGCCTTGCACGACAGCCTTTGTCTATTGTCATTTTCGACTTCAAAAATCTCTCTTTTCTCACTTCTCTTATTTGATGAGTTTCACTTCTCACATTGCCTCGGGATTCAAAGGAGGAAACAGTCATTTTCGGACAAAGCAATATCAATCATTTATGTGGCTTGAAAGTCAACATTCAAAGACAACACCACGGAATGGGGGTGTGTACGATTGACAGCGTAGAGCCTGCATTCCTCCCAAAGGATTGTTGTTTGGCCCCGAGTTGGAGCCCGTTGGAGGAGGTGAACCGGCGAACAGGCCTGTAATTGTGGTAAACATGGAAATGCAATATTCACGCCAGGATTGTTCCGCCGGCTTAATTGACAACTTCTGTCATCTGTCACACGCTTGATCCCCCCCCCCCCCTTTTATTCCTGAGTTTCTGTGTTTTTTTAACACTCCTCTCACACACTAAATTCACTAGATTACAGACCAATCAGACACAACTGTACAACTGCTGACAGGCTTAGGATGAAGAATTAATTCGACAGCGATTTTTCTAAATCTTCTGAGGATGATAATGTATGTTTAATCTGCTTGAGAGAGGTATAACTTGGTATGTTTTAATGGTCATTTAAAAGGCTTTGGTTTTTGGTGCTGTTTAACTAGATTACGCAGTCAGTTGGTCCTTAAATTTTTTTTGACATAATACATAAATTGATAGGCTGACGGTAGCCTCGGATGCAGCTGCGTTAAAAATAAGAACTGACAGAATAATTATATTTTAGTGAGTGAGTCGTTCCATGCCAAATCAATAGTTAAGTTTAACCAAGCAGATTTCGATTTTAACGAAACTTGGTGTATTTGTTGACAGTGATGGCACAACACTAAATCTGAAATTTGAGGTCAATCGGACCAAAGGTTTGGGAGCTACAGCCTGCCCAATTTGGACATTTTCTTCAAAAAAGGGGCGTCACCTTTTTCCTTTGAACACTTATCTCTCATGAACTACTGGATCAGTCTTCACAAAACGGCTATTGTTGGAAAGGAAATTCAACAAAGATTCTAAATCTGCTCATATTAATTGAATAGTCATTGACTTTCCGAGGGTGCTGATGCTTTGACTCTTTATTGTTGCTTAAAAAAATAATAAAAAATTACGTTTTGATTTCTGAAACTTTTATGCTTTAGAGAATGTGAGAGATTTCCTCATGAAAAATTCTGGTCAGTTTCAAGGACAACTAAAACAAAAGGTCAAAGGGTCGCTAAAATATGCACCAATCTTCTAAATGATTACAGATTTGGAATCCTTCTTGAATTCACTTTCCAACAATATCTATTCTGTGAAAATTGACCTGGTAGTTCATGAAATATAAGGGTTTAAAGAAAGGCGGCCACACCCCTTTTTGCCAAAAATGTCAGAATTTGGCGGGATGTAGTTCCTAAATCCATGCTTTGATTTACCCAAAATTTCGGATTTAGTGTTGTCTCTTCACGATCAACAAGTACCGTATTTTTCGCACTATAGGGCACATCGTATTATAAGGCGCACCTTCAATGAATGGCCTATTTAAAAACTTGTTTCCATATATAAGGCGCATAGAATAGAAGGATACTGTAGTGGCTGGGGTTGCGTTAAGCATCCAGCTTACTTAACCAACATTGAGCCGCATATAAGGCGCACTGTCGGTTTTTGAGAAAATGAAAGGCCTTTAGGTGCGCCTTATAGTGCGGAAAATACGGTACACCAAGTTTCATTAAAATCAACATCTGCTTGGTTAAAATGTTAATTGAAAGATTTATTTTTTTCAAGCAATGATGTATTTTTAAACTCACCAGACTTCTACTATGTTCAGCTAAATTAACACATTCTGCTTTTGCAAGCCTAGTACTGTTCCTAATTAGTTTCGGTTGCCATTTATTACAAATTAAAAAGGCAAAGACATTACAAATAGCTCTCAATATGATGCAACGTCTTTCTGAAGAGTGACAGTTTTATTACACTACATTAATACACCGCTGATGGCAATAAAATGCTGTCTATATGTCACATGTGCATAGCAAGAGCCCCAGTAGAGTCTTGGCTATTCACCGTTTTATGAATAAACCTTCACTTTTATAGATGTGACAGTGAATCAGAACATGTTCTTTCCCAGAAATGCTTAAACTACACAAAGTGATGTCCACTGCCGCCCATTATCTTGAGCCGATGGCTTCATTTTTGCTTTAGAGATGATTGAAATGACTTGTTTGTGTGCCCAATCTAAGGTACACTGCAAGGACATTGGCTGTGATTTGGCTCAGTCAGCACCATTTTAAAAAAGCAGTACTTCCAGTGAAAATAACAGGAAGACTTCAAAACTTGATTCTAAATCCAGACTACACATTTATTAAAACTTTTTTTTTTTTTTTAACTCATGCTTTCTTTCTCACAATATCTCATCTTTTCTCTTTGCAATTAAGAGTTAGCTTTGCGAGAAGCCCGCTGAGCCATTTGGCTAGTCTGCCCCACCACACAATGGCAGCTTTCAGTCATTTACGCACCAGACAATGCAGGCAAAAGACAAAGTGAGACAAAGCAGCAGAAGTTTGTATCAACAGAGAGAGTTGCTGAGGCAAAGCGCTCCTCATCATCTTCATCATATCTGATGCAGACAGTCAACTCCGAAGAAAGGTGTGTGTGGGCGCGCGGCTCCTCCGTCTACCCCCTCAGCTAACGACTGATTCCGATCACCGCCCCACCATTGTTTTACAGTTGCCTCTCGAGAAATAAAGCAGGAAAGAGAGGAATCCTAATTAATGGTACGAATATGCAAATTGGATGGAATCCTCTGGATAGCCGACTCTTTTCACTGCGATCTGCTTCAATTTTTCGACAGAGCTCGGAGTGACAAAGCCGAGCGTTCAATCAGCTTCGATTCAACCCGAAGTTCTGGCCTCAAATATTTTTTGCTGTCCGTCTCACTCATCCACAACATCTTCCATTATTCAAGTTTGCTTGAAAAAATGTGAGGTGAGAAGGGCGACGTTTGAAGCAAACGCACTGTAAAGGCCATTTAATTGGGTTTACCTGGACAGTCTGAAATTCAATACAAGGTCACATCTTGCAGTCATTCAGGAGTCAGGACTAATAATAATGGGGTATCCATCCAAATGTTTTGAGATTTTTAAGCTAAATTTGTGAAAATGCGCAAAAGGAAAATGCTACGTAGGCCTGTTTTAATTTAGACGGCACCATGAAATGATGAGTCTCCAAATTAACGTTTATCAATACGTTGAAAAATCCACCCCTTCCAAGTTTAAACACTTTTTTTGTGAATTTTAGGCCTTTTTACGAATTTCTAGCGTTTTAAGGTTTATTTTCGCAATCCATGAAAATTTGAAATAAAAATAAGAGAATGGAAACCCACCTAATGATGCTAATATTTTCCCTTGTATGAGAAGGTCAATTTAGAAACACCAATAAAGTGAACCAATTAGTTGACTAGTGGATGGGGCGACTCCGTGTCACATTTAAAGCTTGAAGTCAATTAATAGCCAATCACGAGTTTTTGGTGTCTCATCTTCCAGTCGGCCAATTTACAAATAACTTTCGACTCACCTGTCTTGCGGCAATTGATGGAATATTACGTAAATAAAACTGCGAGGGTCCGAGAGTATGAAAATGAGATGGTGGTCAATGAGAACATTGGTTTATCTTGCTATCTTTGTTTAACTCATTTGCTCCCAAAAACGTATACATACGTTCTATTTTAAATATTACCTTGCTCCCAAAGATGTATCAATGTTTAAATATTTTATTTATTTATGCTAGAGCATACAGAAGGCTTTATTGCAGCCTCTGAACTGAAGAGAGCATTTGAAGCAATGGTAGTTATTACAAAAACGGCCAGCAGGTGGCGGCAGCGTATAAGAGATCAACCAGGGCCATGTTGCCAAAAGCTTCCCCCCACTGTTTGAAACAGATTTGTGAATAAGGATGAAACTTGACTATATTCTAATGCTAATTGCTGCAAAACAGAAACAGATACAAGTATACTTTTTTTTTTTACTGATGAAAGAAGAGACTCTGATCTTTCTTTTGGTTCCATGTTTTTATAGCAATAGAACACAATATTCTGTGGGCCTTGCAAAATCAGTCAAAATCCAGTAAAACAGCCAGGCGCGAAGGGGGAATGCTACGTTTGTGTGTATACATCCTGGATGCTCGTGACTGCGGCAACGAGTGATTCATTTTAATGTCTGGAAGTCGTGTCGCGATCTCAAAACCACTAACCGACAAAAACAGTTGGTCATCTGGTGTGCATTGAGATATCACAGCCAGGCTGTTAAACCTTGTGTGTATGTGTCCACGTGTGCGTGTGACCGTGAGAGATGCGGAAACCTACAAGTGAGTCTTTGTGAAGCCCCCCCCGGTGCAATACATCTTAAATTAATAAGACAGGTTTTTCTATGTTGTTAAATGTGTTGTAGCAACTTTTTGGGCTAAAACATTTATAAAAAAAATACCATCTGATAAAAAAAACAACAACAACTAACAAACTAAAAAAACGGACACCAGACAAAGTTGAACATAAGTCTTGTTATTTCCTAGATTTTTCAAATTGGGTCAATTTGACCCGCAACATAACAGCAGGGTTAAATGAAATACTTATACTTGATCAGTTGAGTTATGCCAGACAAAAAATGGCTATCGTTTGGGATAGACGGTACTTTTTTTCAGACCGATACCAATATGAGTACTCAACTCTTGAGTTGTCACCGTTACTGATATCAAGTACAGATATAAATGTCACAATATAGCATATTCCCTAAAATTGCATGAAATGAAAGAGCATTTTTGTTCTTCTATTTCCTAATCAGTCACCGTCGCAAATACCGATACTGTACTTTGAAATAAAGCTGGGTATCGGCCTGATACGATACCTCGTATCGGTACTTGCCCATCCCTAGTTGTTGTCAATAGTTTTCTTTTGTTAATAGTTGAAACTATGATCAATAGCTTTTACTAAACGATATTTCTGGGTTGTGCAAGGTACTGAAACCACAGTAAGTAACAATTGAAACAGGAGGCTTCCAAATGGAATATGCAGCTGTGAAAAAAAAAAAAAAAAGTTGTTAATGTGTGAGAAACTCAAGATTTGGGTGCAATTGTTTCCCCCTTCTGCCTGGCAATCTGTTTTTCATCATCATTATGCTTTTCAGTAATGAGGCACAGGAAAACATGCAACTCCACATAATGGAATATTTAACAGTGTTGTGTGTCCTTGGATGGGTACGGTCTCCTGGAAAGAGTGAATACTGTAGTGTTTGTGCGAGAGAGAGAGATAAGACACAGCAGGGGGTTAAAGCTCGAGATGGGGTGAGTCTTGTTGTCCTCCCTGAATTATTTAGTGGCAGCGTGAATGCTCACCCAGGCTTTCGGAGGAAGACCTCGAATCGGAGGCAGACTATTTGAATGAAGATACGCGGTCTTGTTTTTTTTTTTTTTTTTTTTTTTTTAATACAGTCTGGCTTGGCAACTGATAAAATGTGTCCAAAAGTGACAGCAGATCATCAGAAAGACTAAAGTGCAATTGTCCAAAAGCTGATTTGGCCACTGCAGGGATGTGTGATCTTTGCTGCTAAAGCCTCTTACAGCGCTGTGGGTTTACACCCCTGTCAAGTGATTTGGGGTTTTGTGTGTATGCATGTTTTTTTTTTCTCTCTTAAATGACCTCAAAAGTATTGACAGATGATCTGAATCTTTTAATGTTTTTCCATTTTGTTGAGAGTTATGGTTTACATTTTGAGTTTGAGGATTTCATGTTATTTTTCTGGAGGCCCTCAGGAATAATGTATTCTTGTTAGGGTTTGATATTGATTCTTTTTTATTTTATTTTTTTAAATTTTTTGGGGGGATATTGATTCTAATGTCCTCAAATGATTCAATTTCGACAGTTCAGTTCGATTCTATTTACATTTTCCCCAATTTAATTCCATTCACTTCAGTTCAATCCGATATGGATAAATTATGGAACATCAATTATTCTTAAATGTCAAGGACATGATTAAAAGACTCCACAAATTAAATTCCAAAGTAAATTTTGCGGAGGCAGTAATTGGTCAAAATAATTTAGTTAATTAATGAAAGTAACACCTGTTATAATAGCTTACGTGTTACACAAACATTTGACATCAGCAAGTATGAGATGAAAATATGTTTATAATTCAAATTTAATAATTGTAAAATTAAATCTAAAATATTCAGAATTGTCTTAGTCAGGTTAGTCAGAAAAAAACAAACAAAAAATAAAAAAAATTGGCCTTTAAAATTAAAATTTTCTTAAGATTTTATGGGAAAAAAAGATATGTAAATGGTTTTATAAAACTATATTGTGCTAAAAAAGGAACATTTATTATTCTTTTTTTTTTAAAACCCAGCCCTAATTCTAAAAGCAATAGTTTACAATAATTCCACCATTCTAGAAATGTGTAAACCTGTGAAACGTCAACATAATCTCACTCCCAGATGCATTGAATTTATTATAATCACAAGCACATTTTTTTCAACACTCACAAGGCTCCCTGCAGGTAACTGATGAAGCCGTGCTGTATGCTTAATACACTACAGGAGGGATAAATGGTTGTCGAAATGAGGCAATTTTTTCCCCTCAATGACGTCAGGCCTTTTTCAAATTTTATGTGTCAAAAGTACTCATGGCGAGTTGAGTGCTCTCACTGGTATCGGTTTGAAAAAGTGGCATCGAACATCTCTATCCAGTATCGTGCATGTTTACATAGAGAGTGAATGCCACGCCCTGATTTGAAGACGAACTTCCACCCCACACCCTTTCCCACTCCCCCCCTTTTTCTGTGATTTTTCTTCTTCTTTCTGCCTAGTTACAAGCCTTCCCAACTGTCCCATCAACATGTTGGCACACACATACACAACTCACTGTTTTTAGAAAGCAAAAACAACACGGGGAGTATGACTGAAATATGGACCCCCTTAATCTCGGCGGGTGGATGAGTATCAAATCCGCCAGCGAAACATTAAGGTAGAGAGAGAAAGCGAGAGAGACCGGAGGAACACTGTGTTCATTTTGCCAAGGCCAGATGGTGAGGGCAGCTTTAGTGTTGCACAGCCTCTCTGTCCGTTAGGCCTACGCACACACACACACACACAACCGCAGCTACGTCTGTTTATACAGCAGTGTTCTTCTGTATGTGCTGGCCTGAGTGAGTCAGACTTATTAGATTAATCTTTTATTTGTCTCTACGCTGTTATCGTTGTTTTTCATCTCACCGCGTTGCCGGGATTAAGAGGCAGCGTCTGGTTTGCATTGGGCTGAGTTTGGATAGTTTGTTATCTCTTTCCTCTTGTGCAAGTATATGTGCACGTTGTTTGTTTTTAGGCCTTTCCATAGTTATGATATAGTCATGCAGAATTCTATAGTAGAGTTGTTGTTGAATTAGTCCAATGGTTCTTAACCTGGTTGGTACGGAACCCCCACCAGTTTTTTGATACGCATTCACTGAACACATTATTTTTACCCTCCTCAAATTCAATACATAGATAAGGAATCTGTCTTTCTTCACCTTGAATTCAGAAAGCGTTGCAGTCTTATATATTCCCCATCTCGATGCATCTTTTACGGAAGTGTTGCTAGATAGGTAGTTGTGTGCTGGACTACAACTGCTCAACTTCAATCACTCAACTCTATATATAAGGAGCACTTTAAAACAACCACCTCTGTTTTCTAAAGATGGTACCCAGCGGCAGCACATACATTGAAAACAGCAGAGGCCCTAGAATTGAGCCCTGTGGAACACCATAGGCTCCGTTATACATGTGAATTCATATTGCATATATTTGTCCGACCACTTTAGTTTTTTGCTTGACATAATTAGTATGAAGGAACTAAAATAATAAAGAAATCACACGACGTACCATTAAAACGGTACAAAATCGATGACTGAGCACACCAAATTTTTCCGATCGAAGCCAGGTTAAGAACTGCTGAACTAGTCATATACTAGGTCACATCCCATCCCCTGCGATAATCACTAGTCAGTTGGGGTTAAATGTGCATTGATAATTAATCTTAATTCTCACCAAATCTTAATTCTTCATTTTATCAAGACATTTTTGTCAACCCTATGCTTCCAACTTGTTAGCAGTTGCAGAAACAGGCTTTTCTGTTGCAAAGCAAGTTCCATAGAGGAAAGTCCCATGAGGGTGGTCAACTTAGGGTGGTGACCCGGGCCCCTTTTGCTCAACATTAGTGTCATCTGAACTCACAAATACAAATTATTCTTGATGGATAAAACATTACCATAAAGATGCACTAGAAAATGTTGTTGTAAGTCTTGACTGTCGTCAGATGAAATGATATAAAAGTGCATTTTTTTGTCGAATCTAACAAAAAATTATTGCTGAAAAAACACACCTATCTGCCCTACAATGGCACAAATATCGCCTTCTTCTAAACCACCATATAAGCAGAGGAGTAGCTAGCGTTAGCCACGTGCTGCTAGTCGGCTGGCTTTACAGGGAACATCTGCGTGATAGAAGATTCCAGTCGATGTCTTCAAAGGCAGGAGAGGTGCTGAAAGCAGGGTGATAAACATCTCAGGGCGATGCAGAAAAAAGGAAGAGAAACTAAAGATTTGACATTAAAAGTCATGAGCAGTATTTGTATTTAAAGATGTAAAAGGATATCTCGGAATGAAAAAAAATGGAATACAATTGCTAATAGAAAAGTATTGTTGCGTGTGTGAATGTGTAAATTTGTGAATGCATCCACTATGAAGCGTCTTTGAGTGTCCAAAAAAGCGCTATATAAATCTGATTTATTATTATTATTATTATTATTATTATTATTTTGACAGTTGAAAAATACGCATTCTCGCATTAACAAAATCAAATAGTCCACACGCCATGTATATTGAAGGCAGTCCTTATCAGTAAATTTTTTGTTACACCGACCCAGGAAGAAGAAAATATTTAAGGACCCCCCGCCGCCCCCTCCAATTCTCTGCCAAGACCACATTGAATTTGTCTATAAAATCGTTCTAAGTACACCTCTGCAGAGGAGCTAAATCTCCTCGCGCACTCTGACAATAAAAGTGCCGCTGCCACCTACTGCAGGGGCTGTGCAATTACACTTTATTACATGCAAAGGGTAAACTTGTAAGACGAGTTTGACATGATATTTAAGTATTAGGGATAATAGTTTGTGGAATTTTTAAGGTTTAATATATTTTTTTTTAGTTAAAATAAGCAATTATAAATATTTTCAAGGGGAGCACCACTACCATCTACTGTAGTAGATTTGCAATTACACTTTATTCTAGTAAGGTTCACCCCCCTATTTGAGAAGGACTGCTTTAACTTGATGGCTTGCATTTCCTTTGCATAAACTATAACAAAAAAAAAAAAGCTCGGACGAGCAAGTAAGCAGGAGCCCCTTTTGCACCTATTTTCACATTTCCCAGCACAGTGAATCAATAAGTGCTTTGTACCCAAAAATACTGTGCAGCCCCATTCCTAATGAGTTCCACCTGATTCGTTTCAGCGGACCATTTTACAGCTTGTTGTGATAAGCAACACACACAAAACGCATCCGAATGATAAGAGAAAGTCCAGCAAGGCAGTCAATAGTGTCTTAAAGACACAATTCACAGTGACATTGGATGACCCGGGTCGCTGATCCATGACCCAACGGAATGCTACTCGGCACGGCAGACGTTCGGTATTGTCAAAACCGCCTCAACCGCGAGTGCATGTGAGGATTGGCTTTTCACAGAATTTTGTAAACATTGGGACAGATTCTCTCAATTTGTTATTTACCTTTTTATGTAATAGGCCAAAATTCAATTTGCGTGCATGCAGAAGTACCGTTGCGCTATCTTTGCTAGCCCTGTTCTAGTTATATACTAGGCTAACTGTTAGCCCGCTATTCTAGTTAACTTCACCCCCAAAAAACTTATGATCAATAATCATAATTAATGCAGAGGGATTCAGCATTCTTTGTGAAGGCCTACCTTAGCTGCCCTCAGAAACCAGGCATTAAATAGCTGCCTGTCCCAAACTCATTTTTAATACTGCAGGGGAAAGCTGTGATCAACTCCGCTGAAAAAGTCTCATCCGTGCGATATATTTGGAAGGCGCTCATCTGCTCTGACTCATTCCTCTTTATTGCTGGTGTGTTTAATCAGCGCTTTGACCCCACTTGCACTGCAAGCCACCCTGTTTGAAATCAGACTTTTCTCACTCTCGCCTGTCACTAATGCAGTTTTAAAACCTGCACTTTGTCACCTCTTTTTTACAGTGGATAAAAGCATGAGGTATTACGGCGCTTTTTTTGTGTAGAACAATGTCTCCAGCTGGGGTCTGTAGGTCGAACAGCGAACGCATGACGCTCCAAAATAACTGGGCTCATTGCCATTCCGGCAAAAATCTGTCTCGGCAAAACCAACGTGCGGGGATTGATTAAACGTCAACTCAGGATATACACTCCTCGAAAAGTCTGGTTCAGGTGACCTCGCATTGACCTCCTGAGTTTTATTGCCGCAAGGGGAAATATGTTGTTTGTGCTGCATAGCATAAATGGTGCTGCTCTAATGATGTGTTTATGCATGACTTTTTTTTGTGTTTTTTTTTCCCGGTTGAACGCTTTTGGCCTCACTTGGTCGGGTGTAAACGCTTGTGCTATTGTTAGCTTTCCCTTTCATTTAAGTTTATGTTCACCATGTCATGTTTTGGCTTTAACATGGGGTTTTGTTTGTTTGTTAGGAATAATAGGCTGTAACTCATCCTTCAGATAGGGTGACCTGATTTCAAAACTAAAATTCGGATAATATAATTTCACTGAAAATCAAGTAGAATAAATCCTCACCAGCAACTATTTATAACATATGTAAGTCTGGTGGTTGTTTTATTGCTTTAGCTAATGCTAAATACTATCTTGGTTGACAGTTTAACAATGCTGAACAAGTCGAAGCAAAACAGTTATGCTACCTCAGAATTTTATTTATTTATTTATTTTTAGCCCTTGTTTGATTCTTAAACACGGAAGCAGGAAGTAGTTCTGCAAACGTGAATGTGTGTAAATAGGAAGTAATTTAACAGTTAAATCCATCCATCCATTATCTACCGCTATATCCGGGGTCGGGTCGCAGGGGAAGCCCAGACTTCCCTCTCCCCAGCCACTTCAACCAGCTTTCCCAGGCTAGATGAGAGACATAGTCTCTCTAGCGTCTCCTGGGTCGTCCCCTGGGACTCCCGCCGGTGGGACATGCCCGGAACACGTCTCCAGGGAGGCGTCCAGGAGGCATCCAAACTAAATGCCTGAGCCACTTCAACTGGTTCCTCTCAATGCGGAGGAGCAGCGGCTCGACTCTGAGTCATTCCCGGATGACCGAGCTTCTCACCTTATCTCTAAGGGAGAGCCCGGACACCCTGCGGAGGAAACTCATATAGGCCGCTTGTATCCGGGATCTTGTTCCGTTGGTCGGTTTCAACAGTTAAATACACTTTTAGTTGTGTGATTGACGTGCACATGGTCCAAACAATTGGCTTGTTGATTGGACAAAAAAACAAAAACAGGACGCTGGGGTGGGACCTGCGTTAAAGTGGGACAAAACAGTGAGGCTGGCAAAATCCGCCGGGACTCGAGACACAAGACTCAAAACTGCTACACTCTCTCTGTTAAACTCAGGACTGTCACTTTTTAAATTCGGGACAGACACTGTTTAAACGGGTCTGTCCCTTTTTATACTGGGAACAGTCTCTGCTTAACCCCTGGGACTGTCTCTGTTTAAACCCGGGACTTTTGCAGTTGAAACCGGGGACAGTCACAGTGAAACCCAAGTACTGTGCCGGTTAAATTGGGACGTCTGGTCACCCTGCCTGAAGTCCAACTACTGACAACCAAACTGAAACCTACTTGTATAATAATATAATTCTAGTAATCTAAAATGCAAATCAACGTTTTTCTGCTTTTCTTCATGTTTCACAAATTAAGTCTGAAGCTGCCTTTGATTAATAATGAATCAAAACATAGAACCACCTGTACTGTAATTCTCATGTTACATCCCTGGTGATTTTTTTACCTCCTGCCTTGCGGCCTGTCCGTGCCCAGTCAGAATACTAATTACAAACTTAGATGTTGATATTTCACAGACCCCCCCCACCCCCCACCCCGCTCAAATCAAAGATTAAATTACCTAAAAGTATAACAGGCAAGACTGTATATTCTAAGCAAACCTTTGATTTAAAATTGCAGCCGGATTGATTGAACATAGCCTCAGGTCTCTGCCTGGTTCCCGCGTAAATGTTATGTTTAATTCAAAGTTTTTTTTTTTTACCCTGGATGGCAACCAAACTGATCGCTACTTGTTTACACTTTCCAGGCCCCAGCAAGTCCTGGCCTACTTTCGCAGACTTCCACGCACTTTAAACTGACTTAAGTGCATGTTTGTGCGAGCGACTGTCCGCTACATATGCGCGCGCCACAAATTAGCTTTGCATGTATAATGCAAGAAGTCCCCGGCTATGGATCCATATACCGTCATGCTTGGGGGAAGGGTGGGAGTCGGTTATCTTTAGCCGCGGGTTCCCGGAGACGCCACTGCGCGCTTGCTCCTTTTATGCGCGTGTGAGTGACGGCTTACATTTGCTCTCGTATGTAGAAAGATGTATGGCCCTGCGGTGTGTGACCCCGTTTGGCTCTGAGATCTCCATCACTCAGGGAGACTTAGAACTCTTGGCGCAAAATAAGAGGCAGCGCAGCACTTGATGGCTTATAAAGTAGGCTGATAACAAGCCAGTTCACATTCAAGATGTTCCGCTTTTTATGCGCTAACAGAGCCAGACTTTATCAGCCTTTATGAAGTCGGCAGTTAAAAGTGCGGTTATATAACCATATATAAAGTGTATACCGAAGTGAAATCAGTCGCCCATCTGTCTCTGGGAACGTCTTGGTCCATCAGTCAAGCGGCGATGTCTGGCTGGCGTCCGCAGCTATTTAACCAGATTAAATGTGTAGAATTGTGGACAGAATCTCGGCGGACCCGTGGGTGTGTGTGTGTGCGCGTCTGACAGCTCTCTGTTACCACAACGGCCCGTAGCAGAGCAGATACCGGCGAAAGATTAGGATGTAATTACACGCCACTTTCTGCTCCGTCTCTCTCCCCAGAAGAGGAAGAGAAAGAAATACAGGAAAAAAGATGGAAGAGGAGGGGTGGTAAGGTGACGATAAGGTTGGGGCCAACGTACGGGCGCCTCACACATTTTGAATTCCTACCCGCTTTCCGCACGCATCGAATGTTTTGAGTCCAAACGTTACCCCGCCCTCCCTCCTGCTGCGCTTTCTCTCTGGCTGTCTGTCGCCACGGCAACGTAATTAGCCATCCCATCCCGCGCGCAGGATGGCGCGTGCCTTCAGCATCAGACATTTGGATAATCTTCAGTCTCATTTATATGCAAAGTCAGCAGAAGAAAAAGTGGCAAAAGTGCTCTATATGTAGAAGTGTGGGAGGGGCCGCAAAAAGAAATCCTGTTTTTCTCCCAGAACATGTGCACGCCAGGAAGATAATTTGCACCCAAAAAAACATAAATGGAATCTTTTTTTTTTTTTTGCCCTGACTCTTTCCCTTGAATCTCTTCATGTCTTGTTCTCATTACAGTTTTGCCCTCTTTTCTTTCTTTTTTTTTTTCCTGTGGTGACATTTTTAGGTCACCCCTCGCTCACTTTCATCATCTCCACGGCACCACACTGTACGCACATCTTGCTTCGCGCAAGGTGAAGAAGACGGTGGGATGGGGGGGGGGAGAATTCCCCCCCAGGGGGGAAAACGATGATCTTCTGGCGCGTTCCCGCACACGCTTCTCGCCGGCTGCCGTTTGAAGACGGCGACGCTGCGGTTGTATGAGGAAGCTGTCACAAACACACGAGCGTACCTATAAACGCAACGCGGCATCCTCACATGCTGTCAAACTCTTTTAAGGGAAGAGATTCCCCCCCCCCCAATCGGTGGCAGTGTTGATATGAGCAAGTTTTAATCCCACTTTTGAGGTTGGGGGGGGGGGGTTAGTTCCAAATTCATGCCGGATAAAAAGCTTTGAAGGGATTTTGGAGCTCGAGTCTGTGTGAGTGTGCATGTGTTTTATTTTTATGAAGAGGGGTCCAGGGGGGCTTTGACACAGATGTGATTGAATACAGAAAAACAAATACAGTGCACACCCCCCTTCCACACTGTCGCACAGTTACTGTAAACACACACCTCCAGCCAACTTGCACAATTACAATACGCCTTCAGTCAGAAATGAGAAGATCAGAAAATTGCTATTAATTTCATGCAATTTTAAGGAAAAATGGTACATTGAGATGTATAGGTCTCAATTTGTATTGTATCAGTACTTGGTATCAAGCATTTCTAATTGTGCTCTCAGTGCGAATAAATAATACTACATAAATAATTTTGTAATTTAAAGAGACCATGATGAATCATTTTGAAACTTTTTTCTACCTCGGGGTTATGGTTATGTTTAGAATTAGCCAATCACATTCAAACTCATGTTAAATGGGAGTCAGCGCACACCTGCCAGCGTTTAAAGCGCCTCCGATTAACCCCAAATACATTTCAGATGTTCGTCGTAGGCTTTTCCTGACACCGCTTTGCTTTCTAGCAGAAGCCTGAAGGTTTTGTGCCAACACTAACTCAGGGGTCACCAACCTTTTTGTAACTGAGAATTTCTTCTTGGGGGGCTGATTAATGTGAAGGGCTAGCAGTTTAATACATCCATCCATCCATTACACGTTTCTAAAATACAAAACGTGTTCAAATGACCTTTAATGTCATTATTAGGGCCTAACCTATTTAATGATCAGCTATTAACACTTTGAAAACGGTTAAAAATAATCCCCAAAAAGTTGTAATTAATTGTAATTAATCGCATGACTTAGACAGTTAACTCACGATTAATCACAAATTTTATATCTGTTGTACAATAACATATTTTTTCTTAGTTTTCATACTCTTGTTAACATAAAAGTGGACAAAATCTTAAACTGCTAGAAATATGATTGCATTTTTTAGTCATTGATACACTAATTTCATAGTAAGTGCGATATTGGTTTGTGTTGAGGTCATTTTTCTGCCACTAGGTGGCATAATTGCATTTATAAGATGTTGGTGACAGCTCGGTACATTTATCTTTTCAAATTAAGAGCTATCTAATGTTTAACATGAAGTAACTTGTGAAATTCTGCACATTTTAAAAATTGTGAAATACAACTTGACCCCAATCTCTACAAATATATGCATTATTAGCCTGCTGCGTTGCGACTGGAATGGTAAGGGGTGGTCATTAATCGTGTGTTAAAAGAATTAGTGGTGTTAATTAATTTTGAGTTAATTTAAAGTTTATTTAACGCGCTAATTTTGACAACCCTAATAATGATCAATCACACCACCAAAATATGCAGGAAATCGGTCAATTTTGTAAAGTTAAATTTAAGTAGTTAATCGTTTTTGTGGTTATCACATGAGTGGTAGGAAAAGTTTTTGGGGTCTCATTTTGGCTTTCAAATAGGGGTGTTTAGACTTTTTCTATCCACTCTAAACAAATAAATTCGTCACATACCAATTGAGTGCAACTGCTTGCGATTATGTATCTGTGAAACCTCTAACAATTTAATGTACTCAGTGTGTCTTCAGTATTTTTTTTTCCATCCAGAATCCAAAGACAATACAAATAATTTTTGTTTTCATGGGGGTTAAAAACAACCAAACCCTCACAAAGGGTTGTAATAAATAATGGTTTGGCTATCTATTAATGCTTTGTGCCATACTGGCAAAGTAGCAAATCTGTATTGTTAATCCCTCGCACCAGTGTTACGTGTGTAATCCTTCTCAAAATATTAAAGTAATTGGCATTTAATTGCTGGAAAATGTAATTATTGTGACAATTCAATAATGTAGCGAAAGGTCTGGCTGCGTAGCGAATTTGATCCCGGCCTCCACATCATGTTAGCGGCTATTTGTGTCCATTGAAATATCGGAGGAAGCGACAGTCAATTTTGTAAAATGATTTTATTTTCAATGATGTTTGTTGCCATATAGAGTTTGATTAATGGCTCCGTGATCAATCAAAACAAAGCAGACCTTCATCCTCAGCCCCAACTAGTGTGACAGTATGTTAAAATCATGAGTGGATTAGCGACGAGTTTCTAAAACGAAATCATGGCTGGATTAATTCTATGTGACATCAGCTCGTCTGCAGCTCCTAAGCCATATTTAGTTGACGATCAAATAGCTTAACCTGGCCAGTCAATCCCATCCTAATATTCCACTAATCTGTCCCCAATCCAAACTATAACAGAATCAGCATCAGCCGGTTGTTGTTTTGTAGTTTTTTTTTTAATTCAGCTTGCCTGCTTTTTTTTCAGATTAGATTTCACACGCAAGTGCTCAGTCTAATGCTTGCTTGTGTTTTCCTGTAAATATTCCCCAAATATGTAAATACTCAGGCGCCATGACTCAAGTGCTGGCAGATGCCACATACTTGCGCACGCACACACACACACACACACGCACACACACACTGCTACCTTATTGAAGTCGCATACCTAAACACACAGGATTAGTGATTTATCGTCATTATCAAGTCCGCGGAGTCTTGATGTCAGGGTGGTCAGTTTTGCGGGTAAGGTTCTTACGCTTTACAGTAAGCGGGCAGCGTCGCCATGTTATTCATTCGGAAGAGCACTTTACTTGATGAAAACGTACAAATACAAGTGAAATACGACCTCCCGCTGTACTTGTTTGTTTGAAGCAGGCTCTAATGCCTTAATCAGATCAGAGTTCCCAGTGAGCGTAGAAAGGGACGAGCCGGGGGGGTGGTCGACGAAGAGGAGGATGATGGTGATGATCAGGGTCACTAAGGGTTACAACTTTTTTTTTTTAGACCACAGAAAGGGGAAAAAAAATATATCAACTGTAAAAGTTTTGAGGCGAAAATGATGGCGGGAGGGATTAAATCTGGTGTGACAGCATGACACCCTGCTGGTGTTGGTTTTACAAATAAAATATTTATCAGCATGTCCAAACATTTGATATGATTCTGTTTGATGACATTCTGAGGAAACCCGGCCAGATTTCTTTTGAGTAGGACTGTGTTTTTGTTTTTTTTGGCGCATTTCGAGTCCAGATGAACAGTTAAGTACATTAGATCAGTATACAATCTGTGAATCAAGCCGCACACAAGTCATGTAATGTGTTGCGTGCAGTTTTGATATCATTTTAGGTGGAATGCTGAAGAGTATCCAAATCGTAAAAGTATTCCTCATCTTTTCAGAGTTGATTATACGCTTACAAGTTTTCGATTTACAGTGGTCAACTTCTTTTTAGACACATATGAGAAACAAAGGTCGGTAGTAATGAGCTACACTTACTACGTTACGTGCAGCATTTTAGCTCATTTGCTCCCCAAAATGTATAAATACCTTCTATTTTAAGTATTACAATGGTCCCAAAAACATATTTATATGTTTTTAATAGTTTTTTTTTATGCTAGTGCATGCAGAAGGCTTTGATGCAGCCTCTGAACTGAAGAGAACGCTTGAAGCCATGGTAGTTATTACAAAAACGGCCAGTAGGTGGCAGCAGAGTATAAGAGATCAACCAGGGCCATATTGCAAAAAGCTCTTTTCCCCACTGTTTTAAACAGATTCGTGAAATTTTTTGAAAGTTATCTATATTCTAATGCTAATTGCTGCAAAACGCAAACGGATAGAAATATACCTTTTTTTTTTCCTGATGAAAAAAGAGACTCTAATCTTTCGTTTGTTTTTATAGCAACACAACACAATATTCTGTGGGCCTTGCAAAATTAGTCAAAATCCAGTTGCTTCTGTCAAAATGGCTGGGAGTGAATGAGTTGCTTGCATTGTAAGAATAGTTTAAGCGCAACATACTTTTCAATTCCACTTGGTTATTTTTGTTCATAAGAAACTGTTACATTAAGCCAAATTACGCTTGCGACTTTCATAATAATCAATTATTGTGCTTTTTTTTTTTTTTTTTAGTTTGTCAGAGCAGCTTCTGTCATGTGACCGTTTCACCAATTAAACACACCACATTAAAATGATTCGTGGAAGCAAAGTTTTCAAAGTTACTCATTCGTGACGCATGGTGGAAACAATGGAGGAAACAACTACTCCTGTTCCTGCAGAGACATACCGGGAACAAAATCTCACCCGGAAAAATATTTGTTTATGGGGGTGGGGCAGAAGACATTTGAAGAAGAAGGTACTCGATCACATTTATATGAACAAATATTCGTGTTGGAAAAGGTCTTATTCGGATTTTAAACCCCCCGATAAGAGCATATTCGTGTTTTTGTGCATTTACACGGCCTTTCCGTTATTGATTGCATGCAAGCGTAGGCCCTTCAATGCTGCGCCAAATGTCAGCTATTTAGATGTTTACTCCCCCTAAATACATGTTTTCACACATGACACTTTTGATTAAATGCTTTTAGCATGCGGATCAATATCTCATGATGCCTCCCATTAAGGTTTCATTTTTCAGCGTGATGGCTGCATCAGGGGGTCGGGAGTTACGACACGTTGGTCGTGGCCTATGGAAGGAGGGAGGGGTGGGGGTACCCCCATCTGTGCCATCTGGGGTGGCTCCCATGACCCCATTCACAGTGCGTTTTGTACAATGAGTAAAGGCCCTGCTCCAGAGTCAGTGGGCCGTGTCCCACTTCATACCAAAATGATCCGGATGCTCATTTATAGCATTTATTTTTATTTTTTTAACCACCAGTGTTCAATCAAAGTGAAAATGTTCCCTTGAATAACATAGTACTTATATTTAACCTTTTCACATTTACTTTATTGGTTTTCTGACTCCACTCAATACCTCCATCTTCCAAATCCCTTACATTTCCTTAAATCCCTACTCCTCCTATATGGGTACGCTGCGGCTAATACAAATTGCAGGGCTGTGCATCCAGATGAACACAGCTTGAAATGTAAAGGATTGCCTTGCGTCAGAGTCGGATTTTCCCAATCCTTATTTTTGTATACACAACTGCATTCGGCCGCAATGTAGGCTAACACTTGGATCATTCGGCTGTGTATTTTGAGCCAGGACTTTAGGGTTTAGTGGATGTATGGAGACAACACGGTTCTAATCAGCAGTAATGTGATGACCAGGCATGGATTAGTATAAAAGGTTTGATTGCATCATACGGCCAAAACCAATTGACTCTTAAATCTGCAGGTGCTTATATAGAGTGTGTACCCGCATATGTTTAGCACTCTGTAAATCAGGGCCAAATGGTAAAAAGATCAATCAGTGACATTTTCTATTGAGCCCCTTCATTCCCATGGTTGGCCATATACACACACACTCGCACGTAGTCGATATCTATGTGCGTATGACTCAGGGAAAGTGTGTGGGAGTGATTTATTTAGGTGTGACAGATGTGTCTACAACATACCAATCTGCCCTGGGTGATGAGATTAGTCACATTGGACACCTCTCTTAATTCTGCATGTGTGTGTGATTTGAGTGAAGCGTTAGTCAAGACGCGTGTGTATGAGTGCGCGTGAAGATAATCCCAGTGAACAGCTGTGATTTAGCCTATGGAGCATCTGGTCAGGTTGGCATTTGCGCTTATATAACAGGCCGCTGACCTCAAATTAGCGGCAGTCAATAATGATGATTAGGTCTGAAATAATGACAATCACCGCACCGATGGTGTGCCCCCAACGTGACGGGCCGTCGTGTCCGTCCAACCATCCAAGCGCCTTTATTGTGACAATGGCCTCTGCCTAGAGCAAGACATTATCGAGAATAGAGAGCATCAAGACCGAGAAGAGAACAATACTTTTGAAGGTCGAGACCGAGAAGAGAACAATACTTTTGAAGGGCGAGACCGAGACCAAGACTTTTGGAGGTCGAGACCGAGACCAAGACTTTTGGAGGTCGAGACAGAGACCAAGACTTTTGGAGATCGAGACCGAGAAGAGAACAATACTTTTGAAGGGCGAGACCGAGACCAAGACTTTTGGAGGTCGAGACAGAGACCAAGACTTTTGGAGTTCGAGACAGAGACCAAGACTTTTGGAGGTCGAGACAGAGACCAAGACTTTTGGAGGTCGAGACAGAGACCAAGACTTTTGGAGGTCGAGACAGAGGCCAAGACTTTTGGAGGTCGAGACAGAGGCCAAGACTTTTGGAGGTTGAGACAGAGACCAAGACTTTTGGAGGTCGAGACAGAGACCAAGACTTTTGGAGGTCGAGACCGAGAAGAGAACAATACTTTTGAAGGGCGAGACCGAGACCAAGACTTTTGGAGGTTGAGACAGAGACCAAGACTTTTGGAGGTCGAGACAGAGACCAAGACTTTTGGAGGTCGAGACAGAGACCAAGACTTTTGGAGGTCGAGGCCGAGACCAAGACTTTTGGAGGCCGAGGCCGAGACCAAGACTTTTGGAGGCCGAGGCCGAGACCAAGACTTTTGGAGGCCGAGACCAGACTAAGACCATAATGTATATATCAAAAGAAAAGAAAACATTTTTTTTTTTTGCAACAAACACAAATTATACGATGCTGTTTTTGAAAAAGTACACTGGGAAGGCATCACACCACCTGCATTCTGTGTTTTGTCACTGGTCTCAGTAGGACTGGCTTGGTCTCCAACCGGTCTTGATCAAAAATCCCAAGTCCACCCTGTGCCTTTTAATTCTGAGACGAGATCGAGACCCTTAAAAAGTAGTCTTCAAACCAAAACCGATCTGGAGGACTCCAACACTACCTCCGCCTTTGAAATATCTCGCACCCGTGGCCTCTGTGCGCCCGGCGGTCCCTCATCAAATCAAGGGGGAAAGCTAATGCTTTATCCCAGCTCCTCATTTTTTCTCAACTTTATCAGCTGTTTTAAATTAATATTGATTCCGGTGGCACGAGCCACAAATCAAGCCATCGACTGGCCGGATTTCCAACACACCTTTTAGCGGTCCTCCGCGCCTCTATTGCTCTGCCAAAACATGGATTATTAAAGTCAAACATGTCTTGCCATACAACTAGATTAGTGGCTGTCTTTGTGTTGCGCAGTTAATTGCCCTCCTTTATCTCCTTAGGAAAGTAGAAACAGACCCATTTGGTCCTCTCCGACAAACACGAGTTGATCAAACGCGACTCGTTCTTCTTCCCTGTTTGAGTATAGATAAAGCATGTATTTAAAACAGCACAGGGAGCATGTGTACCATTATATCTCATTGGGAACTAGTGGCTTTGAAGTGTTTTGTGCGTGTGCATGTTCACAAACATCTGTGCAGGCTTGCACCCTTAAGTACTATATGTTCTCAACTTGGTAATTGGATTACTGAATTCCTCAAACGCGACGACTGAGGCACCCCCCCCCCCCCGCCCCCCTTTCTCGACTCCCCTTGGAGTGCTATTTTATGCCTCCTCAGCATCCTCGCTGCTCACTGCTTTATCCTTTTTGCTCTAATTCTAACTTTCCCCAAGACATTCTCAATAGAGGTAGTCGATTTTTGCAAGCAAGCGCTGACAAGTAGTTGCAACTCATTTGAGTTCTTTGACCCATTTCCGCAGAAAAAAAAAAAAAAAGCTAGGGATCCTTCCTTCTAAATCGTCTGTGCTCGGTTGCGGGTGGTGGTGTGCAAAACCATGGTTACTGAGGGATATCCACCTTTTCGACGAGTGCGTTATGACGCGAAGCTTGTACAAATGCATGTCATTTGTGTGTGAATGCGGTTAAAAAAAATTGCCGTCGCGACCGCTTCCGCTTCGTGACATATCAACACATCCAAGAAATTAGGAGCCCTTAAAAACACAACACAATCCAACACAACGCCGTTCAATCGAGCCAATGCTGGTCCATAATGTGACAATACGTCTGCCAAAAAAAATTGCCTTACCTTCTGTAATGTACTGTACACTCTTAAAACAGTTAAAAGTAACCCAATTATAGATAAAAAAAAAAAAAGACCGATCCACTTTATAGGTCAATTTGACCCAACTTTTTGGGTTGTTTTGTACAAAATGACCAAATATTTTGACGCAAGTAAAGGATCTGCCCAATATTTTAGATCCATTTCTTGACTCCGAGTTGGGTCAAAAAGACCCAAGTAGAGGATCGGTCCATGTTTAACCCATAGTTGGGTTATTTTTGACCCAACGGTTTTTAGTGTATACTTCCACTGGAACGCCTTTAGGAAGTTCGGTGTTGACATAAAAAAAAAAAAACGCACTTATTTCTACGACGACTGAGCAAGCTTTGTGTCAAGCTAATAAAATAAATAAATTATAACAAAATCGCTGAAAACATTTTTTTTGTTTCTACGTGATCCTACAATGTCTTTTGTCACACTCCTGGGCCACACTTTCTGAGAACCACCCCATATATATTAATCCACTACCGTTGACCTCTGTAAGTAAAAAGAAACATGAAAATGTGTGTCTCATTTGACCGTATTCATGTCCAACGAACGCTAAGGTCACACTCTCCTCTTCAGGTTCACCTTCCATCTCATTTATCTCAAAGAAAAAAAAAAAAGTGCAAATGTGTCCACAATTGCCGCTTGCGCCGTATGATCGTGTGCGGAGCTGGTGCGCGGCTCCCACCCAGTCAGGGGCAAGGGTAATATCCGTGGATAAATCCAAGCGAAATAGGAGGGGAATGATTTAATAAGGAGGCTGGAATAGATGGAGGGGAGAGAGAGAAGGATGGATAGGATGGATGACTGTTTTGATCAGAGCAATAAAGAAGGACCCCCTCTCCCTTTGCCCTTTTGCTTTGCCCTGGGCTATCTCTGCAGATGTGTGTGTGTGTGTCGCCCGGGCGCGTCTCGGCTCTAACAGTACGCCGGGATGAGAATGAGGGGAGACAGCCAGGGGAATAGTGTAGAAAACACAGCGATGGCTCCGGAGTACTCCATTCAATCAGTATGGCGCTGCAGCCGGCTCATCTGCTCTTGCAACAATGAAGCGGTCACTATGAATTAGAGGCACACTGAGATTTGGGAGATGGAAGCAGGCACGACATGGCCACACACTTGCACACACACACACACACACACACGCACACACTTCCTTACAACAATACAGACACATGTATTACCATGGGCCGCGTTTGCTGCTCCGTCCTCCCGTCCAGATCCTTTCAGTTTTGGCCTTGAACAAGTCCGCCCTCAAGGCCGGTCATTGTCCAAACGCTGCCTACGGCAACTTGCTACTGTTGATTCGCATTTGGAACAGGCCGGGCTTTTTAAAATGTGCTCCCTTTGCTCTCACAATAGGGCAACCAGCTGCCCTTATCAAGGGCAATCAACGGTATAGTCGAAAGGTGTGTAGCCATAGACTACAAAAGGACACTTCGAGGATCAATAAGATTTTCCTGCATGCTATCAATCCATTTATAAGCACATATTATTACTTATGTGAACATACAACAAGGTCGACTCCTTTTGTTTTGTTGTGTACAGAAGATAATTGTGTTTCCGATCAAAAGATCACACACAAAAGAATTCCAGCTTTAATTTCTTGGTATTCGCAGTACATCTGGATGACTTCACCAAGTCTTTTCCAGACCTTGACCACAGCCTCTTTCAGTTCATGTTTGTTTCTGGGGGGGCGGTTCTCCCTTCAGTTTCCTTCTCAGGAGATAAAATACATGCTCTATTGGGCGGTGATTAATTAATTAATTAATTAAGTCATTTATTTTTCAGGCGGAAATTAAATGAGAAGTAAAATAGAAGCCCATTCATTGAGACAATTTCGTCAATGACTAAAACAAAAAACAACAACATAGTGATGAAAATTCACACAATCCAATCAGAAGGAATGAAACGGTTGGAGAAAAGAACCACTCAAAAACTGCACTTTAATCTTCAAACATGTTTACCTTCATTGTGAATTAAAAAAATAATTAAAAAATTGCTCTTTTAGTTTTGGATTAAAACAAAAATGCAATCAGATGACTAAATTATGACTAAAACTTGAATTAATTTTAATCAAAAGACTATAACTAAAACTAAATAAAAAATTAACACTGCTATTGGGTTAAAATCCGGTGATTGATTTGGCCAGTTGAAGACCTACGTTTCCCCCCTTTGATATTTTTTATTGTGAGCCCACTTAGTTTTGAGTCATTATCTTTTTGCATGATAAAACTTTGCCCAATTAGTTTGGATCCATTTTCCCTAAATTGCCAGACAAAATGGTTTTGTAAACTTCAGAATCCATTCTAATAGAACCATCCAACATCATGCGTTACATCATCAATACAGACTAGTGCTTTCCTGAGTTGTTTAACACATGTAGATGTAAATACTACAAAATAAAACAAAAAAATCTGAACCTTTGCGTGCATGTTATGTTTTGATAGAAAACCCAAATGTCTTTACTCGGCATACAACAAAACAAAGGAATTGACCTTGCCGTTCCAATACTTTTGGAGGGGACTGTATCGTTTTCTGCATTGTATTTCCTGTCCTATTTGTGGATTTGAATATCAATAATTGAAGTCAAGACATGAATTATAGAAATCCAAGGCACATAGAGTTCAGTTAGTTCTCTTGGCCTTGTTTTTGCCCTCTTCTGCCGACACTGCCAAATGTACACAAAGTGTGTGTTTACGTGCGTGCGTGCATGCAGAGGCAGAAGCCGGTTAATCTGTTAAACACGTTAGCGGGATGAATCCAGGGCATCCAACTGATGAGTCTTGGATTTAGCCTGATCAGTCTGGGTTGGAGGGGAGGAAAGGAAGCAAACTGAAGATGAGTCACTGTTATTCAGCGACTGGCCAGTGGCTTAAATGGACGTGTAAGCACAACGGGCGAACCCGTGTTGACACGATGCCGCTTTAATCTTCGAAAGGGAAACGGTTCCACGCGTGAGAACCGACGAGGGGGTTAATCAAGTAAAATGCAGCCTCATTAGTGAAGAGAATTAAGAGGCATCATGTGACCCGCAAATAAGCCGCGCCGCGGGCACGGTCATGGCACTGTAGGTACGATGAAGCTCGCAGGACACGACGCGTGCCATCGGACGGTGCATAGCAGAGAAAAAGCAAAACTTTTAAAAACTGAAGAGAATAGAAGTGGGGGGGAAAAAAATAATAATCCGATGACAAATAGAAAGTGCCTATTGCTGGAGGGGCATAACATAATGTTAGTGGGGAGTTGGTGAGAAAAACTGGATTCATTTTATGCAAGAGTAGTGTTCAGGGGGGGGGGGGGGGGGGGTGCTACCCTTGAGACTTCTTACCCTTCAATAAGTGTCCAAGGTGGTGATAAATACAGAATAATATACACTCAACTTCAAAAATATTGGAATAGTGAGGCCAATTTGCAGGATTTTTACACACAAGATTTAAACATGTAACTGAAGAATCTAAATTGTCCATAGGTGTGTGAAGTGAGTATGAATGGTTGTTCACTGCGACCGGTCCAGGGTGCAACCCACTTCCTCTCTTGACATTGTTTTTGTTGTTCAACTAATAACAAATCTATATGTGACTATTTTGGGTTGAGTCATGGAGTCATTGTTTTGTTATGGTCTTTATTTGTTCGTGAAGATGATGATTATGTTGTCAGTTGCTATGCAGTTACTATGGCCCTTGTGATTATGTTGTCAATTGCTATGTAGTTGCTATTTCCCTTGTGACGTTGTCAGTTGCTTTGCAGTTGCTGTGTCCCTTGTGATGAGGTTGTCAGGTGCTATGACCCTTGTGATGATGTTGTCAGTTATTATGCAACTGCTATGTCCCTTGTAATGTTGTCAGTTGCTCTGTCCCATGTGATGATGTTGTCAGTTGCTATGCTTTAGCTATGTCCCCTTGTGATGATTTTCAGTTGCTATCCAAGTTCTATGTTCCTTGTGATGGTGAAGTTGTCAGTTGCTATGCAGTTGCTACGTTCCTTGTGATGATGATGTTAACAGTTGCTATGCAGTTGCTACGTTCCTTTGTGATGATGATGTTAACAGTTGCTATGTAGCAGCTGTGTCCCTTGTGATGATGACATTGTCAGTTGCTATGCAGTTATATTCCTGTGATTGTCACTCTTAGGTTATGCATTTATGACTTATTTTGTCATACAAGCCTTTGTTCTCTCATATAGAATTGTGCATTGCCCTAGTGAGTGTCAGTAGAGAGTTTTGCAAACAACTTGGAACTTTTGGATTATGACCAGGTGATGAAATGTTGGAATGCCACTTCCCCGTTTTGTGCTTTTTTGCAACTTGTTTGTGTTAGTCCTCTTCGGGAAGTTTGAGCTCAGTTCTGGCATCTCCCCGTTTCCTCCCCCATTTGCACCTTTCTTGTCCCAGCTGTTTCCTATGTCCTCACCTCAGTTGTCATGCCTAACCTGCTTTTCTCTGCGGGAAATTTCGGGCTAGTGGCGCCCCAACAACTTTTCCACCCTGCCTTGAACCAAAACATCCATACTGAACAATGCGCCTTGGTTTCCTTCCCAGCATGCCCTGCGTTCCTCCACTCTGACACTGTTTGCTGCCGCATGTTCATCAGGAAACCATTGCTCACGGACTTGAGTGAAAAAACAGCCATTTACCTTTAATTTGCAAGCCTTTAAGGTCTTTTAACGACAGAGCCACTGGTGCAGAACCGTGCTTATACCGAGAATATGAGCTCATTGGAAGGTTTTATGGCTGCAGAGTCACTGTGGGCTTAAAGACCAGCTGTTGGCGTGCCTGTTAAACTGTTTACACCTGTCACTCACTATGCGTGTGCGTGTGTGTAAGAATTCCAGGATGCTGTCGCTGCATTGTGACCAACCCCCGAAACAGGACGTCTTAAACCCTATTTGTCAGGGACATAACAATGCCAGGCCCGCTGTGTGTTTGTGTGTTGACCAGCACTACGTTAAGTGGTACATACTGTGATAAATTGCTGATTATTTTTCTAAAAGGGCTTGACACAAGCCTCTGGATTGTTGACAAAGCATTTATCCACTCTGATTGTAAATCATACCTGGCCACATTTTAATAAACAAGTTCAGTCGATCATTAGCAGACTGTGCAGGTAGCACGAGGTGAGAGAAAAA